>NC_037673.1:132937815-133260605 GCF_003255815.1 Theropithecus gelada | reverse complement strand
TTTTACAGATAAGAAAAAGCCAAGAGGTGAAGTGACTTCTCTGATATAACTAGACAAGCAGACAGACGCTGGGGCCTGAATTCAAACTGAGGTCTGGATAATTCCAAAGATCATATTCTTTTTATATTTCCATTTAGAGTTTCCTCATTATGGTCCAGGTACAGAGTAGACACCCAGAATTCAAAACCTTAAAAAAAAAAAAAAAAAAAAAATCAGAGCTCTAGGTCCCAAGGAACTCATAGCCCAGTAGGAAAAAAGACTGCATTTATAACAGGATGGCCAGAAACGGGCAGCCAGTCACAAGGTGGGAGGTGGTCCACTGCAGGGAAGAAGCTCAAGGATGGTTACTAAACACACACAGCCCAGCGAGCTCCTTCAAAGATACCAACCGGGAGTGAGCTTTAATGCTCCCTGTCTTTTGCTGTCCCCATCCTGGCTTTCCCTTCTTTCTGCTCTACCAGGCAAAGCCTCAGGATCTCATTCATGACAGCTGTCAGAGGCCACAACATTCCCTACTGGTTGATTTCCATTTACTCACTTATTTATTTGGCTCTCTGCTTCCCCCTGCTCAATCATAGGTGTGGTTGAGATTCATTTTACTTCCTCCAAATCCCTTGACTTCCTGCTAGCTTCTCTGACCCTCGAGTAACATAAACAGCTGCAGAAATGGCACCAATGATTTCTCACACCTGGGCTTCCTCCATCACCTGAGTCAGCATGGATCATAAAGTTCTAGATCTCAAATTTGATTGATTATTTTTCTTTCCTCTTAAGTGCTACACCATTAAAGTCATTTTATAATCCTCCAATTCCACCATGAGCAAGGATGCTCATGTCCTATGCCCAGGTCTGCCAGTCACCAGGGAAATTTGATTAGTGTGCAGGGAACTAGGTAGGGGGAGCAGTAGGAGAGTATTCAAAGAAGTCATCCAGATCCTTCTTCTCAGGGATTAAAGGGAGGACATGATGGAATAATTTAAGAAGGACACAGGCAGAACCGAAGTAAATGTTAGAATGGTTGGAAGTGATTAGATGATGATAAAATTCTCCTTGAATACTTGCTACTGAGTATCATCACAGTAACATTGTTAGGTGTTTTTTTCCCATTTTATAGATGAAAAAACTGAGTCTGAGAATTAATGAGCCTAAGGTATATAGCTTATATGTGGCAAAGCCAGTTTTCAAACCTAAGTCCACCAGAATCCTGCTGTTAGTCCCACTGCACCATGCTGCAAAGAAGAAAGATGAACAGCTGGGCCTGCTAGGTAGGAGTTTAGGAGGGAGATAAGAGGGGACAGCATGAAGCTGGAGTGTGCAGCTGTGCTCGGGAGACTGTCCTGAGGGATAGGCAGGGCATCTGGGCTTCAGAAGAAGAGGTGTAAGCTGCAGCAGGAGGGAAGCAGGGGTTGCAGTCAAGGATCAGAAATACCTTCCCCCTTGAAGGGCTCAGCTCCCTTTTCCTTTTGCACAGAGGATGAGAGGACATGAAGGCCTGAATCCTCTGGTGGGCGTAATGCCTGGCTACACAGCACTCATGCTGAGGCCCTGAAAAGATGAACTGCCTTGGACAGACTGTGAGAGCAATGAGTAAAATCCAGCTCTCATTTCCATCCACTGGAACTCAGACCTCATCAAACGCCCACAACAGTTTTAAAGAGAATGTTAGTTACAATCCAGAGCTAATTAAAACTTTCCATAAAATGACTCTTTAAAATTTAAGTGGCCTTGAATGCTAACAGCCCAGGCTTGTCTCTAACTGCAGAAATATTGTTAACACATTAGCATAGCAATACCAGCCATTGAATTTGCTCGGCAATTTCGAAATAATGATGTTTTGAGTGTTTCCAGCTGAAATGGTGTGTCCCTTTCAATTCTGACCTAGCAGCCATCAGCCTCCTCCCTCCACTGCTTCCCCCATACTGATGTCATCCCTCTGAGACCAACATCAAGTTTCTTGCAGCAATATTTGCAACTGCCCAGGGCTCCTAGGTTTAGTTCTACTCTGATGCCTATCTGCTTAGTTTGGACTTTTTATTTTCACCTCCCCTTGAAAACACAGACTATGTTCATGTGGATTACACTGTATGTAAGTTGAGGGTATAAAATGCACCAAGCTCATTTCTGTCCCTTAGAGGCTCTGGGACTTTAGAACAAGTTATTAGGACATTATGGCTACTAATGACAATAATTGTTAACATTTGTTGAGCACTTACTATGTGCCAAGCACAATTTACATACATTACCCAAATTCCCCCAACAAACCTCATTTTTATTTATTCTGTTTAACAAACAGCTATAAAGTACTCACTACAACACTCAGTATGTGCCAGACACTGTTGTGTTTTATGTACATTCACAACTTAATCCTTGTAACAATCTCAACAAAGCAGATATAGTTATTATTTCCATTTTACAGATGAGTGAACTCGGATGCAGATGGATTAAGTAACTAGAGATTTAGTGAGCAAAGTAACACAACCAATAAGTATAACAATGAAACAATGCCAGGGTTCAAAACCATGGACTCAGACTCCAGAATCCATATCCTTACTGTACACCACCAGTCTTCCAAATTGAGCATGCTTTGGAATCACCTAGAAGGCTCATGGAAACATAAATGACTGGGTCCTAACTACCCCCTCCTCCACCATGCCCAGTTTTGATTCTGTAGTTGGGCCTGAGAATATGCATTTCTAAAAAGTTGCTAGGTGATGTTGATGCTGCTGTTTGAGACTGCTCTAGACTGTGTTCTAATATTCCAATTATCTCCCTTATTACAACTGAGGAGACTGAGTCTCAGGTTAACTAAATTACCCAAAACTACATAGCGCAGAAGTAGCTGAACTGCACTTTGGTTGTTCTAAAATACACAAAACACCCTGAATCTTAGTTTCCCCATCTTGATAATGGGGATATGAATATCACCTAACTTACAAACTTGTTAATACTAGCCAAAGAAATTAACATTATAGACTATGGCATGTAGCAAGTGCTGAGTGCTTGCTTGTATCCTGAAAAACCCTGTATACTGTATCGCCAAATAAAAATTAAATTGTGTTGAATCCATCCAATTGCTCAGAAACAAACTTTTGCTGTTGTTGTTGTCCAGATGCTCCTGACATCTCTAGGTTCGCCTTCCCTTTAGTGCCCAAATATCAAATGTCTGAACAGGCCTTTCCCTTCTAGAGTCCAAGTTCCCAGAGCTGTCATGTTCTCTAACTGCTGGGAGACACTATTACAATTTTATAACGTATGAATAGCACCTTATGGAGTTGGCGGTGTGGCAGCCGGGCTGGTATTTATATCTTCGTTTTTGTTTGTCTTTTTCCTTAGATCCAGAATAAGAATAAATCAAATTTCCTCTTACTTCCAGTCTGGGGCCTGCCTCTTGATGCTGTTATATACAGAGATAAGTTAATACACTTAAAAGTTTAGTTCTCCATTGCCTCAGCCTTGACAATTTTGCATAAACAAAATATTCTTGTATTCTCCCCCACCCCTCTATAATACAAAGGCAAAGCAAAACAAACAAACAAAAAACTCTGCTTTCAAAATTGGGTCTAAGCATTCATGTCAAGGGAGGAAAAAGGCTGAGAAACACTTTGATTTAACAATCTCACTTCTAAGGATTTACCCTGAAGATTGATTCTCAATAATATTAAAACCACTCATATGAGCAATATTATTCATTGAAGAGTTATTTATTATAGCAAAATATTAGAATGAATGAAATGTCTAGTCATAAAATACTGTTGGTGTTTTCATACGGTGAAATGATACGCATCTGTAGAAATAAATAAGGATGATATTTGCAAAATGATCTGTCATAATTTCCAGAATATGTATCTTTAAGTGAAAAGAAGCACAATGCAAAAAATTATATATAGTATTTTACTGTTTATGTTAAAATAAATTTCCTTGGTGTTTGCCCAAAGGAGCTGAAAACTTATGTCCACACAAGAACTTGCAAATGGATGTTTAAAGCAGGTTTATTTATAACTGCCAAAATTTAGAAAGAACCTAGATGTCCTTCAGTAGGCGAATGGGTAAGTCAACCATGGTACATCCAGACAATGGAGTATTATTAAGTGTTTAAAAAAAAAAAAGAAAAAGAAAAAAAACAAGCATCAAGGCATGAAAAGATACAGAGGAACCTTAAATGCATAATATTCACTAAAGAAACCAATCTGAAAAGGTTACATATTTTATGATTCCAACTACATGGCATTCTGGAAAAGATAAAACTATGAAGACAGTAGAAAGATTAGTGGTTTCCAGGAGTTGGAGGTGGAGGGGATGAATAGGCAGAGCATGTAAAAGTGTTAGAGCAGTGAAAACACTCCATAAGATACTAAAATGGTGGACACATATCATTATACACTTGTCCAAAACCATAGAAAGTAAAACACCAAGAGTGAACCCTAATGCAAACTATAGACTTTGAATGATTATAATGTGTTCACCAATTTTAACAAATAAACCATTCTGATGAGGATGTTGATACTGAGGGATGTTGCATGTGTAGGGGCAGTGGATATATGGGAAATCTCTTTATCATTGTATCATTCTCTCAATTTTGCTGTGAGCCCAAAACTGCTCTAAACAATTAAATACTTCTAAAGAATCCAGAGAATTTAAAAAATAATGAGTGTGTGTGTGTGTGTGTGCTATTTTGCAAAAAGAAACACAGGAAGAATAAACCAGAAACCAATAAAATTAGTTACCTAATGTCTTAGTCCATTTGTGCTGCTATAAAGGAATACCTAGGCTGGAAAATTTATAAAGAAAATACATTTGTTTGGCTAATGGTTCTCCAGGCTGCATAAAAAGCATGGCGCCAGCATCTGCTTCTGTTGAGGTCCTCAGACTCCTTCTACTCCTGGTGGAAGGTGAATGGGAGCCAGAATGTGCAGGGATCATATGGTGAAAGAGGAAGCAAGAAAGAGCAGGGAGAGACACCAGTCTCTTTTTGACAATCAGCTCTTGAGGAAACTAATAGCATGAGAACTCCCTCACCCCCACCACCCAAGGAGGGCATTAATCTATTCATGAGGGATCTATTCCCATGACCCAAACACTTCCCATTAAGCCCACCACCAACATTGAGAATCAAATTTCAACATGAAATTTGGAGGGGTCAAATAAACCTTACTGTAACAAGTAACTAGTAATGTACGAGAATGGGTAGGAATACAGTATAGGAGTGACGGAAGAAATTGGAGTCTTTCCAAGTATATCCTTTTTATAGTTTTCTTTTGATTCCATGTTAATGTTTCACATATGCTAAATAATAAAAATAAATTAATAAAGATGGAGGAAAGCTAAAAAGAAATTTAAACACAGACTATTGATCCTATGTTAATATCAAATAGCTATCAAAAGCATAGAAAAGAAAACCAGGATTTGTCCAAGTAACTCTTGAATATATCACTAGATACAATTGCTGAGATTTATTTTAAGGACAAAAAGAACAACAAAGAAACCTTGAACTCTATTTAGAAGATTTGTTTTGATAGTAGTATTGGAGTAGTAACTTTGAAAGCACTAATCATTGTATTGTGAACTTGAGCAATGAGTAACTATATTGATACTGAGAACCTGAGTTCTCATTATGCCTATTTACAGACTATTCATTCTCATTGTACAAGAAGGAATATACAAATATAAAATGCAGAAATTCAATGGAGAAAAAATAGCCATTTCAACAAATGGTACTGGAACAATTGAATATCAAAATTCAAAAAACATCTAGAAATGACCACTTAAATAAATGAACTTAAATAAATGAACTGTAGACCTAAATATAAATTGCAAAATTATACAGCTTCTAGAGGAAAATACAGAAGAAAATCTAGGTGACCTTGGGTTTGGTGATTAGAGGTAATAAAAAAGCATGATCCATGAAAGAAAAAATTTGATAAGTTGTAAAAAAGTTAAAATCTTTTACTCTGTGAAAGACACCATTAAAAGAATGAAGGCCAGGCATGGTGGCTCACGCCTGTAATCCCAGCAGTTTGGGAGGCCATGGTGGGCAGATCACGAGGTCAGGAGATCGAGACCATCCCGGCCAACATGGTAAAACCCTGTCTCTTCCGAAAAAAAAAAAAAAATTAACTGGGCCTGGTGGTGCACCTGTAGTCCCAGCTACTCTGGAGGCTGAGGCAGGAGACTTGCTTGAACCCAGGAGGCAGAGGTTGCAGTGAGCTGAGATCGCGCAACTGCACTCCAGCCTGGGCGACAGAGTGAGACTCCATCTCAAAAAAAAAAAAAAAGTAAAGATAGCAACAGACTGGGAGAAAACATTTACAAAACATGTGTGTGATAAAGGACTTACATCCAAAATGCAAATACACTTGAAGCTCAACAATAGGAAAACAAACAACACAATTTAAAAATGGGCAAAAGATCTGGGGCTGGGCATACTGGCTCATGCTTGTAATCCCAGCACTTTGGGAGGCCGAGGTGGGTGGATCACCTGAGGTCAGGAGTTTGAGACCAGCCTGGCCAACATGATGAAACCCAGTCTCTACTAAAAATACAAAAATTAGCCAGGCTTGTTGGTGGGCAACAAGAGTGAAGCTGTCTCAAAAAAAAAAAAAAAAAAAAAAAAAAAAAAAAAAAAAAAAAAAGATCTGAATAGACACATCATCAAAGAAGATATTCAGATAAAAAATAACCATGTGAAAAAAATTCAAAATTATTTGTCATCAAGGAACTTTACATTAAACCAATGAGATACTACAACACACCTACTTAAATGGCAAACAAACAACCCCAAAAAGAAAACCTGGCCAAGCAGCAAAAGTTCTCATTCATTACTGATGGGGACGAAAAATGTCATGTTGGAAAACAGTTTGTCAATGTTTTACAAAGCTAAACATAGTCTTACCATATAATTCAGCCATCATCTTCCTATTTAAAGACTTATTGCCACAGAAAATCTTGCAAGCAAGTGTTTACTGCAGCTTTATTCATAATCGACAAAGACTGGAAGCCACAAAGAGGTCATTCAATAGGTGAATAGATATTTATTCACTGATTAAAAAGAGATGAGCTATCAAGCCACAAAAGGCTACGGATAGACTTTAAATGCATATTGCTAAGTGAAAGAAGTCAGTCTGAAAAGACCACACACTGTATGATTCCAATTACATGATATTCTGAAAAAGACAAACTATATAGAGGTAGTAACAGATTCACGGTTCGGGGGAGGGGTAGAGGGTTAAACAGGTGAAACACAACAGATCTTTAGGATAATACAACTATTCTGCATGATACTATAATGTTAGATACATGACATTATTTTCAAAGTTTATAGAATTTTATAGCACAAAGAGAGAACTTTAATGTAGACAAACAAACAAACAAACAAACAAAAAACATTAGGAGCTCCAGGAATCCCAGGAAGGAATTCAGACTGTGATAAGAGACTGATTGTTATCACAAATATAAAACACTACAGCACTGAAGGGGGTAGAATAGGTAATGACCCATGTAACTTTAGTCTAGAAGTAAAGTCTGTAAGACTAAAGTCAAAAGGGACTCAAATAAGCACTGTATGCTATTTGATAAAATTGTTTCTTATGGGGAACAGATTAATAATCCAGATACTGCTACACATGTATACTGCAACTGAGCAATTAAGTAAATGTACAGTAGAAGCGTGGGAGCCAGGTTCCTCACTGTTAAAGAAGGGGGCTACAGATAAGCAAGGGGTTATAGATAAGCATGGAATGGTCCCTGTGGCAACTCATTACAGTTGGAGACATCAGTATGAATTTATATTTAGCTTAATACAGATACAGAAATATTTATGGATAAATGTATATTCATAATTTAGTATATACGTATGTATTTCCTTGTTCTGGTAGCAGCGAGGGGCTAAGAAAAACAGCATCCCAGCAGCAATGAACACACCTAGAATCCAGATCTTGGTCTATAATACAATTACAGGAACCTTTAAAAAGAACCAAGATTCCTTGGAAAAATGGCTGATTACAGTATTGGGGCAGGAAACAAACAAGATGAGCCTCGAGCATCTTGTAATATCATAAAGTAAGGAAGTGCTTAAAAATTAAAAGAAACTTACAATGATGGGTTTATGTCAGAGGAACAGAGGGACACAGAACCCAACTGCAAGAACTTCCAATGGTCAAAGCGAGAACAATTTGAACAACAAAATACAGTAGTATTGGGTTATAACCCAAAGTGTAACATAAATATCCATAAGTCCACACTGAAAATGACTAAATAAATAATTGATGGAGAAGAAACAAATGTCCCTTTCAAAAGAATTCCAAGTGAATCATGTAGATACTCCATTCTTTTTAATCATTAGTGATGTATGCAAACAACTTTCAAATACATTTTGACATCAAAGTCAGGCAATTCACTTGGAAGAACATTATAACGAAAACCACTGAATTTTTGTAGTAAGATGTTTAATGTCAACTTTGATTATGGGAATACTTTACATCTCACACAAAGAAAGCACTGGTACTTAGAAACTTAAGAAAATTACTAGAACTGTTAAGACTGAGGTGAAGAATTGGTACAGCCTTCCACAGTTTCAAAGAGGTAGTGATAGATACTTGTCCTCCTGGCAATATCAAATGCAGTTTCTTCCAAGTTGTTTTTCAGCCCTGGCTTGATGTAACAACTCACCAGGAGGAGTTCTAGGATATCCTTGCTGTCTCTGTTCCCAGCAGCAAGATGCAAGGGGGCCAAGAGGCCTTTTGTTTGGGCATTGATATCTGCATCATGCTGCAGTAAGAAAGAAGCCACTTGTATTATTCTACTTACAAGCACTGTGCACGGGCGTCCAGCCATCCACAGTCACTGCATGAGCATCTGCTCCCTGCGCAATGAGCTCCTGGACAATATCTAAGTGTCCACTGTAGGCTGCACGATGAAGAGGGGTATACTCATCTTCATCTCTAGTGTTCACATGAGCGACCTTTTCAGAAAGTAATCTCCGCACTGTAGTAAGCCGATTTTTTTCAGCAGCCCAAAGAAACAATTTGCTTGGGTCTTTTTCCCTTTTTTTTTTTTTCTTGCAACTGATACCACTCTTCATTTTTTTCATCTTGCTCCTTGTCTTCATCAGAACTGCCTACCCAAAGACTTTGAGTACCAGTAGGAATAAGGTGTCCATATGTTTCCAAAAATTCAAGTTGGTTACAGTGTTCAGAAAAATCCAAGGAATTCCCTTGGTCTGGTATTCCATCATTATTTCCTTTTTCTTTTTCCATTTTTACTACTATTCTAAATTAAAAGCATTTCAAATGCCAGGGTATAAATAACCTTTCTAGAGATGAATTATGACTGCTTTATTCATCAAGATCTGACAGAAGGGAAAATAGCCGCCGTGCATCTCACTTCCGGGAGCATTTTTTTAAACAAACTTTTATTATTATACTTTAAGTTCTGGGGTACATGTGCAGAATGTGCAGGTTTGTTACATAGGTATACATGTGCCATGGTGGTTTGCTGCACCCATCAACCCCTGACCCACACTAGGTATTTCTCCTAATGCTCTCCCTCCCCTTGCCCCCCACCCCCCAACAGGCCCCAGTGTGTGATGTTCCCCTCCCTGTGTCCATGTGTTCTCATTGTTCAACTTCCACTTATGAGTGAGAACACGTGGTGTTTGGTTTTCTGTTTTTGTGTTAGTTTGCTGAGAATGATGGTTTCCATACTCCATTCTTAAGAAGGGGAGCATAAATCTGTACTCTTTAATTGTAGGCTTCTCATAGTGACGTCCTTTCAAAGAGTACAGCATGGAAAGGAAGGAAGGAGGGAAAGAGTAACTTTACAGTGAAGAAACCCAACAAAACACCCATGGCCAGGTGATCAGGGCCAACATCAGCAGTGAGAAACCATGTTGATAAAATGTGATGAAAATGGCACTTTACCTCTGTGGTTTTCCCCCCAAAGCCCACAATCTCAGTCTAATTGTGAGGAAAGATAACAGACAGATCCAATTTGAGAGGCATCCGACAAAATATCTGACCAGTATTCAAAACTGTCAAGGTCATCAAAAACGAGAAAAGCAAGAGAAGTTTTCATAGCTAAGAGGATCCTAAAGGGACATGATGTGAGTGTAAGGTAGTATCTTGGATAGGATCCTGGGACAGCAAAAGGACATAAGGAAAAACTAAGCAAATCTGAGTAACTATAAACTTTCAGTTATTAAAAATATGGTCTCAATGTTGGTTCATTAATTGTAACAAAAGTTAAGTGGCTAATAAGGGAAACTGGGTGTGGGGTATACCAGAACTCTGTATACGGTCTTAATTTTTTTGTACACCTGTAACTGTTCTGAAAAAATAAACTCTATTGGGAAAAAAAGTTCCCCTGGTTTTGATTCCATTTATGTAGAGATTTGTGTCTTGTCTGCAATATGATTCTTCATTCAGTTCCTTACTCTTTGAACGATTTCCCTTTCTTGTCCCACATTGTTCTGCTTCTGCCACACTGATTCCATCACTGGGCAGTTCTAGCAGCTTAGAAACCCTATTATTGTGCTCATTTATTCATGGTTTCTGCCCTCGTAGAACAACATAGAATGAGTTTGCAGCCACAAAGCAGTTCTTCAGTCATTCAAGGATACTACTTTCATGAAGCCGTCCTCCCAGGATTAAAATTAGGTAAATGCCCTCCCCATTCCTCATGTGGTGCCATTTCTGAATACTTCACTACCCTGGACACTTTCCTATGAATATTTATGTTTGCTAAAATGAGGAACCTAGATCTAAATATGTTTTCCCTGTTGTATTCCAATCAGAATTAAGCATAATAGCATAATATCATTTTTAAAATTATATTTCCTTTTACCGACTGCTTAAAATACATATTATATCATTCTGGTTTTAGACCTCCATTTCAAGAAGGTGAGCTAAATATAATTAAGTTTCCTTTACGCATGCTCCCACTGTCATTAAATGCACCCCATTGATGAAATTTCAAACAATTCATTTAAATTCCCTACCTCATTCAGTTGTTCTCACTGTTTGAAATCAACAACTGTTTTTGACTGACTTTCTGAATGAACTAACACTTTCCTTAGTCCTTATTGTATACAAAATTTTACACTTATGCCAAGGATGCATAATAAACACACTCAAATACATGTCTTCTGTTCAGCAATGGGCTTTGTGTTGATTAGTAAAATCATAGCTCTCTCAAACAGGATATATCTCAATAGTACTTTTCCCAGAGGGGTTAGCTGAGGTATAAAATAGTGAATCAGTACCAAGGAATTTGGTGGCATGAAGTCTTAGGTTTTCATGCTGAGCGTAAAACCAAACATAGCAATAAAATAAAATGGTGATAGCATAACTCCCAGGGGAATATAGAAATTATAGTGCTCAGATATGAAAGCTGGAATTAGTTGCTACCTTTTTGTGTTCCAGAGTAAACCTTTCTGAACATTGCAGAGAAGTGATTTGGGACTTCCGATGTTTGGAAAGATGTCTTTACCCATTTGGATGATGTTTCTTTCAGGATTTGGCAATCTGTCCTATCCCTGACTCTCTCCTTGGGAAGAGTGTGGTGAGTATAAGTGTAAGGGTATAGCATCAGCTAAGAATTTCTGAACGTACTCAGTGAAGGCGCATATATATCTGTTGAGTCACTTGTTCGACAGCCCAACTTCCTGTTTTCTCCCCCCTTCAACTCCACATGGATCCCAGGTTTCCCCTTTCTTCTGAGCCTGTTGCCCTCATTGATATTTTTGGCTTTTCCTCATGACCCAAAACCTTCTGTTTGGTTGTTTGATGTTATTCACTATGTCTGTTTATTAGAGTCTGCCATATATTTGCCTCTCCTGATAGTATATGGATAAATAAAATGTTAAAAAATCACTTGTGTGGCAATGGTTTTGAGGATGGAGCCATGTCCTTCATTTCTTGCTTTTTCCTCTTACATCAGCACTCCAAGGACACTGAAATATGGATGTACTCAGTGGTCCTTTTAAATCTACCAATGGATACAGCCTAAAAGCTGACCTAGGCCAAGTCCACTTAAGCCCCCCAAAATAAAGTTGATTCATTCAGAAGCAAAATCAATTTCATTTGATTACACTCTCAGAGCTGAGTGTCCAGAAAAATGCTTGTGCTTGAAAGAACTGACCAAATGTTGGATTTGGCACAGTTGGTGGCAAATCCAGTTTTATCTTTCTCCTCTATGCATGAGTAGGGGGAGAGAAAGATTTGTCTGTCCTTTTATAAACAGTTTGAAAGCAAAATGAGGCTGGCTATTTATGCTGCTGGGAATCTTGCTTGGTTCAGAGATTTAGAATTAGTTTTGTGGTGTTTGACAGCTTATACATCTCTGTCTAAGCTTGTGGTAACTGAAGTTGCCCAGTGGGAGGAAGGTTAAGTTGTCTTTCTGAACAGCTTCCAGTCATCCTTCTTTGCAGACCCAGAGGCAGCTCTAGTGGTTCAAAAAGAACAAATAATTTCATCCCCCAGGAGGAAGCACTGCTTGAGAGCAATAACTGCATTTTCTACCCCATCAGAGCTTATCTGTATACTTGGGATAGCGCTGACTGTATTTAGCATGCACCATAATCGTGGTGTGGTCCAGTGATGTCTCTGCTAGTCCTTCCTCAAACGTTGGTGTTTCCAAGAAGCAAGCTCTCAGAGTTAGTATCCATTCCTCCCCTTTTGGGTGGGGAGCCTGCTGTGTAACCATCACTGTCTCCCCTGGCCAACCTCCAACAGGGTATGATTTTGCTTCCCTTTTGGAAAGGTATTCCCAGAAATTAGGATTGCAAGCCAGAAGGCCCCTGAGCAAATGGATTGGAAGTTTCAGAAGTTTTGATTGTTGCTGAGATTTGTTTCCATGTCTTAGTCAAAGAAATTTGGGGTGACAAATTGATTTCATTTGTGTGTCAATTCAGATCAATTGGTATGCACAGAAGAACTGTGTGGAGAGACTCTCAGGACATGTCTTATCTCTGGTGTTGAGTAAAAATAGAGCCTGACTGTTTAGAGATAGCTGTCTGGAGTGGGAGGCAGCCCCACTGAGGCACTGGGTTTGAGTGCCTCAGAGTTGTCAACAAAGGGATGCAACAATTGTGGAGCATTCTATACATACCTAGTACTGTTCCAAGTGCACGGAGGAGCTCTGACATAGAAGAAAATACAGTTATTGCTCTCAAAAAGAGTATACATGGAACAGGGTGATAGTGGTATTATTGGGCTCTGTGATGAGATTTATCACTGTCCCTTCTTAACACAAGAACGCATACACACATACTTAAAAACATAAATGGAGGGGCATCTGCCATTACTGACGCTTCAGTAGGCAGTTTTCTGGTCACAGTGTAAACAAAGCCGCTGGGAAGTTCAGACTGGGCGGAGCCCATCCGCAGTGACACAAAGCTGCTGCAGCCAGACTGCCACTCTAGATTCCTCCTCTCTGGGCAGGGCATCTCTGAAAGAAATGCAGCAGCCCCAATTGGGGGCTTGTAGAAAAAATCCCATCTCCCTGGGACACAGCATCTGGGGGAAGGGGTAGATGTGGGTACAGTTTCAGCAGACTTAAACGTTCCTGCCTGCTGGCTCTGAAGAGAGCAGCGGATCTCCCATCACAGTGCTGGAGCTCTGCTAAGCGACAGACTGCCTCCTCAAGTGGGTCCCTGACCCGCATGCCTCCTGATGGGAGACACCTCCCAGCAGGGGTTGACAGACACCTCATACAGGAGAGCTCCTGCAGGCATCCGGCAGGTGCCCCTCTGGGATGGAGCTTCCAGAGGAAGGAGTGGGCAGCAATCTTTGCTGTTCTGCAGCATCCGCTGGTGATACCCAAGCATACAGGGTCTGGAGCGGACCCCCAGCAAATCCAGCAGACCTGCAGAAGAGGGGCCTGACTGTTAGAAGGAAAACTAACAAACAGAAAGCAGTAGCATCAACATCAACAAAAAGGACGACCACGCAAAAACCCTATCTGAAGGTCACCAATATTAAAGACCAAAGACAGACAAATCCACAAAGATGAGGAAAAACCAGCACAAGAAGGCTGAAAATTCCCCAAACCAGAATGCCTCTTCTCCTCCAAAGGATCACAACCCCTCATCAGCAAGAGAACAAAACTAGATGGAGAATGAGTTTGACAAATTGACAGAAGCAGGCTTCAGAAGGTAGGTAATAACAAACTCCTCTGAGCTAACAGAGCATGTTGTTACAAGGCAGCTAAGAAGAGCTGCTTTGCAGCTAAGAACCTTGATAAAAGGTTACGGGAACTGCTAACTAGAATAACCAGGGTACATAAATGACCTGATGGAGCTGAAAAACACACCACGAGAGCTTCGTGAAGCATACACAAGTATCAATAGCCAAACTGATCAAGTGGAAGAAAGGATATCAGATTGAAGATCAACTTAATGAAATAAAGTGTGACGACAAGACTAGAGAAAAAGTAACAAAAATGAATGAAGCAAAGCCTCCAAGAAATATGGGACTATGTGAAAAGACCAAACCTATGTTTGATTGGTGTACCTGAAAGTGATGGGGAGATTGGAACTAAGTTGAAAAACACACTTCAGGATATTATCCAGGAGAACTTCCCAACCTAGCAAGACAGGCAAACATTCAAATTCAGGAAATACAGAGAAAACCACAAAGATACCCCTTGAGAAGCGCAACCCCAAGACACATAATTCTCAGATTCACCAAGGTTCAAATGAAGGAAAAATGTTAAGGGCAGCCAGAGAGAAAGGCCGGGTTACCCCAAGGGAAGCCCACTAGACTAATAGCAGCTCTCTCTGCAGAAACCCTATAAGCCAGAAGAGATGATTCTTAAAGAAATGAATTAAACATTCTTAAAGAAATGAATTTTCAACCCAGAATATCATATCCTGCCAAACTAAGCTTCATAAGTGAAGGAGAAATAAAATCTTTTACAGACAAGCAAATGCTGAGTGATTTTGTTACCATGAGGCCTGCCTTACAAGAACTCCTGAAGGAAGCGCTAAATATGGAAAGGAAAAACTGGTACCAGTCTCTGCAAAAACATACCAAAATGTAAAAAGATCATTGACACTATGAAGAAATGGTATCAACTAATGGGCAAAATAACCACCTAACATCATAATGACAGGATCAAATTCACACATAACAATATTTAACATTAAATGTAAATAGGCTAAATGTCCTAATATAAAGACACAGCCTGGCAAATTGGATAAAGAGTCAAGACCCATCAGTGTGCTGTATTCAGGAGACCCATCTCATGTACAAAGACACATATAGGCTCAAAATAAAGGGATGGAGGAAGATTTACCAAGCAAATGGAAAGCAAAACAAAACAAAAAAAAAAAGTAAGGGTTGCAATCCTAGTCTACGATAAAACAGATTTTAAATGAACAAAGATCAAAAAAGACAAAGAAGGGCATTACATAATGATAAAGGAATTAATGCAACAAGAAGAGCTAACTATCCTAAATATATATGCACCCAATATAGGAGCACCCAGTTTCACAAAGCAAGTTCTTAGAGACCTACAAACAGACTTAGACTCCCACACAACAATAGTGGGAGATTTAATACTCCACTGTCAATATTAGACAGATGAATGAGACAGAAAATTTAAAAAATGATATTCAGGACTTGAACTCAGCTCTGGACCAAGCGGAACTAATAGACATCAACAGAACTCTCCACCCCAAATCAACAGAATATACATTCTTCTCAGCACCACATCACACTTATTCTAAAATTTACCACATAATTGGAGGCTAAACACTCCTAAGGAAATGTAAAGGAATGGATATCATAACAAACATCTCTCAAATCACAGTGCAGTCAAATTAGAACTCAAGACTAAGAAACTCATTCAAAACCGCACAACTACATGGAAACTGAACAACCTGCTCCTGAATGACTACTGGGTAAATAACGAAATTAAGACAGAAATAAATAACTTCTTTGAAACGAATGAGAACAAAGACACAACATATCAGAACCTCTGAGACACAGCTAAAGCAGTGTGTAGAGGGAAATTTATAGCACTAAGTGCCCACAGGAGAAAGTGGGAAAGATCTAAAATCGACACCCTAACATCACAATTAAAAGAACTAGAGAAGTTAGAGCAAACAAATTCAAAAGCTAACAGAAGATAAGAAATAACTAGGGTTAGAGCTGAACTGAAGGAGATAGAGACACGAAAAACTTTACAAAAAAATCAATGAATCTAGGAGCTGGTTTTCTGAAAAAATTAACAAAATAGATTTGCTAGCCAGACTAATAAAGAAGACAAGAGAGAAGAATCAAATAGATGCAATAAAGAATGATAAATGGGGTATCACCACTGATCCCACAGAAATACAACCTACCATCAGAGAATACCATAAACACCTCTACACAAATAAACTAGAAAATATAGAAGAAATGGATAAATTCCTGGACATATACACCATCCCAAAACTAAACCAGGAAGAAGTTGAATCCCTGAATACACCAATAACAAGTTCTGAAATTAAGGTAGTAATGAATAGCCTACCAACCAAAAAGAGGCCAGGACCAGACAGATTCACAGCTGAATTCTGCCAGAGGTACAAAGAGGAGCAGGTACCATTCCTTCTGAAACTATTCCAAACAATAGAAAAAGAGGGAATCCTCCCTAACTCATTTTATGAGGCCAGCATCATCCTGATACCAAAACCTGGCAAAGACACAACAAAAAAAGAAAATTTCAGGCCAATATCCCTGATGAACACTGATGTGAAAATCCTCAATAAAATACTGGCAAACTGAATCCAGCAGCACATTAAAAAGCTTATCCACCATAATCAAGTCGGCTTCATCCCGGAGATGCAAGGCTGGCTCAACATATGCTAATCAATAAACGTAAACCATCACATAAACAGAAACAATGACAAAAACCACATGATTACCTCAATAGATGCAGAAAAGGCCTTTGATAAAATTCAACAACACTCTATGCTAAAAACACTCAATAAACTAGTTATTGATGGAACGTATATCAAAATAATAAGAGCTATTTATGGCAAACCCACAGCTAATACCATAGTGAATGAGCAAAACCAGGAAGCATTCCCTTTGAAAACTGGCACAAGACAAGGATGCCCTATCCCACCACTCCGATTCAACATAGTATTGGAAGCTCTGGCCAGAGCAATCAAGCAAGAGAAAGAAATAAAGGGTATTTAAATAGGAAGTGAGGAAGTAAAATTATCTGTTTGCAGATGACATGATTGTATATTTAGAAAACCCCCATCATCTCAGCCCAAAAACTCTTTAAGCTGATAAGCAACTTCTGCAAAGTCTTGGGATAAAAAATCAATGTGCAAAAATCACAAGCATTCCTATACACCAATAATAGACAAACAAAGAGCTGAATCATGAGTGAGTTCCCATTTACAATTGCTACAAAGAGAATAAAATACCTAGGAATACAACTTACAAGGGATGTGAAGGACCTCTTTAAGGAGAACTACAAACCACTACTCAAGGAAATAAGAGAGGACACGAACAAATGGAAAAACTTTCCATGCTCACGGATAGGAAGAATCAATATTGTGAAAATGGCCATACTGCCCAAAATAATTTATAGATTCAATGCTATTCCCATCAAGCTACCATTGACATTCTTCACAGGATTAGAAAAAACTACCTCAAATTTCGTATGGAACCAAAAAAGAGTCTGTATAGCCAAGACAATCCTAAGCAAAAAGGACAAAGCTGGAGGCATCACACTACCTGACTTCAAACTATACTGCAAGGATACAGTAACAAAAACAGCTTGATATTGGTACCAAAACAGATATACAGACCAATGGAACAGAATAGAGGCCTTGGAAATAACGCCACACATCTACAGCCATCTGATCTTTGACAAACCTGACAACAAGCAATGGGGAAAGGATTCCCTATTTAATAAATGGTGCTGGGAAAACTGGCTAGGCATATGCAGAAAACAGAAACTGGACCCCTTCTTTACACCTTATACAAAAATTAACTCAAGATGGATTAAAGATTCAAACATAAGACCTAAAACAATAAAAACCCTAGAAGAAAACCTAGGCAGTGCCATTCAGGACACAGGCATGGGCAAAGACTTCATGACTAAAACACCAAAAGCAATTGCAATAAAAACCAAAATTCAAAAGTGGGATCTAATTCAACTAAAGAGCTTCTGCTTAGCAAAAGAAACTATCATCAGAGTGAACAGGCAACCTACAGAATGGGAGAAAATTTTTGCAATCCATCCATCTGACAAATGGCTAATATCCAGAATCTACAAGGAACTTAAACAAATTTACAAGAAAAAACAAACAACCCCATCGAAAAGTGGGTGAATGATATGAACAGACACTTCTCAAAAGAAGACATCTATGTGACCAAAAAACATACGAAAAAAAATGCTCATCATCACTCGTCATTAGAGAAATGCAAATCTAAACCACAACGAGATACTATCTCAAACCAGTTAGAATGGCGATCATTAGAAAGCCAGGAAAGGCCAGGCATGGTGGCTCATGCCTGTAGTCTCAGCACTTTGGGAGGTCAAGGCAGGCAGATCACAAGGTCAAGAGATCGAGACCATCCTGGCCAACACGGTGAAACCCTGTATCTACTAAAAATACAAAAATTAGCTGGGTGTGGTAGCACATGCCTGTAGTCCCATCTACTCAGGAGGCTGAGGCAGGAGAATCTCTTGAACCTGGGAGGCAGAAGTTGCAATGAGCTGAGATTGTGCCACTGTACTCCAGCCTGGTGACAGAATGAGGCTCTGTCTCAATAATAATAATAATAATAGTAATAATAATAATAAAGTCAGGAAACAACAGATGCTGAAGAGGATGTGAAGATATAGGAATGCTTTTACACTATTGATGGCAGTGTAAATTAGTTCAACTGTTGTGGAAGACAGTGTGGAGATTCCTTAAGGATCCAGAACTAGAAATACCATTTGACCCAGTAATCCCATTACTGGGTATGTACCCAAAGGATTATAAATCATTCTACTATAAAGACACATGCATACGTATGTTTACTGCAGCACTATTCACAATAGCAAAGACTTGGAACCAACCCAAATGCCCATCAATGATAGATTGGATAAAAAAAATGTGGCACATACATACCATGGAATACTATGCAGCCATAATGAGTTCATGTCCTCTGCAGGGACATGGATGAAGCTAGAAACCATCATTCTCAGCAAACTAACACAGGAACAGAAAACCAAACACTGCATGTTCTCACTAGTAAGTGGGAGTTGAACAATGAGAACATATTGGCACAGGGAGGGGAACATCACATACTAGGGCCTGTTATGGGGTGGGGGGCAAGGAGAGGGATAGCATTAGGAGAAATACCTAATGTAGATGAAGGGTTGATAGGTGCAGCAAACCACTATGGCACATGTATACTTATGTAGCAAACCTGCATGTTCTGCATATGTATCCCAGAACTTAAAGTATAATAAAAAAAGAAACAATGTATTATATTGAGGTATATGAAAGACACAGAAAAATGTACAAGTAGTAAGTGTACAACTTCATATTTTTTTATTGTGGTAAGAACACTTAACATGAGTTAGCACTTAACCGTCCTCTTAACAAATTTTTAAATGTACACTACATTATTATGAACTCTAGGTGCAATGCTACACATTATATCTCTAGTGCTTATTCATCTTCCTTGACTGAAACTTTCTGACTGCTAATTAGCAACTCTATTTCTCTCTCCTTCTAGGGACTGGCAACCACTATTCTACTTTTTGATTCCATGAATTTGACTCTTTTAGACACCTAATACAAATGAAATCATGCCATATTTGCCCTTTACTGACTGGTTTCACTTAGCAAATGTCCTCCAGGTTCATCCATTTTGTTACAGATAGTGGGATTTCAAGAAAAACCACAAATGTTTTGCATTGAATTCTGTATGGTTCCTCTACTATAAAAAAAACGCTCTAGTTTCCAGTGCTTCTCAAACATAAATATGCGTACAAATCACCTGGGGAACAGATTCTATTTTGGTTGGCATGGGCTTGTGCCTGGGATTAGGCTTTTCTAGCATGTTCCCCGGTGATGCCCATGCTGCTGATCCATGACCCACACTGCAGAGCAAACTTCTAAACTCTCAAACGGCTTCACATCTCTCTTGAGATACAGACATAGCTTAATATGGGCTTACAAGGTCTTTGCATGATTTCATTGCCATCTAACACAACAGCTTTTTTTCTTCGCTCCATGACTTTCTGTGCTCTTCTCGGACACTGAATTTGGCCTTTGTTAAGTCCTTTCTACTAGTCAAGCTCTGCTCACCTCAGTGCCTCAGATGCTGTTCATTCTGTCTGGAAAAATCTGTCACCATCTTTTCTCCTAGATACATTTTACTCATGCTTTGAATCTCAGCTCTAACACCACTTCAACAGGACAACTCCCTGATTGCTCTGACTAGAATACTCATCTTTATTATCTATTCTCATAGCAGAGGACATTTTTACCTTCAACTTTGGTTATGATTGGTGTAAGTTCTATCAGGGGAGGGATCTTGTTTGTTTTTATTCACCATTATATTCCTAGAACTTAACATACCATTTCTCGCATCAATTCCTAGACTTTGCTTTTCTTGGAAACGCCAATCCTTAGAGTAAGTTTTTCAGAAAAGAAGAAGCCCCTGACCCTCTAAACTGCCCCGTTTGGGCACCAGGCTGTGGGCAGGAGGTGAGATAAGGTTTAGGGTGTCCATTGCTTTGTGAGAAACTGACTGTGAGATAGAACTTGGGTTTGTGTTATTTCAGAATCCTATTGCTGTTCTTTATCCATCCTTTCAAGCTTCAAAGGACTGAGGACATGATCCCATTCTGCTTTACATCAGTTTCCTGTAGGCTTATATAACTTCCCTCCAAACCCTATCTCACTACTGAACAAGAAGTTCTTTCTGAACAGAAATTAGATCTTCCCTTATTTTTGCTATGTAAGCCTTGTTCACAGAGAAATTTAATAACGTATGAGGTTAAATCAAATCTGGAAACATTTACAGGAAAACGGGTTCATGGGAGAGCAGAGTTTGGCCCATTAGTATCTTCCCTGGGATGGCTAGGATAACATAGTGATAATTTACCCTGCAGATATGTGAGTCACATAAAATGTCATGTTTCCCTTTTTGCACTGGATGTTGGAAAGTCTAGCATCAAGTTCTGTCCAAGTGTATCATGCTTTAAGATAAGAATTTGTTAAGCCATTTCAACTTCTTTTCAGATAAAGTAAGGGTAGAGAAATGTATTGCAAATATTTAATGAGATGCCTATTAATGCTCATGATGTATTAGGAGCTCAACACATGTTAATTCTAATTCTATTTAAAAAGCTAAGTAATATTACCCTCCATTTTAAGATAAGCAAATAGAATGCCTATATAATTTACCCAAAGTTATAGGCCTAAACTCTGGTCTAGACAAAGAAACTGAGGCTCAAAGAGGATACATAACTTGTTCAACTTTACTCAGCTGATTAGTGAGGGTCGTATTCTTCTAGGGCTGCTATAACAATTACGACCACAAACTTGGTGCCTCAAAACCACAGAAACTTACTTTTTCCCAGTTCTGGAGGCTGGAGTCCAAAACAGGTGTTGGTGGGGCCATGCTCCCTCTGAAGCCTCTGGGGAAGACTCCTTCCTCGCCTCTTCCAGACTTCTCATGGCTCATGGCTGCATCTTTCTCATCTCTGCCTTTGTCTTCACATGGTCTTCTCCCTTGTGTGTGTCTCTGTGAGCCTCTCCTCTTCTTATAAGAATATCAGTCATTGGTATAACCCACCCTAATTCACTATGACCTCATCTCAACTAATTGCTATTTCCAAACTAAATCCTATTTCCAAATAAGTTCACAGTTTGAGGTTTTGAGTGGACATGAATTTTGGGGGTACACTATTCAACTCGCCACAGTGACTGAGCTAGGACTGTAAGTTAGAACTAACTCAAGGCCATGTTCTTTATACTACACCAAACTAACTACCTCTGCCTACGTTATCATTGCCATGATGCTTCACAACTGACTGATCCCTATGGGAAAGGCAGCACTGGCCAATTCTAAATTTAATTTGGCAGTTTCTCTTAAAAGTGGACTGGTGGTTAATTTGAATGGAAGAATTGCTGAATGGTCAGTTTAGAGAAGATGTAATTAGTGGATTAGGGTTAAAGTAGAATTACATTTTGAGAAGCCAAATGTTCAGATAATTGGGTTGACTAGATAGAGTTGGGTTTAGTTGACATGGAATTTCTACCCTCACAGCAACAGCCTCTTCATCCATATTTTCCCTTTTCCCAGCTTCCAAACCCCATTGCTGAGAAAAGTGCTTACTTTGCAAAATACCTCCTCTCTTGCAGGGGTGGGCAAAGCTGTTTCCCAATCACTTTTTGATCTTAACATTATTCTGAAAATTACATCTCATTCAGCATGATATTTTAATGAGTCTTTGTCTGTTCTAGTTAAGTCAATTTGGTGCTGAGCTAGTGAAATACAGGAACGGGGTGAGATGGCCCTCAGAGATATTGGATATCTTCATAACCCTATGGCTTAGAACAGCAGTTCCCTTAGCTGCTCTGTTCAGCCCAGTCATGAGAAATTGCAATTCTGAGACTACCTCTGGGCATGTTCTTTTCTAGGTGTGATTTCCCCATATACTTTATTGTGGTGGCAAATATTGTGGAGTAGGGGGAAGGTAGTTGTACATAAGACTCTTTACCCAGGGCCTAGATAAATTAGCCATATTAGAGGGCAAGAGGAACCAAGCTTCCTCAAGAGGCAGGCTGGATGGGACATGTGACAGGAACCTGGATCCAGTTAAGAAGGAAGGCAAGGGGGAAGGAGAGAAGACCACCTGGCCATTTCCTGGGCTAGACGGCAGGGAGGCAGCCTTGGGAGAAGAGCATTGCCCACTGATGGTTTGAAGGTCAACTAAGGAGGTTAACCTGCTCAGTCTACCAACCATCTCTCCTCTTGAACCCCATCCCCAACAGAAAAACCTCCCTCTTCTTGGCCCTGATGGTGACCTCAGTTCTTCATGGTGACTTATTCCTCTCCTTGGTGACTTAATTTCCACTGTGCCTGATTTCTTCTGTGATTCTTCACCTTTGAGGATATTTTATTATTGCTAAGGCTTGGCACTTCTTCTATGAGGCTTATCAACCATTTTTACTTTCCTGCAAATGTGAGACCCTTGAAAGAATTTTCTGATAAGAAAAGGGTCCAACACTTTTCTTATCAGAAATTTCTTTCAAGGATCTCACATTTATAGGAAAGTGGAAAGCACGTGACCTTTGCTTCTAAATAGGAAACCTTTTGACACAGGGAGTCAAATACTGGTTTCAACAATATTGTTAGAGATTAGGGAGAGTTTCTCAAGAAGTGCAGAAAGAAGGAAAAAAAAAAGAATAAAATCAAGAAAGAGAAGAAAGGAAAGAGAAAAAGAGGGAGGGGGAGAAGGAAGAGGGAGGAATTAAAAAGCCTGGGTCCTCTGAATAACTTTGGCAGCATCTAAGCATGATTACCAAGCACATTGGCAATTTCTTGTAGAACAAACACATTGCAAGAGATAATTAGAGATAAGACTTTGTATTCTAAGGTTAGAGAAACCTTGATTTAAATCTAGGCCTTTCTCCTTTATAAATGTGTAAATTTGGAAAGTCATTTGACTTTGCAGAGTTCTGCTTCTTCACTTGGAAAGTAAGGATACTGAAAACCACCTAACAGGCTTTTGGAGAAGATTCAGTGAATGCCTAATGAATATAGTGGCCAGCACAGTGCCAGGATAAATGCCACATCCATGTTGCCTTTTATTATTTGTACAAAGTAGTGTGCAGCAGAGCTGGAAGCAGTTTGGGATGACCCCCACAGGCAGTGCTTGTTTCCCTTGGAAGGGTCCAGCACAGGTTCAAAGCACAGGCTTAAGGGCTAGTCCTCTGTTTCTCGCATGGCTGGTTGGCTTCTGTCTCTGAAGCCTTGCTTCTATTGTCCCAAGGATTTACAAGTTTCCTTCAGTGCCTTCAGTTCCTTCTTCCGCATACGTTCACAGTGGGGAATGCCTAACAGGGCTGTCTGTGCAATGGGCAGGGACCTCGCTGGGAAGGTAGATTCTCTAACACTCTTGAAGTTCTCCAGTAGCTCCAGTGCTCCAGGTCGTGGCAGCATTACCCCCCGCTCAACTCACCGGCTTCTCCTGGGCTTGTTTATTCTAGGCTTTTTGTAGTCTTGCCTGCTGCCTCCACACAGCCTTGCTTCTTGAATATGAAGTGCTGCTGGTTTGGATTTGAGATGACAAGCCAGGTGAAGCTGAGTGGATCCTGTTTGTTTGAGCCAGTGTTGTGCATGCAGGTCAGAGGGTGGACAAAGCATTGGTTTGAAAAGTGGCCGCCTTTCTCTTTTTCTAAAACTACTTGCATTTCTTAAGCCAGGCCTCAGAGGGACTCGAAACATTCTTCTTTACAGACCCCATCAGTGATTTGTGAGAGCATTTGTCCTAGATTTACTCAGTTCTGCAGCTGAAAAATGTAGCAGGCAGAAAGCTAACTTTGGAAGAGTTGGAGGGCTTACCCCCTGACACCAGCATACATTTTCTCTCCTAGCTGAGGACCAATTATATAAAGGACCATATGGAAAAACTTCACTGGAAAAGAAATAAAATATGTCTAAGCTCACACTCAGCTGGCCAAGAGGGGCCTACTTTAGCCAGGGGATAAATTAAATATTGACAAGACAAGAAGATCGCTCAGTGAAAGGGGAGTGCCGCGGGACTTGGCGCTCAGGACCGCTGAGTTCATCCATAGCTTTGTCCAGCATCACTTTTTGACCTTGGGTAAAAAGGTTGCTTGATTTCCTTGGGCCTCAGTTTCTTCATATATAAAGGAGAAGAATGTACCTGACAATCTAAGTCCCTTATCGTGTAGATATACTGCAAGGCAGAAGCAATGATGCAGCTGGCCAGAGAAACACAGATAAGAATGAGATTTGTGTTCAGAGTGACCTTGTTTTGGATATAACATTCCTAAAAATTTGTGTATTTGTAAAACATATTTAACATAAACTTAGGAAACTCAGTTTTTAAAGAACTAGTCCTTGGCTGGGCACAGTGGCTCATACCTGTAATTCCAGCACTTTGGGAGGATGAGGTGGGAGAATCACTTGAGGCCAGGAGTTCAAAACCAGCCTGGGCAACCTAGCAAGACTCTGTCTCTACAAATAATAATAATAATAATAATAATGATTTAAAAATTAGCCAGGTATGGTGGCATGTCCTATAGTTCCAGCTACTCAGGAGACTGAGGTGGGAGTATTGCTTAAACACAGGAATTCAAGGTTACAGTGAGGTATGATCACACTGCACTCCAGCCTGGGTGACAGAGTGAGACTCCATCTCAAAAAAAAAAAAAAAAATTAGTTTTTAAGTTCAAAATTGTTTCTTAAGTAGAGGCACCTGGCAATGGGCACATGCCTTTTCTGGTGGAGAATATACAGAAGCCTGAATTGGCTTAGTAGCAGAACACTGAGGTTCACAGCACTCATGCACAAATCCAAAGGAGTATTCATGAAAAGATGGATTACTTTCATCAGACAAGTGTCTTAGAGATTTATAGTAAGAGATATATATCCACCAACATCAGTGCCCATTTAAGGGCACTTATTGAAAGGACACAAGTCTCAAAGACACCCATCGGTGAAGCACTGTGTACAGCCATGGAGTCCCTGTCTCTGAATGTCTGGACCTTTCGTCCTTGTCCTCATCCCCCACATGGAGTTCCCCAGCTCCTCTCTGATATGAGCTCCACTCTCCCCACCATCTGGCCACCTCTGCCCACCCCACCTCCTCTTCTCACTTTGGTTGCTGTGTGGCTTTGCTTTTGGGGGCACTGGGCCTAACCCTGACTCTTCATGTGGCCTTTCAATTCCAGAACCCTAACAAGACTGATTTGGCCTCTGTGGCATTGAAATTCTCAGGAGAGGGAATTCAATTCATTCCTGGTAGAGCAGTGACTTGAATTGCCAGCTGGTTGCTAGGGTGCTACCCTCTCATGGTTGCACAGGCTGGGGGTGAATGGAGAGAATTCCCAGAGAACAGGGCTATAGGCAGAATAGTCACCAAGAAACTCAGTCACGCTCATCAGGAAAAATACAGCATGTACCACAGAAACACTTAGAACCACTTGTTTGCTTTCCAACCTTCTGGTCTCTCCATCCCTTTTCAAGAGACACAGAGTGAAAACCCTGGTCTAGAATAATCTAAGACTGGAGTAATAATGAGTCTAGGACTTTCTATTGCACTTCTAGGTCTCCGATCTTATTTATCAAATAGGGTAAAACCCACACGCTCAATCTCTAGGAACTATTCAGAGACCAAAGAGACATACAAACTTCTTGTCTTTTTTGCCATCTCCTGAAGCCATACATCATTTTCAAACAAAGAACCACCTCCTTATTTCCACATTAAGAAAAAGGCACAAAATGTTATCAATTCAATAAACTTTTATGATTGGCCTACTACTTAATGGTAATGGAGAACCAGGCAATTAACAGATTTCCATGGACCTGGTGAAGCAGACAGGTGCACAGGGAATTCCAACTCAGGCAGTGATCATGATATTATACATTTGTGTGGTGATGTCACATTGCTCCTCTCACAGAGCTTCCACAGAGCCCACGGAAGCAGTGTCTGCTCGAAATATAGCCAAACACGAACAGAGGCAGGCTTGAAGATGAAGACAAAGACGAGAGAGTTCATTTTACCCAGTTTTCCCCACAAGCTCCATCTGTCCTCAACACATGGTATTCTTCCTCCCAACACCCACATGCAGCCTTATCCCTCCCTGAAAACTCACCCATAGTGGTAACATATCTTCTGCAGACTTAGATGTTATAACAAAAATAATTTCACTGGAATGGATAACCTCTCAGATCCATTCCACCCCTGAGATACCGGGTTTCTCTGGTCATTATCTGTGTTTACAGGAGAGGTGCATTTCCTCCATTGTTTATCTATTTTTGAGGAACCCAACTTCTAAGTTATCTTTGCTGGCTTATTTTTTTTTCCTTAAAAAAATAAAATAAAATTGAAGTGCCAGTGTTCACCTTGATAAACTAAAAAAGAAAGCTTCTCCCACTCCCTTCCCTTTCTTTTCTCTATTGCGATTTCCCATATCAGTGGTATAGAAAGAGCACCTGCTGAAGTCTGTGCTCATATCCACGAAGAATATGAACAAGCAGCTGATCTCTTCTTATTGCAACTTAGAGAAAATAGAATGATACATTTAATACCTTTGGGGAAGGAACATATGTGAAACAGTCCTACACTTTGTAACAGGTAAACTTCTTATTCTCCAATTAGCCATTTGATAGAGAAAATGCTAATTTATTTATATTTTAATTTATTAATAATGTGTTAATTTATTGCAGTGTTGCCTTTGAAAAAGGAGTTATTTATTTATCCAACAAATATTTGTTGGGTGCCCTCTGTGGGCCTAGCACAGTGTTCGGCCTCAGGGGTGCCACAGTATGTAATACATAGTCACTGCCTTCCAGCAGCTAGTAGAGAAAAGACAGTTTGAATGAATAATTATGATAAAGATGAGAGGAGTGGAAGCACACGGTGTTAAGGAAACACACAGTAGGGAAAGGAGCTTATAAACTAATTAGGACCTAATTATCTAAGTGGTGTGCAAGTGTGTATGTGGTTAGGGAGAAATGGAGGAAGGTACTTCATTGGTTTTCTCTACTTTGTACATAAGAATTTTTTTCAATTTATTCAGGTGTGTCTATTCAGTTCAGTCATTGAAATAGCACAGTGCTCAGTGGGTTTAATCAACTTGGGATTGTCTGAAAATAGGGTTGCTTGAGAGTGACAGAGAATAACAATTTATTGAGAATGACCACACTGTGGATCAATTAGATTAGGTTCACCTGCCTTATGGTTTAAAAAAGAGCAGGGTGAGGAAGCAATACTGGCAGCTTGAACAAGATGGAAGTTTCTTCCTCATATAAAAGTACAGAGTGGGGTGGGTTGAGCACTCCAGAGCCGGCATGGCACTTCATTGCATCAGGCAACCAGACTCCTATCATCTTGGCTTGTCTTGTCATCCTTAGCACGTGGATTCCTGGTCATGGCCCCAAATGCTTGAGCTCCAGCCATCCCGGCCACACACTCCAGGCAGCTGGAAGGAAGAGAAGGATGGGCTGAAGCCCCATCCCTTTAGGAACACCTTGCTTAACACTTCTCTCATCCCATTGGCTGAAACTTAGTGACATGCCACGTGACTGCAAAGGAAGCTGGGAAATCCAGTCTTTACCCTAGAGGACCATGCGTGCAGTTAAAAATGTGGGGTTTTATTGCTAAAGAAGAAGAGGAGAGCAGAGATTGAAAACAAACAGCACTCTGTCACATTCTGTGCTGAAGACTACAGAAGGTTTGCTGCATAGAGACAATACCAACAAATTATAATGACCCTTTATAGCTCTACTATGTTCCTCCTCATTAAGGGACTCATGAATACCCTTCCCCTGGGTAGCTGAGGGATTAATTCCTGTAGACTCTGAATTTGTCTCTCTTTGACCAACATTGTTCTTGTTTGCCCACAGTGGGATGTCTAATTCTCACCTTAGGACCGCTGTTACTGACCTCAGTGTGTTTTAAAAAATGTTTCTTTAAAAAATATTATAAGGCAATGTACGTTTATTGTATAAAATTTTATAAAATTCAGAAAAATATGAAGAAGAAAGGATTCCAACCATAATCTCACTATCACAGATACTTTCTATTAATATAATTACATAATATAAATGTTTAGAGGCATATTTCTTCAGTCCTTTTTTTAACCTTTTACTAAACATTTAAAAAATAATACATAGTATATCATTTAGGTAAAAGATTCAAGTGATACATACATATACAGGGTAAAACATGAAAGTTGTCCCACAGCATCCTTTACTTTGACTCATTCATTTATCTAAACATTCAAAAATACTGAGTTTTAATTATAGAGTTATAGCAGTAATTATGATAGATGTATACCTCTCCTTAAGGAACTTACCTTCTAGAATGATACAAAGACCACTTATGAGAGGGAAAAAAGATGAGATAGAGAGGGTTCCTTCAGGTATGGGTGGTGGTGATGCTTTTGCCAGTCACAGAAAGCCTAGGGACTCTAACCAAACATCCAGAGGCACAATTTGACTCAGCCATTTGAATGACATTATCAAAGAACTAGATGCTTGCTCCAAGTTTTGGCTTAGCTACCTCAGCATTGGTACTGTTCTCAGGTGGGCTCCATTCTCCCTGACATGAGATACCCTCCAGCAATAGCTAGGACTGCAACTTTTCTCATTCCTAGCCATTACCTCATGAACCCTACAAACCATAGAATGAAATTTCTACTTGAACTGACTTGGCCCATTCCTGAATCAATAGTTATAGCCGGAAAGATGGAATACATTGATTGACTTAAGCTAGTTATGACCCACTCTGGGAACTCAACATGGAATTAGTCCTACCAAAGCCACTTGACAAGGAAAACTGTGGTCCATTAAGGAAGAAGAGCAGGAAAAATGTTGCTATGCGGTGGAGATGGATGGCTGACTAATAATCACTATATGAGTAACTTGACGCTTCATGGATGAGAAGGAGGCAACCTCCTGAAGAGTCAAAGGAAATGTGCTTAAAAAAAGAAAAAGGTTCCATGAGTTGGGAGAGAGGCTGGCATATTCAAAAAGATTAGAAAGCCAGAATTGCTGGGTGAGAGAGAGAGGTGAGACGTTGTGATGGTCATCCTTCCAGTCATGTTTCTATGTAAAACAAATATTTTTGCTTTTTCTACATATAATGAAAATCATATTCTATGAATTGTTTTCAGACTGGCCTTTCTCACTGACAAAGAAAAATGCCTAACAATCTTGCACAGGTACCCTTAAACTTAAAATAAAAGTTAAATAAAAGAAAAATGCCATGCAAATATTTCGTGTCAGTACATAAAGATTTATCATATTCTTTCTGAAGGCAGTGGTTTATGTGTATCAACAGTTTTTTTGAACTATTCTTCTAGTGATGGATATTCTTCCCAATGCTTTTCCATGAATCTTGAAGAAAATACATCTTCCTGAGAAAAAATTCTGAGATACAGATTTTCTGGATTAAGGAATGTGCATATTTAAAGCACTGGTAATACTTCCAAGTTAACCTCAAAATGACTTTGCAATGAATACACCAAACAAGAGTATATGAGTGTCTGTTTCCTTAACAACACTGAATATGATCAATATGTTTAATTATTTCCAATCTAATGAATAAAAAATGTGAGCTAATTGTTGATTTAATTTTCATTTCCCTGATTACTAGTCAAGTTGAACAACTTTTCATATGTTTATAGTCTGTCGGCATTTCTTTTCATGTTAATTGCCTATCTCTATTCTTTCTCAATTTTTCATTTTTTGGCATTTATAGCTTTTATATATTCTGAATATTAATCCTGCCTATAATTTGTGTGATAAACATTTTCTCTTAGTGTGTTGCTTATTTTTTCCCCAAATTTCATTAAGAAAAATTTCAAATACTCAGCAATTTTTTAAAATGTTGCTTATTTTTTTTAACTTTTCTTATGCCTTTTGTATACAGAGTTTAAATTTATTTTACACATCTGTGAACAGCTTTTTTGTTTCAAACTTCTGACATTTTGTATTCTACCTAGGAAGACTTAACTGACTCCAAAGCCATCAATATATTCTTGTTTATTTTCATCTAGTATTATCATTGTATTGAATACAGCATTCTTTAGCCCATCTCAGTTATATTTTGCTGCTGGGAACAGAGAGTTGGGACACATCTAGTTTTATTAAATCAATGACGTTGGGACAACTAGTTATCCATTTGAAGGGAAAATAGACCATTCTTTTTCTTTCCATGTGAAATTCAATCTGTTCCCTAAGCTAAATTTCTGTATCTACTTGGAAACATTTCTGTATCCTCTGTTTTATTCTAATGATCTATTTATTAATTTCTCCACCAATAACACACTGTTTCAATTACTTTTATCATAGATTTTTGTTAGGTCAAGTACATTAGTCACTTCTCTGTCAACAGTTTTTTCTTTCTTTTTTAGGTTTCTCTTCCTTATAAACTTTATAACCAGAAGGGTTATAAAGCTCTCTAAAGGGAATGTATTGGGTCTGCACTCTCCAGTGATTATGTCATCCCTGAGGGCTCAGTATCCTTCTGCTCTCTACAGCAAAGAAAGGGTAACATCTTAGAGTCTGATAGAAATAATCACTTCCTCTCAGGTGGAGACTAGAGAGAGCGACCCTATTAGGCTGAGCCTTGGCACCATGACATCTTCTGCACAGCCTCTGGGACTTGTTCAAGATAAAAAGAGCTGCTGGAGTCTTGCAGTTTCATCTTTCCATGCCCAATACTGTATATCTCTGCTGCTTCACAGGGTCACAAATGAGGGTCACAAATATGGACACTCAATTGGTAATAAAAATCTTGTACTCCTATCCCCATTTGCTAACTTGCTCTGAGTCTAGTTCCTTTGGACATTTAGTTTTGAATAAGTGGTATGGAGGAATTTGTAAGAACTTGCCCTTTCCCATGATCTGCCCCCCGTCTCCTTCTAAGTTGCCGATATGGTTTAGCTGTGTCCCCACTCAAATCTCATCTTGAATTGTAGCTCCCCAAATTCTCATGTACTGTGGGAGGGTCTTGGTAGAAGATAATTGAATGATGGGGGCGGTTTCCCCCACACTGTTCTTGTGGAAATATATAAGTCTCATGAGATCTGATAGTTTTATAAGGGAAAACTCCATTCACTTGGGTCTCATTCTCTCTTGTCTACCATCATGTAAGACGTCCTTTGCTCTTCCGCCATGATTGTGAGGCCTCCCCAGCCACGTGGAACTGTGAGTCCATTAAACCTCTTTTTCTACATAAATTACCCAGTCTCTGGTATGTCTTTATCAGCAGCAGGAAAATGGACTAATACAGTTGCGTACCTGATTTTGTTTTCATCATTTATTCCCTTCCCAGATCTTATACAATGTTCAGCTTTGGGATGCATATATAATACTCTCCCCTTGCCCATATTAACCTAATGCTATAACAAAACTGTATGTATATATGTAAATCTTTAACCATCAGGAAAACACGGAGAATATTATAACTAAGGAATAGGGCCTTATAATTTTTCTGTAATAGGACAGTGCTGCCTACTTGAACAACTTCCACAATACAAGCCATAACTGCTCACCTAGTGAACAACAGAGAAGACAAAGTCATCAGAGTCAGAGGGATAGACATCTTGGCCTTTTGGACTACATCCCCACCCAGATTCTTCAAGTGATTGTAATGACTCAATCTAATGAAATAAAAGATAATTTCAAGAGAATACAAAGGCCCTTTGTGAAATAGATAGCATAAATAAAAAACAATCACAACTTCTAGAAATCAAGGACACATTTAGAAAAATGCAATTTGCACTGGAAAGTCTCAGCAATAAAATCAAACTAGCAGAAGAAAGAACTTCAGAGCTCAAAGATAAGGCTTTCAGATTAACCCAATCCATCAAAGACAAAGAAAAAAGAATTTTTAAAAATGAACAAAGGATCCAAGAAGTTTAGGACTATGTTAAGCATCTAAACCTAAGAGTAATTGGTATTCCTGAGGAAGAAGAAAAATCTAAAAGCTTGGAAAACATGCTTGAAGAAATAATTGAGGAAAATTTCCCCAGCCTTGCTAGAGATCTAGATTTCCAAATACAAGAAGCTCAACGAACACCTGGGAAATGCATGTCAAAAAGATAATCACCTAGGCAAATAGTCATAAGGTTATCTAAAGTCAAGATGAAGGAAGTAATCTTAGGAGCTATGAGGCAAAAGCACCAGGTAACCTATAAAGGAAAACCTATTGGAGTAATAGCAGATTTCTCAGCAGAAACCCTACAAGCTAGAAGGGATTGGGGTCCTATTTTTAGCCTCCTTAAACAAAACAATATCAGCCAAGAATTTTGTATACAGCAAAACTAAGCTTTATAAACAAAGGAAGGATAAAGTCTTTTCCAGACAAACAAATGCTGAGAGAATTCGCCACTACCAAGCCAGCACTACAAGAACTGCTAAAAGCATCTCTAAATGTTGAAACACATCCTCAAAATACACTAAAATTGAACCTCCTTAAAGCATGAATCTCGCAGGACCTACATAGCAATAGAACAATGAAAAATAAACAAGGTATTCAGGCAAGAAATAGTACAATGAATAGAATGGTGCCTCACATCTCAGTACTAATATTGAATGTAAATAATGGAAGAATGGATAAGAACTTATCAACCAAGTTTCTGCTGTCTTCAGGAGACTCACCTAACACATAAGGACTCACATAAACTTAAGGTAAAGTGGTGGAAAAAGATATTTCATGCAAATGTACACCAAAAGTGAGCAGGAGTAGCTATGCTTACATCAGAAAAACAAACTTTAAACCAATAGCAGTTAAAAAAGGCAAAGAGGGATATTATATGATGATAAAAGGACTAGTACAACAGGAAAATATCACAATCTTAAATATATATGTGCCTAACACTGGTGCTCCTAAGTTTATAAAACAATTACTACTAGGCCAAAGAAATGAAATAGACAGCAACACAATAACAGTGGAGGACTTCAATACTCCACTGACAGCACTAGACAGGTCATCAAGACAGAAAGTCAACAAAGAAACAATGGTCTTCACACCCTAGGCCAGGTGTGGTGGCTCGCACCTGTAATCGCAGCACTTTGGGAGGTCAAGGCAGGTGGATCATGAGGTCAGGAGTCCAAGACCAGCCTAGCTAAGATGGTGAAACCTTGTCTCTACTAAATATGCAAAAAATTAGCCAGGCGTGGTGGTGAGCACCTGTAGTCCCAGCCACTCAGGAGGCTGAGGCAGAGAATTGCTTGAACCTGGGAGTCAGAGGTTGCAGTGAGCCAAGATTGCACCACTGCACTCCAGCCTGGGTGATACAGTGAGACTCCATCTCAAAAAACGAAAATAAAAACAAACAAAAAAACTATATCCTAGAACAAATGGACTTAACAGATTTTTATAGAAAATTCTACCCAACAACTGCAGAATATACATTCTATTCATTAGTACATGGAACATTCTTCAAGATAGACCATATCATAAGGCACAAAACAAGTCTCAGTAAATTTAAGAAAATCGAAATTATATCAAGTACTCTCTCAGAGCACAGTGGAATAAAATTGGAAATTAACTCCCAAAGGAACCCTCAAAACCATGGAAATTAAATAACCTGCTCCTGAATGATCTTCGGGTCAACAATGAAATCAAGATGGAAATTTAAAATTTCTTTGAACTGAACTATAATAGTGACACAATCTATCAAAACCTCTGGGATACAGCAAAAGTGGTGCTAAGAGCAAAGTTCATAACTTTAAATGCCTACATCAAAAAGTGTGAAAGAGCACACAAATAGACAATCGAAGGTCACACCTCTTGGAACTGGAGAAACAAGACCCATCCCAAACCAAACCCAGCAGAAGAAAATAACAAAGATCAGAGCAGAATTAAAGGAAATTGAAACAGGAAAATACAAAAGATAAATGAAAGAAAAAGCTGGTTCTCTGAAAAGATAAATAAAATTGATAGACCATTAGTGAGAGTAACCAAGAAGTGGGAATATCCAAATAAGTACAATTAAAAAAAACAGGAGATATTACTACTGATACCCCAGAAATACAAAAGATTATTCAAGGCTACTATGAACACCTTTACACGCATAAATTGGAAAACCTGGAGGAGATGGAAACATTCTGGACATATACAACCCTCCTAAATTATACCAACCAAGGAAAATATACCAACTCTAAACAGACCAATAACAAGCAGCAAGATTGAAATAACTAAAAAATTGCCAACAAAAATAAGTCCAGGACCAGATGAATTCACAGCTAAATTCTATCAGACATTCAAAGAAGAATTGGTACCAATCCTATTGACACTATTCCATGGTGTCAATAGAGAGAGAGGGAATCCTCCCTAAATCATTCTATGAAGACAGTATCACCCTAATACCAAAACCAGGGAAGAAAATAGAAAGAAAGAGAGAAAGAAAGAAAGAGAGAAAGAGAAAAAGAGAGGAAGGAAGGAAGGAAGGAAGGAAGGAAGGAAGGAAGGAAGGAAGGAAGGAAGGAAGGAAGGAAGGAAGGAAGGACTGACTGCAGACCAATACCCCTGATGAACTTAGATGTAAAAACCCTCAACAAAATACTAGCTAACTGAATCCAACAGCATATCAAAAGGATAATCCACCATGATCAAGTGGGTTTTTCATACCAGGGATACAATGACAGTTTAATATCTGCAAGTCAATAAATGTGATGCACCACATAAACAGAATTAAAAACAAAAATCATATGATCATCTCAAAAGCATTTGACAAAATCCAGCATCCCTTTATGATTAAAACCCTCAGCAAAATCGGCATAGAAGGGACATACCTTAAGGTAATAAAAGCCAACTATGACAAACCCACAGCCAACATTATCCTGAATGGGGAAAAGTTGAGAGCATTCCCCTTGAGAACTGGAACAAGACAAGGATGCCCATTTTCACCACTTCTATTCAACACAGTACCAGAAGTTCTAGCAAGAGCAATCAGACAAGAGAACGAAATCAAGGGCATCCAAATTGGTAAAGAGGAAGTCAAACTGTTGCTGTTTGCTGAAGATATGACCATATACCTAGAAAGCCCTAAAGACTCATCCAAAAAAACTCATAGAACTGATAAATTAACTCAGCAAAGTTTCCAGATACAAAATTAATATACAAAAATAAGTTGTTCTGCTATACATCAACAGTGACCATGCTGAGAATCAAATCAAGAACTCAACCCCTTTAAAATAGCTGCAAAAAAAAAAAAAAACAAAAAACAAAAAAAACTTATGAATATACCTAAACAAGGAGGTAAACGACCTCTACAAGGAAAACTGTAAAACACTGCTGAAAGAAATCATAGATGACATGAACAAATGGAAGCACATCTGATGCTCATGAATGGGTAGAATCAATATCATGAAAGTGACCATGCTGCCAAAAGCATTATACAAATTCAATGCAATTCCCATCAAAATACCACCATCATTCTTCACAGAATGAAGAACGGTTCTTCATATAGAACCAAGAAAGAGCCTACACAGACAAAGCAAGACTAAGCAAAAAGAACAAATGTGGAGGCATCACGTTAACTGATTTCAAACTATAAGGCCATAGTCACCAAAACAGCATGGTACTTGTATAAAAATGGGCACATAGACCAATGGAACAGAATAGAGAACCCAGAAATAAAGCCAAATACTTATAGCTAACTGATCTTCGGCAAAACAAATAGAAACATAAAGTGGGGAAAGGATATCCTTTTTAACAAAGGTGCTGGGATAACTGGCAAGCCACATAAAAAGAATGAAACTGGATCCTCATCTCTCAACTTACACAAAAATCAACTCAAGATGGATTAAAGACTTAAATCTAAGACCTAAAACCATAAAGATTCTAGAAGATAATATCAGAAAACCCTTCTAGACATTGACTTAGGCAAAGGCTTCCTGACCAAGAACTCAAAAGCAAATGAAGCAAAAGCAGAGATAAATAGCTGGAACATAATTGAACTAAAAAGCTTCTGCACAGCAAAAGAAATAATCCCAAACAGACAATGCACAGAGTGGAAGAAAATCTTCACAATCTGTACATTTGACAAAGGACTAATATCCAGAACCTACAAAGAACTCAAACAAATCAGCCAGATAAAAACAAACAATGCCATCAAAAAATGGGCTACGGATATGAATAGACAATTCTTCAAAAGAAGATACACAAATGGCTAACAAGCATATGGAAAAATCATCAATATCATTAATTATCAGGGAAATGCAAATCAAAATCACCTCACTCCTGCAAGAATGGCCACAATCAAAAAATCAAAAAATAAAAGATGTTGGCAGGGATGCAATGAAAGGGGAACACTTTTACACCATTGGTGGGAGTGTATACTAGTACAACCCCTATGGAAAACAGTGTGGAGATTCCATAAAGAACAAAAATTAGATCTACCATTTGATCCAGCAATCCCACTACTAGGTATCTACACAGAAGAAAAAGAAGTCATTATAGGAAAAAGATACTTACACATGCAAGTTTATAGCAGCACAATTTGCAATTGCAAAAATATAAAGCCAGCCCAAAAACCCATCAATCAACGAGTGGATAAAGAAAATGTGATGTCTCACATTTATATATACGTAAATATAATAGCTATATAATAGATATATATGTGTGAGAGATATATATATATATATGCCCTGTACCATGGAATACTACTCGGCCATAAAAAGGAATGAAATAATGACATTTGCAGCAATCTGGATGAAATTAGAGACGATTATTTTAAATTAAGTAACTCAGGAATGGAAAACCAAACATTGTATGTTCTTGCTCATATGTGCGAGCTAAGCTATAAGGACACTAAGGCATAAGAATGATACATTGGACTTTGGGGATACTGGGTAAAGGGTGGGAGAGATATAAGGGATAAGACTACACATTGGGTACAGTGTACACTGCTTGGGTGATGGGTGCACCAAAAATCTCAGAAATAACCACTAAAGAACTCATTCATGTAACAAAACACTGCTTGTTCTCCAAAAGCCTATTGCAATAAAAAATAAATTTAAAAAGTCAATTGAGTTTAAATAGTTGAACTCTGAATTTGAGTGATCTCCAGACCACCCAAATTGTATTTCAGGTAGTGAGTAATAAATCCCATAAACTAGGGCAAGGAATCAGACCTCACAGGTGGGGACATGACTTTAGATTGAAGCTCCCTAAAATTGGATGGGAGTCTGATTGTGCACAGATCTTGGTGTGAAGCAGGCTGCAATCCCATATGCCTAATCCTTCTTCCCACTATGATGAGAGACTTTAGATGAAGTCCAGGAACAAGGACCCCAGTGTCAGATTGCCTGGATTCAAACTCTGGCTCCACCCTGTACCATCAGAGTCACTTTGGACAAGTTAGTTAAACTCTCGGGGTCTCAGTGTCCTCATCTGAAAAACAGAATAATTACACCTATCTTACAGAGGTTTTGTGAAGACCAAGTTAACTTGCCATATGTAGAATGTTTAGGACAGTACCTTATTCATAGTAAAATTTTAGGTTAATGGTAAATTAATGTTAGCTATCCTTCCATAATTATCACTCTGGACAGGTCACAGGACTTGCCCTGTGAATTTCTCTCTATAATATACAGTGCCAGCATTTGGCTCCCAGAGTGCAATGATGCAATGCTGACGTCCTGTCACTTGTCTTTTCTATCAGAGGTGCACTGTGATCCAGGCAGGTGTTAGGATCCCATTAAATGTTCCTGCACAGCAAACACTACAAATGGCTCACTCATAGACCACAGGTGGTGATTGGTTTAGGACACACGGAGAACTGATTAAGCTAGAAACAAATAGAGATTCTGTGCAGATGAGTCCTGCAAATACCACATCCACACCAGTAGCTCAGATGGCAGGAGGCTCTGAGATGAGAGGGATAGAATGTCACACATTTTCCAAGGCAGTAGGAGCCTTTAGTTCAGCTGAATTACAGTGATGCCAGAATCTTCTACAGACTGGCTGTCTCAGTGTGGCTATCACTGCTTTCAAAATCTCCTGGTCACGTTTCCATTACAATAATGCAGTTGCTAATTTCTTTGCTCTCTCAAGCTGAAATCCTGCCTAATTTTCTCAATCTCTAATTGCTTTTCCTATTTGATTCTGTAAAATAACAGGAAGGTTTCTATTGTGCTACCAGAATTAGAAAAGTAAGGCAAAATCACTCAGTTGTAGAATGCACTCCAGTTCAGTCCTGATGTAGCTGTGTTTTCCCTAGGGGCCATGCGAGCACACAGTCAGAGCCATAGCAGCATTCCCTGGGCTCCAACATAGAACTTCAGAGCTACAAAGTTAGCCCAGTGCTGTGCACCTCCAGGGGGTGACTTGTCATAGTGAAGCATGGAGAGCCTCCCAAATGGCCACTTGAATCCCAATTTGTGTGTGTTTTCATGTCACCCCACAGGTTTTTTGTGAAGGTCCTGCCTTGAAAGCCTTTCTCTCACCTTCTTTCTGCATTATCATTTCCTCATTCACCCTTTGATTCCTTTCCCAAATGCCACCTGAGGGATAATAAGCCTTGTTAACTCTTTTAAGGGCTTGCATTAAACATCTGATGGATATAAATTTGGTAGTGGTGGCGGTGGAATGGGGTAATGCAGTAGGAAACAGGACTTTTGTCTGTTTTTACTCACTGATGTATCCTGGTACTTCGAACAGGACCTGGCACGATGCAGGTGATACATACTGCTGAATTATGAATGAATTAATTAATGAGTGATTTACACAGATTAAGGACTTTACACAGATTATCACACTAAATCCTACAAGCATCTTACAAAGTATTATAATCATCTCCATTTTATAAAGGAGGAAACTGAGGCTTAGCAAAACTAATCTACCCACAATCATACAGTCAGCAATTGGTGTTGACAGCCCTCAAATCAAAGCGATCTGGTTCCAGAACCCTACTCTGAACCGCTAACTACCCAGCCACGTGCCTACACTCCTGACCCTTCAGCTATGCTGCGTCTGTGTTCTACTCTGCACCTGTGCTGACCGAGTACACAGGACTGATCAGGCTGAATTCCAACTGGCTGTTTATCTGTGTAACTTGAATCACAGGGACATGTGCTTCACCTGCTCTCCTGTCAGGATATGGCCCCATCTATGGGTTCCCCAGTTGATGCCACCATTGTGGTCACAGAGGACATTGTTCTAGCCTTGTCCACTTCCCCTGAGAAAGAGACCCACCCTTCCCACCCTTCCCTGCAGTAGGGCATGGGTCAGGCTCTAACTTGGAAAGTTTACCAAAGTTTCAAGACTTATGACAAAGAAGTATAATAAAGTGTAATAAAGAGGAATAGCATTCAAGTCAGGCAAGCTTCCTCCCACTATTTTGTTTATTCATTACTAAGTGACTTCCTTGTGGCAGGGTACTCTTATACTAGGATACCTCCTTGTCTCAGAATCAGGCCAGATGGACCCTGGAAGAGAGGGACATTTTTGCCTCACCCCAATCTAAAGCCTGCCTTCTAAATCATTTATTGCCCAGGATAATGGACAGCATATGTTTTCAATCCCTCCAGGAAGAATGCCATCACCAGACTGACCCTAAGGGACTAAGCTGAAAATCATACAAGAAATCAACATCAATAGCTCCCAGAGTTGGGGTTACTGAATTTCAAGAAGAATCTGTGATCCATCCTTCAGGTGGGACACAAACAGTCCAGTGCAGCAGAACCACATGAGCCCAGACCGACTCTTTTCCAGACTACCCTCAGCCTTAATGCCTCATTGTCCATAAGTATCTCACAGTGGCTGCAAGTCCCTTGAGAGCTGTGACTTTTTCACCCATCTTCCCTGTGCCTAGCCCAGCACCTAGCACATCATTCTCTTCAAAGGCTGGTTGTGGCAAGCCAAATGCCCGTTGTCTCTATCCTGCCGCTGATATGGTTTTACCTCTGAGCTCTGGAAAACATTAGCTTTCTGCAGCAAAACATCTGTGGACTCAGCATCCTGGAGCCAGTGGAATCAATCTGAACATTTCAAGCCCTGGAGAGAAAAGCCTTTTTTTTTTATGTTGCCCTGAGGGTAGGTGCCAGGCATACCCTGGGATTCTGGACATAAGGTATAGGACAAGATGCACAAAAGTCAGGATTAGTAGAGCTCAGGTTTCATCTTCTTTTCATGGTCTGTGTTGACACAACAAATAGTGGCTCTCAGACAGAATTATCCAAAGATGTGACAGAGGCAGAGGCACATGCAAGTAAACAGACAGGCTCAGTGTGAAACTCTGAGTTCTCTGCCAGTTAGTTCATTCAGGGCTATCTGGGGACCTGCCCTGATTTGTGTAAAGGGAAGAGGCCAGTGTGGTCAACAGCCTAGTACTGTCTGTGAATTCTTTAATCCATTTGGCTTACACAGGCACTATCCAAAAAATTACAAGGGAGAATGGGGAAAACAGTTTGCTTTAGCAGAAAAATAGTTAGAAAAATAATTATGGGAATATAGCCAACTTGAGACTCTTCTATATATATTTACTTATATGATGCTTTATTGACATAAGAGCCATCAGAAGGTGTTATGGGTTGAATTTTATCCCCCCTCTAAACTAGGCTAGGCTTTAAGCTGATATGATTGGTGTCATCATAAGAAAGGGAAACTTGGACACAGAGACATGCATAGAGGGAAGATGATGTGAAGAGACACAGGGAGAAGATGGCTGTCTATAAGCCAATGAGATTGGTCTGGAACAGATTCTCCCTCACAGCCCCACAAGGAGAACCAATCCTTCTGAAGTCTTGATTTTGGACTTCTAGCTCCAGAACTATGAGATGAAAAAGTTTTGTGTTTAAGCCTCCCAGCCTGTGGTCCTCTTACAGTAGCCCTAGCAAACTGATACAAAAGGCATCTGGGTATTGGTAGTTTGTGTTATATACCTGCTGCCAATCCTGATGGTGGCCTGACCTCTGCTTAAGTGTTGTGACTTTCTTATAACATCACCAATGAGGGGCACCTCCTGGCTCCTAAGGCCTGAGGATTGTTCACACTCAAGGCACAATTGGAAAAGGCCAATAAACCCTGAGCATGCAATCAAATCCAAACATGGGCAGTCTTCTCTAGATTTGTATTTTGACAAGTCTCTGACAGAAGACTCAACACAACTAGACCGGGGTGGACTGGCTGCCCAGTTTTGGCACTGCCTTTGCTAATATACTCACTTGAGTGTCTATAGGCTGATCTATAAAGGCTGACTTAGTGGCTGGTCATACTCTTGGGTTGACCACACATGAAGCGCTTGCTGCCAGTCCAAGACTGCATCCACACCAGGGACCTGGCCCTCCAGGAGTGTCCAATGCTCTAAAAATGCCAATCACTGCATTTATTTTTGTGAACTAAATTAAAGCTGAATTAGGAAAAGGGATGTCCAGACATGTTTGCTGACAGTAGGGAAGAATTCCTTGGAAAGAATGAAACTGCAAAAGAGAGAGGGATTACTGATATGATTAAAGGCATATGAGGAAAGATTGGCCTGGCAAGGATATTTGCCATTTATTGAAGCCTCCTGGATGCCAGACCACATCCTACTGCTTTATATCTACCACAACGGTCTCATAAAATCCCCATAAAATATGTATTATTGCCATCATTTTTCAGAGGTGAAAACTGAGATGCATACAGATTCAATAGTATGCTCAAGATCATACAGCAGGTAAGTATGAGTAAACCAAAAACATCCATTCATTCTATTAGGCTACTTTCCTTGGACTAAAACATCCCTCTGTTCCTTTCCCCTGAGTTAGTAGGAATGGAAGTAGGGCTAGGTGATTTTGCCCTTCATCACCTTCTCTCTGATACTGTAGATTGTTCCCTGCCTACCTTCCACTCTGCTCTGTGCCCAGGAACTTGATCTCTGTGTGTTGCTTCAATGGGCTCCCTTGCCTGCTGGCTTCTGTTTGAGGTCAGCCAATGGAAGTCACCTGCAGGAGACCAGATGACAGGAGGAGAGTTACGTTGGTGTTTATCTCCTTGCCTCCCTCTCTGCTGAGTTCCCCGGGTTGGCTGTGTGCCTTGAACCCAGGCTACAGTTTCCATCAGGTGGCCCTCTCCATAGAGCTCTTTCTCTGGGTTCCACTAACATCACGTCTGTTGTAGTACTGGAGTACTGCATCATCCCTAGCTTTTTCTGTAAGCCCAGTCCACGTCTTTGTTAAAAAAGTGTGCAGTACTCATGCTGAATGATGTTGTGGACCACTTTGAGTTACATAGCCAAAGATTTAAAGTAGAACAAATTGATCTGGCTTCTGGATGTGTTAACCTGAGAACAGGAATAGACAATGTGTACCAAGAGCCTGCAAGGGTAGAAGGAAACAGAGATGAGCTCAGAGATGCCTAAGGGTCTCTAGTCTAGCAGTGGAGGCAGATGTGGAAGGGGCTGGCCACGCCATAGTATGTCAGGCATTAGACCAGAGCTCTGCCCACGATGTGACAGATAACCTGGAAGGCATGTGACTGGGCGGGGGGCTTCAGGTTCTGGGTGCTTTCGCTTTCATATGTAGGTCTCCCATATCTAGGTTTCTCTAGAGTGTGTGGGAAAAAACTCTGGAGTCTGTGCCTCAGTCATTCAAATAGATCCTGTGGTTCTGGGGTCTGGCCTGAGAGAAGGCATGTGCCTGACAAGATTTAATGGTGTCCCCAGCTGGCACTAATAGTGTGTTCACGGTACTCTTAGATATTATTTTTGCTAAGCACTTGGAAAGTCCTTAATCCTGCCCTGCCAATCAACCTCCCTTTCTTCGAGGCCCCAGAGGGACAGAGGAATATGGGAAAATGCCTGGCAAAAATAAAATATAACAAATAAAACAGTATGTTATCAACTTTGGTATTTCCTTCCAGCCCCAAAGCAGAGAACTCTAGTCAGCTGGTAAACACGTTTTTCTTAAGATAGTTAGGCCTAATGAACTTCAGACCGAGGATTGATCCAATGCAAACCCATCCGCTACAGGAGGGATGTAACCAGAGAGAAGTGGTAGCAGACGAACGGGTTTGGGTTCCAGTACTTAGTTCAGAGCTGTCCTGGACCTCAGTGGAGGCAGATGTCCTGGGCTAGCCCGTCTAGCAGGAGAAATAGAGGACACCCAGAGAGAAAAAGATGTTGTCTGGATAGGTCTGCTTCCCTCTGCCACCAAAAGGGAAGACATAAAATCGATGCAGGAATAGAAAACCAAATTCCACATGTTCTCATTTATAAGTGGGAGCTAAGCATTGGGAACACGCAGACACAAAGATGAGAACAATAGACACTGTGGACTACTAAATTGGGGATGGGGAAAGGGGTGAAAGTGGAAAAGCTGACTCTCAGGTACTATGCTGACTCCCTGGGTGACAGGATCATTCATACTCCAAACTCCAGCGACACACAATTTACCCATGTAACAAACCTGCACATGTGCCCCGTGAACCTAAAATAAAAGTTGAAAGAAAAAAAAAAGAATTGTGCTGTGTGACAACCCTTTAACTCATAGTTATTCTACTCACGGAGGCCTTAGAATCCACGTTAGCATTCTTCCTTCTTGGGAGGAGTGAGCAGGAGAGAAGCACGGGGCTTCCTAAGGACCTGTGGCCCTTCCTTTGTGCTGTGACTGAGTAGCTCATGACCGTCTAATCCTCCTGCAATAACAGCTAAACTGGATAAAGCATCAAACCCGACGATCTGCGGGCACAGGAGACTGGAGACTGAGCACCAACAGGCAGATTCTGGAACGGGGATGACACTCAGAACAAAGGAATGGTGTGGTGTGAGACTGCAGTTTGTATGAGGTTTTTGACTCTAGAGCAAACTGAAATCTGCATTCTGCAGGGCGGCTAAAAGTCTGCTAAAAACACCGTATTCTCTCCGATCTGAAAAACTAGATGTCTGAGTTTAAGGTCACCACACGTACCGGAAAGTGAGGGAGCAATCCCTGAATGGAGCGAACCAGAGAAAGAGAGCCCCCAATTTTGCATATAAACTCTGCCAAGTCTCTGCGTGAGCCCTACACCATGTACACCCAGAAGAGACTCCAGGAAAGCTTAGGCTCATTGCCAAAGAGACAAAGCTTGTAGTCTGAGTTTAATCAATTGCATTATCTTCTGGGGATAGGGAGGAAGTACTCTTCAGGATATGACCAGGATAAAACATAATCAGTCTCCCAAATGTAACATTCACAAGTTCCAAGACACAATCCCAAACCACAAATGAGTAACTAGCAATATCTGACCTAAAAGCCTGGGCCTCTTGCTTCATTAGAGATGGTAGGTGCAGCTGTTCTCAAAGTCGGGGGTTCCCTGGGATCCTTTCAGGGTCCATGAGGTCAAACTATTTTTATAATAATGCTAAGTTGTTATTTACCTTTTTCTTTTTCATTTTCTTGCAAGTGTACAGTGGAGTTTTCCATAAGCTATATATATGATATATGATGTTAAAACAGACTGAATATAAAAGTAGTTATGAGAATCCAGCTCTCTTCTATTAAACTAGATATTGAAGAGGTTTGCAAAACTGTGAAACTATGCTATTTTTCTTATAACTTTTTTAAACCTAATTTGGAAAGTCTAGTTGTTTTTCATAAACAAGATGAGCTTATCTTAAATAAGTTAATAACATATTTTTTAAATTTCTAAACTTTCATTTCTAATGTGGTAAATATAACTATTACCCATATAAACAAAAATTCTTAGAGATCCCAGGTAAGTTCAAAGAGGACACGTGGTTCTGGGACCACAGAATCTGAGAATTGCTGGTATGAGGCAGTTATTCTCAAACTTCAGCATACATCAGAGTCACCTGGGCAGCCTGTCAAAACAGGTTGCTGGGCCCTATCTCCAGAGTTTCTGATGGAGAAGGCCTGTGTAAGGCTTAAACATATTCATTTCTAACAAACTCCCAGCTGATGCTGATCCAGGACCCTCACAGGTGTAAGAGATGTGTGTGTAGGACAGACCCCCCCCAACCCCCTTGCAGCACCAAGGCATTTATTTCCCAGCTGCCTCAACTGCTAGGTGGCTCACAGCTGAGTCTGTCTTTAAGCATTGCTCTGGGAAGAAGGGGTTTCCTTGTCCAGTGCTACACCTCCTCAGGGATCCATGTTACATCAAACTCAGCGACTGAGTGATGTGGGCACACAAAGGCCCAGCCTCTTTGCCTCCATGTGTGATGATTCTGAAAAGCCCTTTCAGCTTTGGTGCTCCCCTGGGATCAGCTGGGGTCCTCTTTTCAGGTACATCTCAGTTCAACATCTCCCCCTGCCCAGTCCTGCTTCCTTCATTCCCTCAGAGGTGTTCCCAATAACATTCTCTAATAAATACAAATCTCCATGGCAGAGTTCCCCACACCCCTGAGAACTTAATCTGCAACAAATGTTGAAAGCATGGGACTGCTTTGTATCCTTCATAGTCCCCAGTCTTTCTTTTTATTTTATTTTATTTTTAATTTTTTAAAAATTTTCCATAAGTTATTGGGATACAGGTGATATTTGGTTACATGAGTAAGTTCTTTAGCGGTGATTTGTGAGATTTTGGTGCACCCTTCACCTGAGCAGTATACACTGCACCATATTCGTAGTCTTTTATCCCTCACTCCCCTCCCACTCTTCCTCCCAAGTCCCCAAAGTCCATTGTATCATTCTTATGCCTTTGCTTCCTCGGAGCTTAGCTCTGATGTTTGGTTTTCCATTTCTGAGTTACTTCACTTAGAATAATAGTCTCCAGTCTCATCCAGGTCACTGCAAATGCTGTTAATTCATTCCTTTTTATGGCTGTGTAGTATTCTGTCATAAATATATACCATAGTTTCTTTATCCACTTGTTGATTGATGGGCATTTGTGTTGGTTCCACGATTTTGCTATTGTGAATTGTGCCACTATAAACATGTGTGTGCAAGTATATTTTTTGAATAATGACTTCTTTTCCTCTGGGTAGATACCTAGTAGTGGGATTGCTGGACCAAGTGATAGTTCTACTTTTAGTTCTTTAAGGAATCTCCACACTGTTTTCCATAGTGGCTATACTAGTTTACATTCCCACTAGCAGCGTCAAAGTGTTCCCTGTTCACTGCATCCACACCAACATCTACTGTTTTTGTATTTTTTGATTAGGCCCATTCTTGCAGGAGTAAGGTGGTATCACATTGTGGTTTTGATTTGCATTCCCGATCATTACTGATGTTGAACATTTTTTCATATGTTTCTTGGCCATTTGTATACCTTCTTTTAAGAATTGTCTATTCATGTCTGTAGGCCGCTTTTTCATGGGGTTATTTTTTTCTTACTGATTTGAGTTCATTGTAGCTTCTGGATAGTAGTCCTTTGTCAGATGTATAGATTAAGAAGATTTTTTTCCCCAATCTTTGGGTTGTTTGTTTGCCGACTGTTCCTTTTGCCATGAAAAAGCTCTTTAGTTTAATTACGTCCCAGCTATTTATCTTTGTTTTTATTGCATTTGCTTTGGGTTCTTGGTCATGAAACCCTTGCTTAAGCCAATATCTAGAAGGGTTTTTCCAATGTTATCTTCTAGAATTTTTATAGTTTCAAGTCTTAGATTTAAGTCTTTAATCCATCTTGAGTTGATTTTTGTTTAAGGCGAGAGATGAGGGACCAGTTTCATTCTCCTACATATGACTTGCCAATTATCCCAGCATTGTTTGTTGAAAAGAGTGTCCTTTCCACACTTTATGTTTTTGTTTGCTTTGTTGGAGATCAGTTGGCTGTAAGTACTTGAGTTTATTTCTGGGTTCTCTATTCTGTTCCATTGGTCTATGTGCCTATTTTTATACCAGTATCATGCTGTTTTGGTGATGATGGCCTCACAGTATAGTTTGAAATCAGGTAGTGTGATGCCTCCAGATTTGTTCTTTTTGCTTAGTCTTGCTTTGGCTATGAGGGCTCTTTTTTGGTTCTATATGATTTTAGAATTGTTTTCTCAATTCTGTGAAGAATGATGGTGATAGTCCCCAGTCTTTCTGATGGGCAGAGTGGCAGTTCTTCTGCTGGCCAGACTGCTTTGCTTTTGCTTGTGTCTGGACAAGTTTGAAGTTCAAGTCTCCAGTACTGAGCATGTGACTTCTCCTGTAAAGCATCCCCACTGGTGTGCAGGGTCCTGGAAAGATGTTGAGGGGAAATGATCTGGGTTTAGTCATCCTGACAATGGGCTGCTGGAGCTGACTCATGCCTGCTCACAGTGCTCACTGTTCTATTTTTAGGAATTCACCAAGCTGAGTGTTAAACACAGTGATATTACAAATTAAATTATATAAAGTTACAATTAATTAGATCATATAAGTATATAAATATATAATTAAATATGAAACAAATTATAGTTTTAAAAGGTAATGTATACTCAAAGCTTATCATTTCCTAATTATTTGACTACATTTTAACTATATTCTTAGGATTATTGACATCTATTGTATATGTGTAATGAAAATGGTATGTGATGGTGCCCCACACAGATACAAAAGATATTAATAACCTTAAGAAAATAGATAATAGGAAAGGTAGTCAAATAATTAGAAAAAAAAGCAGGCCAAGTATTTAGAAGATAAAAGAGTTGCTAACCTCTGGGAAAACAGTCAATAAGGGACTGAGTTGATATCTTTCCCATCCCAGCTCAGAAGCTTCCCGTTTTCCTGAGCCAAGAGACCATTGGAGCCTATTCCATTTCTTTTAGCTCCTAGCTGATGGCAACGCTATGCCTTCTCCACTGGTGTGGATGGAATTCTGACTTTCTCATTTATTTATCTGGTCCTATCTATGCTTATCTTCTGATATCAACTGTGTGCTGAGCATTGGAATAGAGAAGACATGTCCTTGTCCTTGGGCAGTTCAAGTCTAACAGAAAATACAGACATGCGTAAAAGAAATGAAATACGTACACATCTAAGTAAAAAGAAAACCACATAAATATCTACTGAATAGAACCCCTGGAAGCATCAGATAAGTGATTGCCTATTAGGAGAATTTCACAGAACTGAGAAGACACAAGCAATGTCTGTGTGGAACAGCTGAGATCAGCCAGGTAGGCAAATGATGCCAGTTGGAAAGAACATTATATGCAAAGCCATGTCAACAATTCAGGGTATAGCTTTTGGTCATGGGGACTGTGCAGAGCTGCCTACACTCTCCTCTGGTTGTTGAAGACCACATGTTATCCTATCAGCATTAAGTCTGCTGGCATCAGAGAAAGGCCAGCTGGCTTACATGGGAATCACAGCCCTGACTAAGGCTATGCTCACATGCTATTATAATCCCCTGAGCTAATTGGACACTATTTCTATATTTGTGTGCTCCTGCAGCTTTGTAGGATGATTCAGAGATTTTATGATTAATCTCATATTGGAAAGGGCACCTGCGGAACCACTTCTCTGAAAATCTTCCAATGACAAGATTTTCTCATTGTTGGTGATGGTTTAGACAGACTTGCTGGGTGGAAGGTGTTGGCAAGGCATCAGATGACCTGTAACTTTTGCTGTCGGACTCCGGAATCACATCTAGTGCTGGTCCACTGACCTTGATCTTAGAATAATTGATTTGGATGAACTAAAATCCTGGCAAAAGTCCTAGAATCTTCAGCAGCTTGTGCTAAAGAGTTGTTTTCCATTTCCTGTACAGCAAAAGGGAGCTTGCTGTGGTATTGAAATCAGGACATAGCACAAGTCCCTCTAGACCCCTTTGTAACCATAGCATCCAGCTTTTTCTCTGGAACCAAAAGGCTTCATTGAGCAGCCAAGAGCAATGAGGATGTTGGACTCTTCAGGCAAATGAAAGTGGTCTCTCTGAGCTGTCCCATTACTGGGGAAGATTGACAAGTTCTAATTGGCGGGCGCTAAGCCTTTCAAATATATCATGTCATAATCAACCTGTTCGCATTTCTGTCTCTCTGGCAAGACTGCCAGCTCTTTGAGGGCAAAGACTGGGTTTAATTTATCTATGGGATTCCAGGTGTTAAATTCTTGGGTGGGTGCATGGATGAAAGAATGGATGGATAGACAGATGATTAATCTTGCCCTATAGAACTTAGAGTAAAAAATTTAAGTAACTTACAAAATGTTCATTAAACAGTTAACTATGTACAAGAAACTTTTCTAAGTCTTCTTTATGGATTATTTTATTTGATCTTCATAGCATTGCTATGAGAAATATATTATTAACTTGTCTATTTACAAATGAGAAGTCTTATTTTTAAAAGATTAGTCACTTTCTCAAGATTACTTTTCTCACAGGATCACTTTCACTTTCTCAATTCACTTTCTCAAGATTAATGAGAGGTTCAGGATCATTTTTTCAGACTCCAGAGTCCTGATTCTGAAACATGGTTGAGTAAGGGAAATAACCTAGTGCCCAGGCATTGAGGAGAGGTAGGGAATGGAGAGGCTGGGGCAGTGAGAGAATGCTTCTTGGGGAAAATGGAATCAAAACTGAAGTCTACAGGGTAGTTACAATGTAAACAACTGCAAAGGGGATGGGAAAATGCTCCAGAAGGGAGGGTAGAGTGGGCGAAAGCTTGTTGGGATTGTGATGGTCTGTGCCAGGCTGTGAGAAGATGAAAAAAGGAGGGGACTGGAGGGGTAGTCTGCAGCCAAATGTGTCTCTGAACCAACCTTCCTCCATTGCCTTTTTCCTGGAACTTGTCCATTAAGCTGAAAGAAGATGTCAGTCTTGTAACTTACTTCCTTCATGAGCAGGTCTGGGTCTCTTGCATGACTTAGACCAAGCGAGTAAGTAAAGCAGAAATGCCCACATTCATACCAGGCTGGCACTGGAGTTACTTCATCTGAGAAAGCTGCCTGCTGCCTGCTACCTATGGCTTAGCCAGCCTTGCTTGAAGTCTCCACAGAGGCTACCATTGGCATTGTGAGAGGCAAAGAAAATAGGCTGAGTCAGAGGCAGATTTGCAAGTAAGCAGGAAGCCCCTTAGAACCCTTGCCAAGAGGAACTGCAGTACTTAGCGTTCAATTAGACAGCATAAAACAAGAGGGCACTCGGAGTAAGTTATAGGGCAATTGAAAGCTGCTCCATTATGTTTGAAAATGGGACATAGAGTATTCCTCATTTCAGATTACAAGGTCAGGGTGTCAAATGGGATCATCAGTGCAGATATTGAAGACTCTGTGAAAGGGTGGTGATAATCAATAGTTATAATGGAGGCTTACATGCTAGGCAATGTGCCAGGCACTCCATATGTGTCATCTAATTAAATTCTTACAACAGTTCTGTGAGGATATAGAGATTCAGAAAGGTTAATTGACTTGCCTAAAACCATCCCGCTTTTAAGTTGTTGAGTCATATTTGAAAGCCAATTCCATCAGGCTCCAAGAGCTTTGCATTGTAATTGCTTCTGCAAAAATATTCCAAATATTCTCCTCCTGAGAATAAAAGTATGATCTACTTCAGTGAAAACCAAATGTCCCAACAATTAGCACTATGAGAACACTCTAGACCTAGAGTCATGCGAATCATGGGGTGTTAGAAAGGTTATTAGACCAGTTATTAGAAGACCTGAAATACGGTTTTTAGACCTTTTGATGAGTACCTAAATGACTCTTCTTAAACTTAGAGGGAGAATATGTAAAGGAGTTATCATAGTGACTAGCTTGCAGTGAATGTGTAATAGATGTACCTTCTTGTTATTGTTTGAAACACTAAATGTTGCTTAAAGACTTCCAGAAATGACTTTATGGTTGGAAGCCACAATACTAGACAATCTCTAAAGTCCTTTCTAGTTCTAAAAGTTTGATTCTTTCTGCTTTCTCCATCCCTATCTTCAAGGTTTTCCTAGAAACTTTTGAACCTGCATTAAAGTATAAAGCTCAATCCTAATCCTCCTATTTAGAGGCACCATAGTTGACATCAAATATATTTTCTTCTGATCGATTTTCTTTTGTGTTTTTACATAATAAATATTATTGTGCATAACAAACTTCTATCATGTTTTCTTCATTTAACTTTTTTATTGTATTTTTTCCACATCCTTAAATTTTTTTCCTCAATATTACTTTCAATGACCGAAGAATAATCTGTCATTTGGATATTTCTAAGATATTGGTCAGTTAGCTTGTTTATAACATTTAGCTAAAAGAAATAATGCTTCAATTAATATCTTTGTATAATAAATCATAGCATTTAAAATTATTTCCTAAAGGCAGAGACTTTGAATTGAAGAAGAAATTGCCATGCTTTTATACAAGTTATCCAAGTTCTTGACTTATGAGTCATTTTGCCAATTGAAGCTATTTCTTCAAGCATTATTTTAAAGACAGATGTGTGGATGGTACATTTATTTAACATATGTGTACCTGAGAGTATTTTCCTGTTGCTTTCACATATGAATTATTGTATTCTATTGTTATCCCCTCAAAACCATTTCTCTCTTTTTCTCTATAACTTGGTATCACAGAGGAAAAGTGTATTGTCAAACAGATATACATTTCTTTACAGGTCATTTGTGGATCATCTGAAAGGATGCTTATAGAATTTTATTTTTACTTATAATTAAAATATTCCATTTTAGATTTACATTTAGATTTGGGTCATTTTCTTTGATTCTATCTGAGAATGTAGTAAGATTTCTCACCCTAATATCTTCCTATTAAAATTCTCCTTAAGAAAACTGTGCAGAATGTTCTTCAATTATGTTCTCCATTATTGATTCAATATTAATGATTCTGGATTTTTCCTTAGAAATTCATGTAATTATTAGGTGGAATGTTTAGTCTCTGTTTTCTCTATATATATCATCACTCACATTTTAATATTTATCCCATTCCTCTAATTATTAAACACACTTTAAAGTTTGTCGTTTGTATCACTAAACTGAATTTTTCTGCCACTTCTGATGTTTAATGCCTCCAATATAGATTTAATTCTGTACTTTTGGTTTACAGAAAATCTACATTTTATTTTTTCTTGCATCTTATTATGTTATCTGTTCAGTTTAGGTTTTCCTAGAAACTTTTGAAACTGCATTAAAGCATTTTAACTGCATTTTAACCTTGTGGAATTCTGTGTCTGTTCCAGAGAGGTCACACCTCGTAGCATCTTCTTAAATACACAAACAATTTTCTAAACTCCTTTTCTGATCCCTGTAGTAAATTATCTTCAAAGATTTGCTATTCCTCTGCATCTTCACAATAAAATAGCCTTTCACCAATCCTGTAGAATATTCTAATGGATCCCATAATGTTTCTGCTCTCATGTGCTTGAATAAATGTGCTTTATGCAGAGTCAAAGTTTGCTATGCGTTATTAATCATTGAGGCCTTTGAATTCTGGTAAACACTTTTCTCATATTTTATAGACAAAGAACAAAATGGTACACACAGTTCCTAGCCCAATTTCTTGTTTCCACTGGGCACTCAACCTATGTGGAAAAAAATACTGAGTGCCGGGTGCATGTAGCCCCCACCTCATCCCCACAGACATACTCACTGTATATACTCCCCTCCCCTATATGTCTTGCTTTGTTGTTTTCTCAGGGGTTATGTATATGGGTAATGTAAAATTTACTGAAAGAAGTGTGTATTGAGAGTGCACTAAAGAAGTAAGAAGCCATATTTTGTCTGCCAAAAAGAATGACATCCATGTAGTTGAGAGCCATTGCTCCATTTTCTTGGATGTGTTTCTCAACCAGATTGATGGTGATGAACACAGGTTCTACCTATTTATTTTAGGGCAAGAGTTTTTCATAGGTGAATTAGTGAAAATACAAGAAAAGTTGTGTCTAAGGCTACAGCAAGATATAATCTTAAGCCAGAAGCAATATTCTAGGAACCAAATGTCTGCCTCACTTTCTTGGGTCACAGGAGCTAAATTAATTTACTCTAGGCTGTGTTTAAGATTAGAAGCTAGTTTTGCTGGTATAACTTCCTTTTTCTTCTTGTCTTCATCAACATCTTTCACCATCATGTCTTCTTCATTTTTCTAAGTAGCTCTCTCTTTCATTTAAAATTTTCACTTCTTTCCTTTGAAGTCAAACATTCCTTTTAGTAGAATGAATTCTATGCAATAATAAAGAGATCTTTCTGTAGCAATGAGATGTGAAAATAATCATTTTCTTCTACATGTCTCTAATTTACACAACATAGATACCATCAATTTCTAATGCACTGGATAGTTATGCTTAATTATTTTTTACATCATTTCCCACTAATGTGTTTAGGGGAAGTGATTACTGGAGATGTGATTGAAGTACTAGAAATCCATTTGGGAGACAGATGGTTCATCTCAATCCAAGAGCTCAATCCATCAGTAGGAAAATATAATCATGCCCCAGGTGAGATAGTAGATGTGTGAAATGCCATGTTTGTGTGTGTTCAACACACGTGCAGGCATGTGGTTTTATAGGTCATTGGTTATGACTCTGTGTGGATATAGGACCTGTATAAAGAGTTTAAGATTCATTAAAATAGTATACACTCTGAAGTGACAAATTTTATAGTTCTCTGAATGTACAATGTTCCCTTTAGTGACTTTCTACATTTTGAGATGTAATGATCATTCAGAGTTTATTATCATCTAAATGAATACGGGGAGTTGGTAGAACTTTGCAATTGTCTTTCACCACTGCTAATATCTGCCACTGGGGGCAGAAATAGAAGTTGTAGGAAGAGGAATAAATGCCTAAACTCACTTCTCTCTCTCCTTCCTAACTCACTCCTGTTTTCTCCTATCTCTCTTCCCTACAATGTGGCAAAACTGTTCTCAAGGATTCTTGCTTCCTTCTCCACTTTAATCTTTCTGCTTTCTTCCATTAAATACTCAGAACAGGTTTCCCTTCTTACCCATTGGGAAATCTTCCTCTCTTCACTTAAATTCCATCTCTTTTTTAAAAAAAACCTGTGCTGTCATTGGACCAAATTCTAACCTTAGATATCCTCTCCCTTTCTGCCCAAACCAAATAATCCAGAAGATAGGAGTAAAGGTGAGTGCAAACATCTTTGTAAGTATGAACTGTAAAGTTATGAAAAATGACATCTCAGAACCTCCAAAAAGTTTTAGAATGTTATATATGGCATGCTGCCAGATTATTGACATTCATGAAAAACCTCTTCATCTCCCCAAATGTAAATAATAATAATAGTTTATTGAGAGTCTATTATGTGCCAAGCATAAGCTTAGGCTTGGAATTCAATGATGAATTAGATGTAATCCCTTTCCTGTAGGAGCTTTCTGCACAGAGGTACTGCTAGGCACTCAAAATAAGAAATAGCAGCATAATGTAGTCCTAAGATCACTCATGGGAGTACCAATAGAGGAGTCATGTGATGGTTAATTTTAGGTGTCAACTTGACTGAATTAAGAGATACTCAGATAGCTGGTAAAGCATTCTGTGTATGTTTGTGTGGGGGTTTCTGAAAGAGATTGACATTTGAATCGGTAGACTGAGTAAGAAAGATCTGCCCTCACCAAGTGTGAACAGGCACCATCCAATCCATTAAGGGACCAGATAGAACAAAAAGGCAGAGGAAAACTGAATTTGTTTTCTCTTTTTGAGCTGGGACTCTCATCTTCTGCTCTTGGATATCGGAACTCAAGATTCTCTCCCCTTTGAACTCTGGAACTTGCACCAATCCCTCCCCCAACCAAAGCTTTTGGCCTTAAACTGAGAGTTATACATTCAGCTCTCCTAGTTCTTTGGCCTTCTGACTTGGACTGAGCGAGGCTACTGGCTTCCCTGATTTTCCAGCTTGCAGATTGAATAATGTGGGACTGCTTAGCCTCCAAAATTATGTGAGCCAATTCCCATAATAAATACCCATAGGTAGATAGATATAGATATAGATAGAGATAGATAGATATAGAGATAGATAGATAGATAGATAGATAGATAGATAGATAGATAGATAGATAGATAGATAGATAGATAGATAGATAGAAATTTTTGAGATACGGTCTGGTTCTGTTGCCCAGGCTGGAGTGCAGTGGTGCAATCTTGGCTTACTGTAACCGCCACAGGATCAGGTTCAAGTGATCCTCCCACCTCAGCCTCCCAAGTAGCTGGGACTATGGGCACATGCCACCATGCCTGGCTAATTTTTGTATGTTTTTGTAAATATGGGGTTTTTCCATGTTGCCCAAGCTGGTCTCAAGTTCCTGAGCTCAGTGATACAATCCACCTCAGCCTCCTAAAGTGCTGGAATTACAGGGTGAGCCATGGCATCTGGCCCCCTCTCACATATTGATATCTATTATCTGTATCTGTGTGTGTGTGTGTGTGTGTGTGTGTGTGTGTGTGTGTCCTATTGGTTCTGTTTCTTTGGAGAACCTTGACTAATACAAGTGATTATATCTGGAGATTTGGGAAAAAAATATCCTGGAAACATGACCTGCTAGTTGGATTTTAAAGAGTGAGAGGGATTGGTAGGTTGAGTAAAATAATGAATAAACTCTTATGCAGAAGAAAGAGTAGGTACAAAACTTTGGTGATATTAAAGAGCAGAGCACATTTGGGTGAAGGTATCTTAGTCCATTTTGTGCTGCTATAGCAGAATATTTGAGACTGGGTATTTTATAAATGACAGAAATGTATTTCTTACAATTCTAGAGACTAGGAAGTCCAAGATCATGCCATTGGCAGGTTCAGTCTCTGGTTCCAAGATGGCATTAGGTTGCTGCAAAAGTGATTGCAAGTTTTGTCATTGGAAGTAATGACAAAAACCGCAATTACTTTTGCACCAAACTTATACCTTGTTGCCGTATCTGCTGAAGGGGAGGAACATTGCGTTCTCACATAGCAGAAGATCAAAAGAGAGTGAATTTACTTCTTTTATAGCTTCTATAGTGGCATTAATTATTCATGAGGACTCTGCCCTCATACCTAAACACCACCAATTAGGTCCCACCTCCCAACACTGTTGCACTGGGGATTAAGTTTCCAACATGTGAATTTGTGGAGACACATTCAGACCATAGCAGAAGGCAGGAAGTTCACTGTAACTGGATCACACAGTATTACAAGGAGATGCAGGAAGCAAAAAGGCATAACACGAAGCTGGGAAAGTGGGTAGAAGCTTCATTTTGAAGGTAGCATAATGTATGTGAAGGCTTTTATCTTCTAGATGGTGGTGAACCACTGGTAGGCTTTGAGAAGGGATGTGAAAGGATCCAACTTTTATCTTAGAAAGCTCGTACAGAATGTAGTATGCAGAGTAAGGGTGAGTTGGGTATGGAGATGTGACCCTGGGGGAAGGAACCCTGATCAGAACACTATGGCCATGGTCCATCCAAGAAAGAAGCTCAGATCACAGCAAGGGATAGATGACTTCAGAGAACACAAACATTCTCCTTTCAGCTAAAACTATAATATATCAACATCATCCAAGGAAAAAAACGTAAAAATGTCGAGAAGTTGTTTCTAATCTTTTCTGATATGCTCAACTCTACTGAGCTCTAAAAGGAAATTTTGCATTCGGTTCTATTTCTCCGTTTGCATTTTATTGTTGTCTGCGGTAGTGAGAACTACACTAGAAAATATCTGCAGTGGTTTCCACCTAGAACAGCTTAACATCTTACTTTATTATGGCTCCCTTTTCACTTTGAAACAAGTTGGTCTGTGTGGCTAAATCTGCCAAATGGAGAACCCCAGTGAGCCCCTCGGAAAACAGTTCCCTATGCCAAACACCAGTTTAATATTCCTTCAGTGGAAGGTGTCTCTCTGAGGGAAACCATCTAAAAAATTGTCAGCCTCCTCTTGAGACCATTTCTGTTTTGTTTCTGAAACAAATTATGGGCCAGCAGTGCCCTCACCTGGCATCTTGAAATCATAGAGTGACATTCCTATTTTCAAGCACAGAGGAGGATTTTTATAGAAATAAGCCATTGGTAGTATTAGTTCTCTCTCCTTGAAGACCCAAACTAATGAGTTACTTGGGGCCACAAGTTGTGGCTGAAATGGGGATCAAGGAGAAGGCTATTTTTCCATGGTCAATGTAAAGGAGGCAATTGAAGTATTCAACAAAAGAAACAAACAGATAAACAAACCTGAATTTGTTGTCTGAAGCTGAGTCCAAATGTCGGCATTGCTTCTCACCTCGGCTGTGACCCTGGCAGGTCATATTCCTTTTGCTCACCTTATGGAACCCTTGTAAGCATTAGATGCAAGAATGTATCTGAAAGCATCTGTACATGGCAAATGTTCAATTTATGTCATATTTTTATACCTGAAATTTCCCTAAAGGACTGTAGTTGATACAAATTTTCTAGAAAGAAAAAAAAAAAAAAGAATCTGCTAGCAAATACCAAGAGCTATAAACGTGTATGGGCCTTTCAAGCCAATAACTACACTTTTAGAACTTATCGTAGGAAAATTAACTGAATGTATAAAATGTATGCACAAAAGATGTTCATTATGGTGATATGTATAATAAAATTTGGAAGTAATCCCAAAGTGAATATCTAAGAAACTAGAGAAATGGTTAAATTGACTTGCTATGTCTATGCCACATATTGATGCTGCCATTTAAAAACAAAGCTTCAAGAAAATTTTAATTATATAAAAATATGATGTTAGAAGACCAGGCTGTATATTATATCAACTATATTATAAGAGATGTAAATAAAACAAATAGAAAAAATCTTTGAAATAAAAAATTAGATGATATCAAGTAATGGTAAAGATATGGGGAAAATGGGTACTTTCACATATTTCTAATAGTGAAAATTTAAAATACTCCAGACAGCCTTTTTGATAAATTTGTTAAAGTAAAAAAATATATAAATGCATATGATAGAAAAAGTTTCATCTGAGCACAAAAATGTGCATAAAGATATTCACCAACGTCTTGTTATAATAGTGAAAAATCAGAAACAGCTTGCTTGTCCACCCATATTGAAATGATTAAATGAATTACGATGTGTGTGTTTGGACAGACCACGTGATTCTGTGGGAGCAATCAACATATAAATCATGATGCCTTAAAAAAACAATAAAAATTTTCTCACACTGTAGTGAAAGTAACTAATCACACTTCAGCTGGGGCTCAGCTGCCTCATCCTTAAGATCCAGACAGAACTGCACTGTCCCACATGGTAGCTACTAGCCACATGGAGCTATTGAGCCCTTGAAATGTATCTAGTCCGAATTGATAAACACTGTAAGTGTAAGATATGTACTGTATTTCAAAGGCTGAGTATAAAAGTGTAAAATATCTCCTTAATAGTTTTTCGTGTTGAATGCATGTTGAAATAATAGTTTGGGTATATTGGATAAATAAAATCCATTATTAAAATTAATTTTGCCTGTGTTTAACATTTTTTAAATGCAACTTACAGAACACTTAAAATTAAATAACAGCTTAGATTATATTTTTTACTAGGCAGTGCTGGTTGAGAATGCCACTAGTCACAACAGCAAGTGAAAAGAGAAAGATGAAGCATGTGTCACCTCTTAAAGCTTTTGCCTGGGAGTGACATATGGGACATGGGTTTATGTCTCCTTGACCAAAGGCAATCATACTGGCAACCTGAATTTAGTAGAGTGGGACGCTCCCATCCTACTGTGTTCCCAGAGACAGAGAGAGAGAGAGAACTAGGACATTGGAGAGCAGCCCTCCTAGCAACCACGCTGTGGACACAAGGGATTAAAATAATGTTAGGTCTCTACATGTTGATGTGAAAAGAGTCCAAGACAAATCATTGAGTAAAAAAGCAAGTTATTTAACAATACATATTGTATCACACTGTTTACAAAACACACGCCCACACAGGCAGAACAAAATTGCACCTATTATGAGGGCATATATTATACAGGTAACAAACTAGAAAAATGTCTGGAAGATGTATGCTAAATTTAAAGCAATGGTTACCTCTTTGTAGGGGAGAGGTTGCTTTATCTTTAATGTTCGAATATCAGACAATGAAAGTGAAGTGTGTTTGGGCTGTTTGGGCTGGATATCTTCTGTCTGCCCCTCTGGTTGAACTCTTTACCCTCCCTGACCCTGTCCTATGCCCAGGGGTGTAGGCTGCATAAATGGGCTGCAGCCTTGATTGCTGGTTTCTGATGTATCTGGTCAGAGAAAGCCACTGGTAGGGAAGGGGAAGAGTGAGGATGAGGCATGTATTCTCCTTCCAGTGATGTTGCACCACCTCCTCTCACTGTCAGGAAGTGGTCCCTACACAGTTCTCTCTGTCTTGGGTTCTGACCATTGTCTTCTCCCACTCAGGCTCCAGGTGGCAATGTCATCCCCACTAATACCAAACCCTAGGTGCTGCACTATCTCTTGTGGTTTCCTTACATTCCATCCAGTCTCTTATAAATAGGAAGTTTACTAAACTCTCTTCAAATTGCTCAACTTTAAAATATCCTGTACTTTTGCTGAGACTGTGAGTAACGCATTTTAAAATGAAGAAAAAAATCACAGAAGAAAAAAAAAAACCTTGACCAAATTATGACGAAAAATGACAAGATTGTTTGCCTCACCATTTTTGGCATCAGGATTATCTGTATTTTCTGTGCTGTTGTACTTCTTTGTGGTTACTAAGTATCTCTATAATAAATATTACGTTTACAGTTCATTTAAAAAGTAAAAGTCTAAAATGAAAAAAACAAAAACAAAAACAAAAACAAAAAAACACAAGTAAATGAAGTTATTCTAAAAGTGAATTTGAGGTCCTAATAAATTCTTTGCTTAAGCCAGTGTCCAGAAGAGATTTTCCTGAGCTTTCTTCTAGGAATTTATAGTTTGAGGTTTCAAGTTTAAGTCTTTAATCCATCTGCATGTGGCAGATGGATTAAATAGTCATCTGCATATGGCTAGCCAGTTTTCTCAACATCATTCATTGAATAGGGAGTCCTTTCCAATGCTTATTTTGGTCGACTTTGTCAAAGATCAGTTAGTTGTAGGTGTGTGGCTTTATTTATGGTTCTCTATTCTGTTCCATTAATCTCAGTGTCTATTTCTGTATCAGCACAGTGCTGTTTTGGTTACTATAGCCTTGTAGTACAGTTTGAAGTTGGGTAATATGATGCCTCTGGCTTTTCTTCTTTTTGCTGAGGATTGCTTTGGCTACTCATGGTTCCACATGAATTGTAGAATTCATTTTTTATGATTCTGTGAAAGTTGACCTTGGTAATCTAATAGGAATTGCAATGATTCTGTATGTTGTTTCGGGCAATATAGACATCTTAATGATATTGATTCTTCTAATCCATGAGCATGGAATATTTTTTCCATTTGTTTGTTTTATCTCTGACTTCTTTAAGGAGTGTTTTGTAGTTCTCCTTGTAAAGATCTTTCACCTCCCTGGTAGATGTATTCGTAGGTTTTTGTTTGTTTGTTTGTTTTGAGATGGAGTCTTGCTCTGTCGCCCAGGCTGGAGTGCAGTGGCACGATCTCAGCTCACTGCAAGCTCCGCCTCCTGGATTCACGCCATTCTCCTGCCTCAACCTCCCAAGTAGCTGGGACTACAGGCACCCACCATCATACCTGGGTAATTTTTTGCATTTTTAGTAGAGACGGAGTTTCACCGTGTTAGCCAGGATGGTCTCGATCTCCTGACCTCGTGATCCACCCTCCTCGGCCTCCCAAAGTGCTGGGATTACAGGCGTGAGCCACCGCGCCCGGCTGCCTTTTTTTTTTTTTTTTTTTTTTTGTGGCTTTTGTAAATGGAATTGAGTTCTTGATTTGGTTCTCAGCTTGAACATTATTGATGTATAGAAATGCTACTAATTTTGTACATTGATTTTATATCCTGAAACTTTATTTAAGTCATTTATCTGGTCTAGGAGTCTTTTCGAGGAATCTTTAGGGTCTTCTAGGTAAAGTATCATATCATCAGCAAACAGATTATTTGACTTCATTATTTCCTATTTGGATGTCTTCTATTTGTTTATTTTGCCCGATTGCCCTGGTTAGGACTTTCAGTACTACGCTGAATAGAAGTGGTGAGAGTGGACATCCTTGTCTTGTTCCCGTTCTTTGGGAGAATGCTTCCAGTTTTTGCCCATTTGGTACGACATTAGCTGTGTATTTGTTATAGATGGCTCTCATTATTTTGAGGCCTCAAAAGCAAACACAACAAAAATAAAAATTGACAACTGGGACTTAATTAAACTAAAGGACTTCTGCACAGCAAAAGAAACTATCAACAGAGTAAACAATCTACAAAATGGAAGAAAATATTTGCAAATTATGCATCCAACAAAGGACTAATTTACAGAATCTATAAGAAACTTAAACCAATCAACAAGAAAAAATAAATAACCCCATTAAAAAGTGGACAAAACACACAAGCAGACACTTGAAGACATACATGTGGCTGAAACACATGAAAAAATGCTCATCATCACTAAATTATCAGAGAGATACAAATTAAAACATGGTGCAATACCATCTTACACAAGCCAGAATGGCTATTATTAAAAAGTAAAAAAAACAAAAGCAGACATTGGCAAGGATGCGGAGAAAAGGGCATGCTTATACACTGTTTATCGTTTAGCCCTGGTGGAAAGCAGTATGGAGATTTATCAAATAACTAAAAATAGAAATGCCATTTAACTCAGCAATCCCACCACTGGTTACGTGCCCAAAGGAAAAGAAACTGTTCTACCAAAAAGACATCTGCACTCAAATGTTTATCACAGCACTATTCATAATAGCATAGTCATAGAATCAACATAGGTGACTATCAATGGTGGAATGGATAAAGAAAATGTAGTACATATACACCATGGAATACTATGCAGCCATAAAAAAGAATGAAGTCATGTCCTTTGCAGAAACATGGATGCAGCTACAAGTCATTATCCTAAGTGAAATAACTCAGAAACAGAAAATCAAATACTGCATGTTTTAACTTACAAGTGGGAGCTAAACAATGGGCACATATGGACATAAACATGGAAATAATTGACACTGGGAACTATGGGAAGAGACAGGGGAGTAGAGGGGCAAGGGTAGAAAAGCTACCTATTGGGTACTGCGTTCACTATTCAGGTAACGGATTCAATAGAAGCCCCAACCCCAATGTCATACAATGCATCCATGTAACAAAGCTACACCTGTACTCCCTGACTCTATTCTCTGCTTGTGACCTTACAACCCATTGCTAACAGCACCACTGCTTTGCTCTCATCGTGGCAGGGCAGCTTCCTGACTTGTGAGTGGACTCTGATACATCATCCCACAAGGACAGGCTGAGGAGTCCCAGTGTGAGAGATCTCAGATTTCAGCGTAAGTAATGACAGAGCACTACTTCCCATGGCACACTGAGCCAAAACACACCTGCCAAGTCCCTCTGTTGAGACAGTTAGATTTTTCAAGAACCAGAACTACAAAAATTACCTTTACTGGCCTATGTGAAACAAGGGTTCTTCCCACCCACGAGTAACATTTGTTTAATTTCTTCATTCACTTACATTACTGAGTCTTGCACTGCCAATGTCTACCAGAGCACACATGGTGATTTCCACATGCAATAAGACAAAGAAGCAAGGCAAACCAGGGATAGGCATTGTTCCTTTCTTTAAGGCTGTGTGTTCCATTCCTTAATTATATCATCCATAGTACATGAGGTTGGCAGCGGCCAGGAGAAGAGAACCAGCACACCAAGGAGGGCAAAGTGACTGAATTAATTAATCCATCCCTAAATAAATGTTATCTTATAGTAGTGGTTCTCTACCAGGCACAATTTTTCCTCTCTACATATGGCAATGTCTGGAGACACTTTTTGTTGTCTCGACTGGGAGAGGGGCTTCAGCTGGCATCTAGTGGGTAGAGGTCAGAGATGTTGTTAACCATCTTTTTTTAAAATTTTTTTCTTTTTGAGACGGAGTCTCACTCTGTTGCCCAGTCTGAAGTGCAGTGGTATGATCTCCACTCACTGCAACCTCCGCCTCCCAGGTTCAAGTGATCCTCCTGCCTCAGCCCCCCTAGTAGCTGGGATTACAGGCAAGCGCCACCATGCCCAGCTAATTTTTGTATTTTTTTATAGACGGGGTTTTGCCATGTTGGCCAGGCTGGTCTCGAACTCCTGACCTCAGGTGATCCACCCGCCTCGACCTCCCAAAGTGCTGGGATTATAGGTGTGAGCCACTGCACCCAGCCTGTTGCTAACCATCTTGCAATGCACAGGGCAGCCCCCACAAGAAACTTCCTAGCCCAAATGTCAGTAGTACCCAGGTTGAGAAACCCTGCCTTAGGGCAATGGATAGACACCACCGGTTAGTCTCCTAGGAGCACTTGAGGTTTCAGAAGAAATTGGAGCTGCCCAGGACAAGGCCCAGCCTCATGCAATCACCTGATTTTCTGGGACGGGTGTTGGTACAGCTTAGGGTTAGATATTTTGATAAAAGCTAGTCTTCCTCCTTAGCTCAAGAAAGCCAATTTTGTGTGCATTATTATCTGAATGGAACTCTTATTAGTAGATCTGATTGGCCCAGATAATGTCTGATTTGATTAGAACTTTTCTGTTATCTTAATTGTAACTGCTTCCAAACTAAACACAGACTTCAGGTCCAGGGGACCTTTGAATCTCACCAAAGCTCATCTTCGAATCACAGCTTTTCAAATGAGGATATGGCCTGGACTGAGGGTGATTTCTGAGGAGGAGTCTCGGGAAGCAGGGTCTGCTGGGATAGTTATATTAGGGACATGGGTTCAAGTCTAGACTCACCCTCTTACTGGCTGTGTAGCCAAGAGCAATGCACTCTCTGAGCTACGGTTTTATTTTTTATAAAATAGAAATAACAGCTTCTGTATTGGGTAGTAGTACAGTACACAGAGTAGTATCTCCATACATGGGAGTATGCTATTATTATTAGTGGTGAGAGTGATATAATCAGTTAATCAGCCACTTGACTCCTATAGGTATGTCCACCTCAGACTATCTCTTAGCTTTTGTAACAAAGCAGGTTTGCCAGGATGTTCTAAGTTAAGTCAATGTAATTGAATTCCAGCTCCTTCTTTGTGCCAAATGCTAAGAGTAAAGTAGTGAACCTGCTGGGCTTGGCCCTGCTACATGGAGCTTGCTCTTTCTTGATGTGGCCTTACCTCTGTGCCTCCTCATCACAGTCAGAGGCAGCAGATGCAGGGGTCAATCCCTCTCCTTTTGTCTCCAAATCCAAATCCATTTCCCTCAACCACGCCATGTACTAAGTGCCATACATTTGACTTGGTATTTTCTATACATTCTCTTTTCACCTGTTTGGGCTTTACAGTGAGATAGATACGCGTGTGGTATGAATCTCTTACTCTGCTACCCAATGTTTTATCTTCAAACAATGGTTGAAACCTGTTAAACACAATGTTTCTGGCACATGGCAAGCCCTCATAAATACGAGTCATGTTTCTGTTCCTTCATCAAGTGCCCATCGTCCAGATGTGACCCTGTGGCACCATGAAGGCAGGGACCATACTTGTTTTGTTACTGTGAGAGTTCCTAGTCCCAGCATGGTGCCTGGTGGTCAGTGTTTACTGAATGAGTGCAAAGCCAAGACCCATGAGCTGGGCTATGACTCCAGGGTTCAAGTTTTTGTGATTCCACACTGTCTCTCTGGGAGTCCCCAAGTAACCCCATGGGGAGACAGATGATCCAACAAACTATAGCAACTAAATAGGTTGCTAGCCACTCTTTCAGCCCATGGGCTTCTAAGATACGATCTCAGAGTTTAGGTGGGAGAGGAGTTCACAATATTGCCTCGGCTCTGTTGATGAAGGGGCTTTTATATTATTGATCCTGTGCTGCCATTAACTTCAGCACTGGTTTAAGAGAAGAGGAACTTCTGAAATGTTAAGATCAGAAAGAAGGGAAAGAGAATGAACCAGCCAGAGAGACAGGAAAGGAGTCCAAGTGGGAGGACACAGAGTAGGATGCTATTTGATAATTTCTGATCTATCTTTGCCTCTACCGTGTTTCTGCTGCATAGCTCTTTGCTTTAGCATCGAAGTGCCTCAGGCTTCTCACCTGGAGGATGTATAATATAATTTCTACTTTATCATTCCAAATAATGTTTACAAGTTTGCAGGGCACTCCATAGATGTGAAGGTGGAAGATTCAAAAGTGCTTGAAAAAGGAATGATGAAGGCATATTAATGTACGTGATAAGCATTTAATGATCACCTACTATGTGTCAGGTGCTGTGCCAGGCACACAGAGACTAGTAAGATATTGTCCTTGCCCTCAAAGGACTTCCTGTTGAACAATTTTCATTTAAAATGCAGACACTGACAGCAGAGATTACTATGTACAACCTCAACATCCTCTCTGCAAACTGCCACCAGGAAAGATAATGAACATCACACTGAAGTCACAGCTGAAAAGTTCCAGAACCAACCACCCCGATAGAGAAGTTTGGCATGTGCTGCAAGACAGTTGAACTTTCCTTGCCTTTTCATAAAAAATATTTTAATTCTACAGAAAAAGTAACAATAAAATGGGTGACAACTAGGAGTACCAAGATCTGCTCAACTTGATTTCTTTGGGCTTTTCTACTTCAGTCACTTGGAGAGCGAGAGTGCCCTGGAAGTACCAGCCTTGTACTTTGCAGAGAGGGCTGAGAGGCAAGCAGGGGTCAGGCTGTGGAAGTGTGGCCTGGTGCAGAAGGGCAGGGCCCTGTCCTACTGGACTCCAAGGGAGAACAGTGCTTTGAGGCTACTAGGCTATGAAAATCAAGTCCATCCACTCTATCTGCAGAAGTTCACTTTCTGAAGGAAAGGTAGTTCAATCTAAATTAACAAGATTATCTAAAGGAGGAGATGAGCCAATGGAAAAAGAAAAATCGGTTTCGTGTAGAAAGATGTAGATTCGGATCTGACCCTAGTAATTAGCAGATGTGTACTTGAGCAAATTATGTAACCATTTAGAAATCTGGGGTGCCTGTAAATGGGATTATCAGCAACAACAGATCTCAAAGGATTGTAAAAGGATGATCCAGTACCTGATCAAGGTACGTACTCAATCAGAAGTACTTTTTTCTTTTTCCCTTCACTTTTAATTCATAAATAAAAATTGTATACATCACGTGCAAAGTGATGTTTTGAAATATACATACATTGTGGGAAGATTAAATCAAGCTAATTCACATATGCATTACCTCACATACTTATCATTCTTTTGTGGTGAGAACAGTTAAAACCTACTCTCTTAGCAATTTTCAAGAATGCAGTATGTTGTTATTAACTATAGTCAGCATGTGTACGATGTATCTCTTGAACTTATTCCTCCTATCTAACAGAAATTTTGTGTCCTCAAATCAACATATCCCCAACTCCAAAGAAGTTATTTCTTAAAAGATATTCAACTTTATTATGTCTAAATTCCTACCTATGAAAATTTAAATTGATGATTAGATATCAACAGCATAAAGTTTTATTAAACAAACAGATAAGCATATGTTTAGTGAGATAATTGTCTACAGCAGAGGAAGGGCTCCCAAATTACTTCATAACAGAGTCCTGTCTTCCAAGTTCCAATCCTGCCTGTACAAACACAATCCCCTTCACACTATTACTCCATTTGGTAGGCACATATTTCTGAAAATGAAAAACAAACAGAAACTCTGACAGAGCTGTAGTTATCATATTTTGCATACTAGTGACTTACAAATTCAGAATTCATGTGATTAAAAATAGTCAGTGACTACTTTGACATGATCCACAGAAGCGTCATTGGATTTACACCTGGTCACCTCTGAGATACCCCAAATACTCCCACTCATTGCTGCTTCTTATGGGAATCCGTTCCAGAAAATCATTTTTCTTGGAAAAGCTATATACCAGCAACCTGTCCCCAGATGCAAGAGATCTCTTGAATCACAAGATTAGAGTGGCCACAGAAGAATAACATAACTTACTAGATTGTTCAAGCCACCTAAATGTGAAATAACAGAGGAGATACTATACAGTAGCACCCTATCCCTGCTCCCCTTTCCCCATATCCATGCCACTTATAAGGACCCTCAGGCCCCTGCTCTTAAAAGAGCACCAGCCTAGGAGTCAGCAAATATGCTTAGATAGTGTGTCGTTACTAGAGGAAAGTTATAAATTAAGATAATAATAAACCTAAAAATTAAAATCACTTATTTTTTCCACTCAGAAAAAATAAAAAGAATTTTGTTGAATATAATCTAACAATTTATTTAATGTAATTAGAATCTGGAAAGAAATGCTGTTGATAACTTAAAGAAATTTTTTTTAAATGAAATCTCCCTCTGTTACCCAGGCTGGCGTGCAGTGGTATGATCTTGGCTTACTGCAGCCTCTGCCTCCTGGGTTCAGGCGATTCTCCTTCCCTCACCTCCCGAGTAGCTGGGATTACAGGCGTGCACCATCACACTGGCTAATTTTTGTACTTTTAGTAGAGAGGGGGTTTCACCATGTTGGCCAGGCTGGTCTTGAACTCCTGACCTCAGGTGACCTGCCCACCTCAGCCTCCTAAAATGCTGGGATTACAGGAATGAGCCACTGTGCCCAGCCAATAACTTGAAATTTTTGACCTAATAAACTGTTTATAGCTTTTCAAGTCTATGTATTTACTTTTTAATTTTATAATACTGTTTTCTAATGTATCACAGTTTAGCAAACCACTTTTTGTTAGACAGTAAGGCAATTTCCAGGTTTTCACTATTGTATACAATGCTATCTTGAACACTTTTTTTGTAGCTAAATCTTTTTACTTTTTTACACATTCTTAAGCATTTTGTTAGGATAAGTTACTGGAAGTAGAATTCCTGGGCCAAAGACTATGTAAATGTTGATGAGTTTTAATGCAGATTAGCACTTTGTCCTTCAGAAACTGATTGCATGAGTTTATGCCCAGTCTTCTCCATCCTCATTGTTTAAACAAAAGTTTTGTTGTAGTACAACATACATGCAAAACAGTGAGCAAATCTTAAATGTACATTTTGTCAAAAAGTGAACTCAACTGTGAAACAGGAACACAGATTATTAACGGAGACAGAACATCACCAGCAACTCAGAAGCCCCTCATGTTCCTCTGTCATTACCCTCTTCTACCAGCATAAAACCACTATTCTGACTTCTAAGATCATAGGTAAGATAGGTAAGTTTGGCTGGGCGTAGTGGCTCATGCCTGTAATCCCAGCACTTTGGGAGGCCGAGACAGGTAGATCACTAGGTTATGAGTTTGACACCAGCCTGGCCAAGATGGTGAAACTCCATGTCTACTAAAAATACAAAAATTATCTGGGTGTGGTGGCATGCACCTGTAATTCCACCTACTCAGAAAGCTGAGGCAGAAGAATCACTTGAACCCGGGAGGTAGAGGTTGCAGTGAGTCGAGATCACGCCACTGCACCTCTAGCCTGGGCAACAGAGCAAGACTCTGTCTAAAAAAAAAAAAGAAAACAAAAAGGTAAATTTTCCAGTTTTTCTGCTTTATAGACTTGGAATCACATGGTATGCATTTTTTGGCCTGGTTTCTTTTGCTCAATATTTTTGTTTTGAGATTCATCCTTGTGTTGCATATAATTATTCATATGAATTTTCTTAGTTGTCTGGACTCCATTGTGTGAAAATGGTGATATGCCATAAATTATCCATTGTATTATTAGTATACAATGTTGGTGAGTTATTTATACTTTTTGGCTCTTAAGAATAATGTGGCTGTATGTACATTCTTGCATGTTTTTGGTGAAGATATTTCACATTTTTTCTGTATATACAAAAAAAGTTATAGGTACTGTTAAAGAGTTTTTCTAAAGAGTCATTCCAATCTAGACTTCCACCTTCAGCATGTGAGAGTTCAGTGGTTCCTGTCCTTGCTAAGATTTGATATAATCAGTCATTTTTATTTCAAGCATTCTGGTAGGTATGTAGTAAAACCACATTGTAATTTTAATTTGCATTTCCCTGATAAGTAATGAGGTTAATAATCTTTAAATATATGTTTTGGCCATTTGTCATGTTGCTGTAAATGATAGGATTTTATTCCTTTTATGGTTGAATAGTATTCCATTGTGTGTACACACCACATTTTCTTTATGCATTCATCTGTTGATGGATACTTAGGTTGGTTTCATATCTTGGCTACTGTGAACAGTGCTGTGATATTGTGAATAGTGCTACAATAAATAAGGGAGTACAAATAGATATCTCTTCAATATACCAATTTCTTTTCTTTTGGCTCTGTACCCAGCAGTAGGATTGCTGGATCATATATTAGTTCTATTTTTAGTTTTCTAGGGAACCTCCATACTGTTTTCCATAATGGTTGTATTAATTTACATCCCCACAGTGTGTGAGTTCCCCTTTCTCTGAATCTTCACAGACATCTGGTTTTGTGTGTGTGTATGTGTCTCTTTTATAATAGCCAATTTAATTGAGGTGAGATAATACCTCATTGTGGTTTTGATTTGCATTTTCTGGATGATCAGTAATGTTGAATATTTTTTAATATACCTGTTGGCCATTTGTATGTCTTCCTTTAATAAATGCCTATTTTGATTCTTTGTCCATTTTAAAAATTGGCTATTTTGGGTTTTGCTATTGAGTTGAGTTCCTTATATATTCTGATTATTAATCCCTTGACAAATGGAGAGTTTGCAAATATTTTCCCATAGCTGCATAACATTCCATAGTGTTAATATAATACCATTTATTTTTATTGATTTTTATAAGTTTATTATGTGCTTAGGTGTGGCTTTCTTTGTACTTACTTTGGGTTTGTAGAGCTTCTGGTGTATGTGGCTTAATTTCTTTCATGAATTTTGGAAAATTCTCAGACATTGACTCTTCAAATACTACTTTCAATCCATCCTTTTTATCTCAACTTCTCAGACTCAAAAAGTACGTATATATTGTGTGCTCTTTTCTGTATTTTGCATTATTTTATTTCTCTGTGCTTCAGTCTAGATATGTTTTGATCTATATTCCAGTTTATTAACTCTCTCTTTAACTACATCACATTTTGAGGGGTATTTTTCACTTTTAAAATTTCTGTTGAATTCTTTCTCATGTTTTAAAGTTATTCACTCTAAGTCTTCATTTGGTCTCTTAACTCTTTGAATACATTAATAATGACTGTTAAAATCCCTATCTCATAACTCTAATATCTAGATCTCCCATGGAACTATTTCTATTGTTTGGTTGACTTTTGGGGTCATATCTCATATTCTGTTTTGTCTGGTTATTCTTGATTAAGTATGAGGCTTGTGTTCAAAAACTTTAGAGATCACGTGAGGATCTGTATGATGTTCTTCTCCAGAGAGGATTTACTATTACTTATGACAGGCTGATAGCCTAGATGCACATTAACCTAGTGCAATTATGGATTGAGCTTCATTCTTGGCGAAGACTAGACTAATCTAGTGTAAGGCCTTGAGGGTAGGGATCTCAGTTGAAACTCTGGAATATTTGTCAGGGTCGCTCCTCCTTGCCCGGCTCTGAAATAAGATGTTCCCCCCATCTCATGACACTGATGAATATCTCTGCTTAGGTTCTCAGCTTCTCATTTCTGGCTCTCTGCTCATCTCTTCATCTTTGCCACTGCTTTCCAGTCTCCAAATGTTTTAGAGAGGATGCCTTGGCAAATGTTGTGATTACGTCTCTAGGCTTCCAGTCTCTTGGAAATCTTAGGTTTCTCAAGTTTTCATTACCTCTATAACTCTCTGATACCTTCAGACAGATTAATTTTCAAGTACTTTTTGCAACTTTTGGAGACTAAAAAAAATATATCTGCAAGGTTAAATAAATTAGCCAGTGTTGTATGGCTGGAAGTGTACAATGGGATTAGAACTCACACCTGTAAAACAGGATAATGATAGGAACTGCCTCAGAGGTTCATGCAACAGCTATTTACTGAGCACATTTTGTGTGCTAAGTAGGGTAAGTTTACAGGCATATCATGTGATACATCCATCCCTTTAAGCCATTCACCACCTAGAGCAGAGAGAGATAGAAGAGCAAATATACTAAAATGTGGTGAATGTGATAGAGACTGTACCAGGGAGAGCTAGAAGCTTGTGGACTCATGAGTTTGTGTTTGTGTGTGTGTGTGCACACGTGCACGCACGTGTGTGTGTGTGTTTTGGGGGTGGGAGAGAAAGTTTCCTGGAGGGGATGTTGCAAATAAATTTTGAAGATTGAGTAAGAGTGAGGTCAAGTGTTTCTCAATTCTGGCTGCCCATGAGAAAACACCCGGGAGTCAGGGCTTCACCCTGACCAATTAAATCAGAATCACAGAGTAGGGGTTGAGGGGTGGGTTGGAAGGAGACCAGGCATTAGTATATTTTTAAGACATCCTGTGTGATTCTAATGTGCAGGCAAGGTAGGAAACAATTTGTGATGATAATACTGAGTGTCAACTTGATTGGATTGAAAGATGCAAAATATTGATCCTAGGTGTGTCTGTGAGGGTGTTGCCAAAGATAAATATTTGAGTCAGTGGGTTGGAAAAGACAGACCCACCCTTAGTCTGGGTGGGCACCTTCTAATCAGCTGCCAGCACAGCCAGGATATTAAGCAGGCAGAAAACTATGAAAAGGCTAGACTGGCTTAGCCTTCCAGACTACATCTTTCTCCCACACTGGATGTTTCCTGCCCTTGAACACCAGACTCCAAGTTCTTCAGCTTTGGTATTCGGACTGGCTTCCTTGCTCCTTAGCTTGCAGGTGGCCTATTGTGGGACCATCTGATCATGTGAGTTAATACTACTTGATAAACTTCATATATATATATGTATATATATATCCTATTAGTTCTATCCCTCTAGAGAACCTTAATAAACAACTGAAGTAGCCAAAGGAGGAGTGGAGAAGAGAAAGTGAATCCTACCAGAAAGAGTGGCATGTGTGAAATCTCAGAGAGGCAAGAGGAAAAGATTCAAAGGTACTGCAGAAATCAGTTTAGTATATGGTTTTACAAACTGAAGTTCATGGTTTCTTAGTGAGTCATGAAACCCATTTTGTATGTCATGACCAGCTTTAAAAAACACTTAGAATAAATAGAAATGGAAATATCAGGGCATGTGGTACATAGTAAAGATCACTATTTCCAGAAACTTTTGTTTCACAAACACATGTGAATGTGTGCCCTGGGCCCTGCAAAACATGCTTCTTGCTGTGGGCATGGTTGCATGCCCACAACTTTTCTGAGAATCTTGTGTATGAAGGGGGGAAAAGCAACTAGCCCACCAAGCAGGTATGAAAGGGCAGTAATTGGGACAGAATTGCTTTGTGACTACACCCTATTGAATTCTGCTCTTTCAACAGCATGTGTGCATACCTATAGCAATGAGATAAATATACAATAACAAAAACAACATGATTAATATTTCAACAAATTACCCTGCCATTTATTCATTGATTGGTTTATTCAACAAATAGTGACTTAACACCTAACATGTTTCAAACTCTATCCAAAGCACTTGGAATACAGTTGTAAGCGAGAGGGACCTTGTTTTTTCCTCTCTCCTGGAGGATATAAAGGAGCTTAGGTACAAAGTTTGAATTAAGAACCCTGGCTGTGAAGTCAGAGGTGCAAATTTCTGCCCTCAGGGACCTCAGAGGAAAGGATCTAACTTAGGGAACAAATAGTGTAAATTGTTTTCTCCAATATTTTACAATGAAATGAATGAGGTGATTAATCATTGCTGTGCTGTTTCTAATTTTGGCTGACTGAGCAAGCCTTTTACTCTCTCATCTTCAATTTGATACCTATACAAAAGTCGTTGATGTTCACTAGATTATCTTTTTAAAAAATTATTATTAAGTGATAATATTTTGGAATCTGTGACTATAATTAGTGGTAAGAAGGCATTTCCAGGTTCAACACATTCTTAACACTGAGACACTAGAGGGCAGTAAAACCACACACATGAAACAATGCACGCTTCAGGGCTTATCACCATGAAAAGGTTTTTGCTAAGTTGCATGCTTTCTTGCTGTTCAGGTTGATTCTGCTGTGAATACCAGGCATGGATTTTCTTCATCACTTATATCTCTGACACAGGTCAATTTCACAACCATCTTATTGCTCTCAATCCTCATTGCAGTGAGTGTTTTCATAATTAAAATTTAGAACTCTTGATTTGAAAATAGAATGTATAGTCAGTCCTTTATGTCCATGGTTCTGCATCTGCGGATTCTACTAATGAAGGATCTAAAATATCTGGAAAAAAACAATGAAAAAAACCATATAGCAATGAAAGTAACACAAATAAAAACAACATAGTATAACAACTATTTCTATCATTTACATTGTATTAGGTATCATAAGTAATCTAGGACTGATTTAAAAGATACGGGAGAATGTGCGTAGGTTATATGTAACATCCCCAGATTTTGGTATCTGCTCATGGAGGTTCCGAGAACCAATACCCCACGGATATGAAAGGAGGCCTCTAATATCTGAAATTGTGACTATCCTGCAAAATTCTTGCCATGAGATTGTTATAACTAAGAACTTTTTGTATTTGATCAAACCCCTTCTGATTCAACTCATGTACCAACCAAGTCAGACTGGAAATAAGCAAACTTTCATATTGTGCACCAGATATTTGTTTGTGTCGAGGTGACGGGGAGAGTGCACGGAATAAAAACATCCTTTGCTGATATCAGGATGATCTGACGTGCTGCATTGTGCTGTCAGCCAGCACCCTGGTGGTTACACAGCTGAGGCTGGGAACCTCAGTGCAAGTATGAAGCAAGAAATCAGAAACCAGAGGAAGTCCTGGGAGTTCGGAACAACGAGAAGCTCTTTTTTTCTCTGTTGAAAGAACAGGGAGTGCAGGAGCAGACTTCAAATACAACTGACATGATTTTGATTTCATAACAAGGGAGACAGTCCCTGATCTTGAGGCATGAATTGCCAGTCAGAGGCTTATATCATTGATCAACAGGATGCAACTTTCCAAGCCCAGCCTACTCAGTTTATAGATCGGTTTATATATGGAGCTCACAGAGGGGTGGTCTCGCATAAAGTCTCACAGCGAACCTACGACAAGGCCATTCCTATTGCAAGTCTTGGTTTAAGATGATAATTCCTTAGACTGAAAGTTTAGGTTTAAGGAATAAGTAATTTAGGGCCCTCAGTTGGTATCCAGATTGTTGGTGGCATTGTTCCCAGAATGTGTTAAAGTGGTACAGTCAAACATAGGATAGTACAATTTCTGGCTGACTATGATTTTGAGACTGGGAAATCATGATGCTCCTAGAACAAATCGTCAGACAAGGGTCTTTGCCCAGTAGGTCAGCTTCTTTTCTTGTGTATTCCAATTCTTCCAACACTCCAGAAAATTTGGTGGTCATTGAGAGAGGCTGTTAGGCTTCTATGTGACCAAGTCTTAACCCTTTGCTTTGTTAAAGGACTAAATGCTATCTTACCTGCCTGACATTCCCACCTCTCTTACTAAAGAGAACCTGCTTTTTCCTCTCTCCTATTAGTGAAAATGAGCTTCTCAATTCATTGAGATTACTCAGGGAAATAGAAGGGAATTGATATAGCTCATATTCATTATGAATCAGATAATAAGGAAGCTACTTTGAGCATATGGCTTTATTTGATCTCCCAAAACACCCTCATTAGGGAGAGATGATCATTCCCATTTAACAGTTGCATAAAATGAGTCTCAGAAATGAAAGAAACCAGTTAAGTGTTCAAAGAAGCTATAAGCCACAAAGTCAAAATTCAAAATCAGGTGTGTTTGATTCTAAAATGCATTTTTCTCCAGATAGAATGAAAATCTTGATTGTGGAAGTCAGATACTGAATTATAATATACCCAAAGCAAGGCAAGAGAATCAGAAAAGAAAGTGCTCCCAGATAAAGAGAGGATCTCTCCAGGTTGGCTTAAGGCTGAGCCCAGGCTCTGTGATATAAATGTAGGTAGATGGGGTTGTGCTTGTCAAGTGGAGGCATGCTGATTTACTAATGTTGGATTCCAATGTTGCATGATGTTTTGTGCTTTATGGAGCACTTTTATGTATATTATCTCATTTGTTTTCTCACTGCAGTCCCACAAAACAGGAGGAAATAGTGTTGATAACATTGGCTATGTTTGATAGATTTTTATAGAATTTAATATAGTTTGATAATTTCTCGGAAGGAAGGAAACACCAAGCCTGTTGTACAGTCTCTCTGTGTTCAAAATGGGAAAATTTGGGCTCATAAGAATATATTTCACCACTGTGATGGGAGAAGGCATTTGACAAATCAAGGGATCTTTGGATGTCAGCCTAAGAGAAGAAAAATAAAGTTGAACAATGCCTAGGGGACTCTATTTTTCCATGTATGGGATGACACTGTGCAATATTATAAAATGGGAGCCCTTGCATGTATCAATCTCATTCATTTGCCCATTCATTTATCTACAAATGGGCATTAAACATCTACTAGTTGTTTGGCATTGTGCTAAGCTTACAAATAAAATGGTGAGCAGAAATGCATATTGTCTCTACCCTCATGAAGCTGCGACTTTACATTTTTGCCAATATGATAGCTATATACTGATCCTTACTTGTGGTTTTAATTTTAATTTCCCAGGTTATTAATGAAGTTGACACCTTGTCATATTGGCAGCCATTAAAATGTCTCATGTGAAGGGAGGAAACCAATAGATCTGTGTTTCCATAAAGTCTGTCTGGCTCTGGTGTAGAGAATGGACTGAGAGAAGCCTGTCAGGAAGTTTGTTCAGCAATCCAGTCCAAGGCAGATGACAGCTTAGGTTGGAGGCAGTCATAAAGGCACCAAACTAAGAAATTTAGGAGTTGTAGTTGACAGCAGTGTTTCCAAATTTCTGAGGGTCTTTAAAATTTGGAAATTGGAAATTGGAATCCTGGGGATTTTCAGGAATTTCCAAAATCATATGTTTTTTTAAAAAAACTTTGAACATTTCTCATGTTTCTTAATTATTATTATGGATAGCAGAAAAAGTTGTTTCAATAAATAAGAAGTAAAAAGAAGGTTTAGAGACTTTACAAAGAATTGTAGCCTATAGATTTAAACACTTGAAAATGCTGGCACATTTTTGGATGGTACTGCGGTAATGTAGTTTTCAGATCTCCTAGGGAGACAAATGATACTTCACAGAATCACATGTCAAAATTGCCCACTTTAGGATGTAATTTCTTTGCAAAACTTGCTGTTTCTTGAAACACTACTCATAAGATTTGTATAAAGTATACGACGTGTATAAGCTTATTAATATTCATTTTACTTGAAAAAATGACTCACTATTAGCAACAGAGAGGGCCAGGGACACACACTCATAAACATATCCATAGCTAGAAAGGAAATATTAATTAGATTCTGACTGTCTTTGGACTAATGTCTGGTTCCTAGAAATGTCCACCTTAACCTTTGATTTTTCTTGCCAAATTTTCCTACTCTTGCTTTGAACTTCAAGCCAGGAGCGTCTTTGTGTTACTCGTTAAGTTTTAACTCTCAAAGGAAATTTATATTATTTGTTTTTCATTTTCCTGATTTCTTGACTGATTTTTCTCAAAATTGAGGAATTCAGAAAGGTATAAATTTTCCAAGAAATACTGGAAAGGAATTTCAGCATGGAAACACAGGGCTCCTGGTAGATTGGCATGGTGAAACAGTCTGGCTGAAAGGGGGCAGATGAATCTTGTGCCTGTTTTTATGTGTTTTCTCCAAATCAATTAGTTTCCCTAAGATTGGTCATCATGGGAAAGCTGAGGCAGGTCAACAGCTAACACACCAAATAGACATTTGAACATCAACAACTAACACACCACTCCATTATCCACAATGAAAATGAAATTTCCAAACAGAGCTCTCTTACTCCTCTTTGAAAAAGTAATACACCCATTCAGACTGGACAATGTTATTAGTTTGCATGAGAACCAAGAGATCCACCAACAAAAGAGGCCCAGCGGAGGAACAACCGAGAAGAAAGGGAGACAGCTGCAAGCACACAAGAGGCACTGCTTTCTCTCCTAAATTACTTCTTTTTAATGTACAAATGGTGAGGTTTTTCTTATTACTGGGGGAAAATGTTAATTTGTAAAAAATTGGGACTTTTTTCCCACAATAAAAGCAAGAAGAAGAAATTGGAATCATTCACAATCCCAACTCTCAAAGATAACCACTGTTTATACGGAAAAGGAATTCCATATATGAGTACACACAGTCATGTAAAACTGGTCCTGTTTTGTTTCCTGTTTTTTTCTACTAAGTACGTTGTAAAAATGTTTCTGTGCTGAATCAAAGACTGCTATTTGTGCTCATTTGCTCTTTAGTAACAGAATCCATCAAAATGTTTCATGATTATCCACAATTCTTTTAAAAACCCTACTTCCCAGCCTCCTTTCCATCTACATGTAGCCATGAGACCAAGTTCTAGCCAGTGGAAGGGATGGCAGTACTGCACTGAAGGAAAGGGATATGCCCTCCATTGCCCATTCTTGCTACTTTCATCTAAAGGGAATGAAGACAAAGTGTGGACTGTCTTGGATCATGCTCTACAAGATAATAGGATAGAAGAAGACTGATAACAAGATAGATAGACTGATAACAAAATAGACTGATAATGATACAGAAGGCTGGTATGACAAAATAGATTGTTAACAAGGTAGACAGCAGAGGAACAAAATATAAAGAGACTGGGGCCCTGAGTGACCTCATGGAGCAGAGCTACTGCAAGCCCTGGACTGACCATCTCCAAACTGTGAATAAGGAAGAAACTCCCATTTTCTTTGCTTTATTATAAACTGAGTCTTCTTAATAGTAGCTGAATCTATATCCTAATACATGTCTCCAAGTCTCCCTCTATAATACAGTTTGAATGACTGTGTATTTTTCATTATATTGATGTTCAATATCAAAATTTACTGAACTCAACTAAGTATAAATTGTTGACCATTTCTGTTGCTTTTAAACTTTTCTTCAAAATCAATTCCACTGCAATGAATATCTTCGTACATTAAAGCAAGTAATATACCCATTCAAAGAGCAGAGAGCAGGCTGAAACACAAGTCTTTCTAAAATCTAGGGCTCTTCCCATGGGATCAGATACTCTGGACTTGGTATGGGGACAAGATGGGTCAACTAGAGATTTGCACATGATTCCTGGAGGTTGATTCTCTTTTAGGCACCTTACCAAATTATTCCTTGATTCAAATCCTGGAAAAAAAAAAAAACACATTTTTTTACATAGTCATTATCTACTCGTGAAGATTAGGTGATTGATAAATTGCAAACCATGTCTGTGTCATAATGAAATATGCATGGTTTAAAAGGTAGAATATAGACAAAAACATTAATGTAGAAATAAGACAAATTAATTGAGATTAAAAAATAAAAAATAATCTGATTATCTCAAGTATCCAAACAAAGTCCAAAGTCATCAAATAATCTCAATCCTTTTCCTTTGTTTTTGAATACAGGCAGTGTTCACCAAGATGCATGAGGGAGTCTGAGCAGAGATGAAAGTAGAGGTTGAATTCTTCTATCTACTGGTTTATGATAATGACCCTTGTTAGAGCTTCTAGTAGTACAGTCTTCTCCAGGTGCTTTCTCAGAATTGTGACATGTATACTCATCTAGGAATGTGTAGCTATTGGTAGTGCTGAAGTTTATATGTGAACTTCACTTATAAACTTGGCACAGTCCCCCTTTTTTGAAGCATTTGTTATAGCTTTCTCCACAGGGAATATTTTTCAGGCTGTGTGGGAATAAGAAAATTGGGAGGAAAATGAATGCTATGGAGAGTCAGGAATACAGTGTTCTAGAAGAATCTTAAAAATCCACAGCTATGTATGTATGTTGAAATAAATGGCCTCCCTTTGATTGGAAGAGGCACTTCTAAAAGAACTTTTAAAAAAAATTGAACAACAGCATGATGGTAAAGTGGGAGAAAAAATGATCTAAGATCTGTCTGTCTGGTATAAGTTTTTCTTAGGACAAAAATCAGAATGACCACATTATCACACAATGTGAAGGAAAAAAAAAAGTTATTTGAAGAGGTAGATGGCAGATCTTCCACAAAGTCTTCTGTGAGGCAAAGGATAAAATCAAGGAACTGATTGACAACGGGAGAAGAAACCTTTGGCTTGCTAGTGTTTTTTTAAGAATTGAGTTTATTTTGTAAAGGCATTTGTGGCTAATGAAATTGGATAGGATGCTATTGTGTTCTTAGAAGACATTTTATACTGAGAGGATTGGGATATACTTTCACTGTTTTATTCTGTTGTTTTTTAAAGCATCAATTAATTGCTCGACTTTGATTTATGCCCATTGTGAGGTAATCAAAGCAAGACTAGGATATAAGGATGCAGAGTGTCAGGAATGGGCAGTGAGGTGGATTTGTGGCCAGATCTTAACTGACCACGTGGATGATGGCATAAACTAAATTATCAAAATCTGCCAAAAAATCCAGGAAATTCAACATTGGGTCAAAGAGTATTCTAGAGCAGTGTCTCTCAGCCTGACCACTGACCCACTGAAATATTTTTTAGAAACTTTGATGCCTGGTTCTTACCAATTTTTATTTAATTAGTCTGAGGAGTGACCTGACATTAAGATGTTAAATGCTCCCCAGATAACTCTGATGTTCAGACTACGTTGAGAACCACAGATCTAAAAGGCTGGCCAGGGCAATGAATTAGTGGTATCTCTTTGTCTTTGTCTCTTCACTATCTCTTGCAAGTCTAGGGAATCTAGAATGCAGACTTTCCTTTTGGACACTAGTTAAACCAGACAGGGAAGACTACTGAGTAAGGTGATATCTCTCCCCTCTGCACCTCAACCCTTTGTGCAGGGTTTAAAACTGTGTCTTTGTTCTTGTTCACACCAGTGTTTCCCCTTCATCTGGTCAATCAAACCCTATGTTTAGAATCAGAGCAGTTGGTGGTGCAACTCCGGATTTATACAATCAGTTCTTTCTTTTCCTTTGCATTCTTTGTTTTGTTTTGTTTGTGCTTTGTATTTACCTTGTTTTTAAATATTTGTGAATTTTATACCAACATAAAACAAAAGGAACTGTCACTTTTGCTTCCTAAACTACATAGCTGGTTTCATGTAAGGGCATGTTTTACTTTTTAAATTTTTACATTCATCAAATATTAAAGCATGTTTTTAAAAATTATTTATGATTTTCTTTTGGATATTGCCCTGGGACTCACCAAGGGCTCATAATTGCTCTGCTTATATTTGACATTCATTGTCAAAGGATCCTGGCAGCCCTAGAACTGTAATATCTGACTGCTGCAGAGCAATTCAACTTAGGTTTTCAGAGCTTCTACAAATTACCTGCTTCTTTTTTAATGCCCTATTAATGAAGATCAAAAGTGTGGCATCATTAGAAAGTGCATTTTCCAGCTGGACAACCCATCGTACATATAGTATATCTGCATTTGGACTGTCTGTCCATGTTAGGAGTCTAGGGTCAGCCTGACCTGAAGCACAGCAGAGATGTAACCACACAGGCAAACATGAGAACCATGCATTTACTATGAATTTGAATCTCTTGCTCCCACCTGCAACTAGACCTTGGCTAGGACTCAGCTGAGAGGGGCAGCATGTCCTGGGACACGAGGGGGTAGGGTCTTCTGAGCTCCTCTATTCACCACTCCCTGGCTACTGTATTTCCCATCTCCCTTTTCACCTCCAGCTGTCATCTTCTATTGTTGGGCTGTGTGGGGAGTAGAGGTGGGAGGGGACTGTGTGCCCTTGGAGCAGCAGACAAGGCAAGTGTGTCTGCTTCTTGATCTTGAAATGCTAAAACCAAACCTCCAGACATGCACACTTCAGATGTTTGTGGTTTGGACAAAATAAAGACTAAGATTGGGCTGCCTAGCTGGGCTCATGGCTGGTGGCTCAGGCTCCAGCACTTGCAGACTGTCAGAGTCCCTGGAGCCTCCCACAGTAGTGCTGTCCTTGTGTGATGCATTAGCCCCCTGGGGCCTCTTTCAAGGCTCAACAGTGCAGTGCCCACCTCTGTGCTCCGCTCCACATTAGCCAGCCATGAGGGAGAGGATCTGGCTCAGAGCTGGTTACTGCTACAGCTAAGAAGTGCGTCGGCATCACCAGGCCAGTTTACCCCCAAATGCAAGATGATACACATCCCTTTTGCCATTGAACTTGGGTTGATCTTGAGTAAATTATTGAATAGCCATCCAACTTCTAGAACAATTGTTTTCAAGCCTCTAAGTCATCTGGTAACTTGTCAAAAATGCAAATTTTCAGGCCACACTCCAGACCTGTTAAATCAGAAATTCTTGAAGGTGAGGCCTTCAAGGTGATTTGATAGAATACCTCAGGGGAGTATTGTATCAAACAGTGATTATGGGCAGAGGGGAGGGAACCAGTCTCACCGGATTAGGAACCCTTGAGCAAGTTACCTAAGCTTCCTGAGCCTCCATTTTTTCATCTGTCAAATGGAAGCATGAGAATTCTGGCCTCACTGGGTGGTTATGGTGCTCATTTGGAATGGAGCAGCCCAGTCCTTAGCACATAAATCCCAATAAACATGAGCCCTTGTTCCGATCTTGTGTGGAATCTGCCTTTGTGCTTCTCTTGCATTTCTGTCACTTGTCATCCTATAATCTACCCTCAGGTAGTGAGAATCATTGCCACCACACCTTGGGATGTGTGTCTTGCCTTCCTACATCATTCCTGTTGCTGGGACCTGTTTCTTCCATGCAGGCAATCCCTCTAGTTGCAGAGAAGTTGTCCCCCACACATTTTCAGCTCTAAGGGAAAGGGTTCTCAGGATAAATGGCAGGGAAGTCTTTTAACAAAACATGTCTGTATCACCCCTTCACCCATTCTGACTCCCCAGACCATGGCTTTAGATTTAGGGGCACTCGTGCAATCTCAGGGATATTTGTTCCTAGCTGTGCCGCATCCCAGAACCTGAGCATGGAGCCATTCAAGGGCAGCAGTAACAAAACTAACAGATCAACCACATCTGCTAATGAGGGGTGGGAACTTTGCCTGGTGGTCGGGGTCCTTGGAATGTGTGTGCCTCTGACTTCCTGTGACATGGCATTGGGAGGGGGCTTAGATGAGACCAAACGGGCTGGGAGGCAGTTTTTGTGGGAAAACTCTCAGTCTCCAGACTTTAATGGAAGGAGGTGACACATAACAGTATCACCGTGGAGTTGTGAAAGGGTCTAGGTTACCAGACACACTGGTGTTTGAATTTTAAATCTTAGCCTAGCCACCTACTACATAATGAGTCATGGGGCATATTATTTCTTGGAGATTTTATTTTCTTTCCTGTAAAATAGAAATAATACCTCCAGCTTCCTGGGGTTAATATGATGATTAAATTAAATAAAGCATATGAAAGCACGTCTACAGATTATACCCCCACATTAACATAAACTGTGATTTTTAGGAAGAACACGGGTGTGGAATCACAGATGGGCTTGAAGTTCTGCTTGGCTAGTTCCTAACTATGTGACCTTATGCTTAACCTCTTCGAGCCCTGGCTTTTCCATTTGTGAAAAAGGGAAGAGGCCTCCCACAGGAGCCCGCATGGGGCTTAAATAAGATAGCAGGTGATTCCACACCTGCATGGATCAGGCATACGGCAGGGGCTTAGTGAGTGCCAGAGCCTCCTCTTCTCCACAGATGGATGGGATCCTTCAAAGGCTGGGCCCACTGGCTCTCTAGGTGCCTCTGCTGTGCTTGTTACTCCTGGAGCCTGTTGTGTCCACTCAGCCCCATGCTTGGGTGTCAGATTCATCTTTTTTGAGAGCCTTGGTATTTAAAGGAAAAAGGCCCTTTCACAGTGCTCCATAACTTGGGAGGAGTTGGCTGGGGTCTCTCTTGCTGTCTCCACTGGAAGAGAAGCTACTTCTCTTCTGGGACACTGGCTCCAGCCCATGCATACGGCTTCATTTCCTTCCTCTCTGACTTCTTGCAGGTCTTTCCTCACCCAGTCTTTGTCCATGTTGTCCCTCCTTCCTGGAGTCCTTTCCCAACCTCTCCACATACCACAATGCACCCCATGCTTAAAGGCGTGCTATGGCTTCGGTCTTTTTGAGCCTTTCCTTCTCCTATCTTATTTGCTTTCATTGTTCCATTGAGGGTGTACCTTAATCTCCTGGGGTGATTATACTTTTTTTAGGACAGGCACCGCGTCCCTTGCAGGTCTAGTGAGGGTGCCAGGTGAATAGTAGGAAAGCAGTGTCTATCATGTTCAAGGGAAACAGGAAATAGTCAGCTCAGTGAGCAGTGAGCCAAGACAGCCACTGGGGGGCGAGGAAGGGCCAGACTGTGAGTGGGCTGGAGAATCTGAAGGAGGAGCCAAGGCCAGAGACTCAGGAAGCAGGGGCTGTCACATCACAGTCAGCAAGGATGGCCCAGAGAAAAGTTCTCCAAGGGGGGTCAGAGGGCCGAAACCCCAGCAGAGGAAACGGACCAGAGCCAGGCCCCTTCAAACGTCCCACGCTTGTTAATATCCCTCCAGTCATCCCAGAAGGGCCTGGGGCTGCCTCTGGGGTGGCCAGAAATCTGAGAGCCGGGCAGTTCTTCCGAGGGAGCATGTCCCTTCTGTATCAGACACCGTGCTGATGTAGGGGGCTCCTGACCTTCAGGGCAGCCAGGTTAACCCTGGCACAGACCAGGGTCGTGGAGGATGGGTGGAGATCATACTTTCTGTGGCCTCAAGAAGCCAAGAAAAATACCCCAGGGCAGAGAAATCCATAGGTCCCACCACACTGTGCTCTGAAAGCTGCTGCTGACACAGCCTTAGCTTCTTAGCAGCCAGTGCCAATCGATTTGGGGAAATTTGCCAAATGGGCTTTATCCTGGTTGGTGCTCCCAGCCAGCCTAGCTTTGCTGCCCCACCATGGGCCCCTGCTCCTTACTCTGAGCTGACAAGAACTGCCTCCTTCCCTTAGTGATGTGCGATTGTCACCCTCCTTGGCCTCACCCACACAGCCTCAGGGACACCTCCCAGGTTCAGGCAGGAGTAGCTCTAGGGTGCATAGAGGTTTCGTTATTTTTCAGCAGCCATATTTCCTTTAGGCCTTGGCCTTCGTGGGACTTGTGAGGAGGGTTTGCCTCTGCCCTGTGTTCAAGATGAAGGTTGTTGAGGTCATGGTTTGTTGGAGGGAAGCTTTGGCCGCAGTTGCAGAGGTAAAGCAGTGGTTGGTGGGGTGGGAACACACTGTGCGCTGGCCTAGGTGGCCTAGTGGGGTTTCTTTCCCCTGGTGTCTGGATGAATGTCCTGGGGAATCGCCCTTTGCATGACAGCTGCAGTTAATTCTGATTTACGGCCCCTGAGCCTCCCTCTACCACCTGGAGAAGGAGCTGTCGAAATGGCTTTGTGGCAGACGTTGCTGGTATTTTTATTCTGGTGCTCCCTGCCCTGGTCCTGGTGCGGCCTGTGCTCCCTCCGTCTGCCAGCTGTGTGGAGAGAAGGCCAGCTAAGTCTCTCCCTGCCTGTCTTGGCCCACTTGACCCAGGTCTGGCTGGCCATGCCCTCTCCTTCCTGGCCAGCTCATCTTCCCTTGACTGGCCTTGCTGATGCCCTCCCTGGCAGATCCTATCCCTGCCCCTGCCCTGTCCCTTGGCTGCTAGGTGTTCCTTTGGTCCTGTCTGCATTTGCTCTTTCTCACCTGTGACTAATGTTTAGTGACATATCCTTCTCATTCTGGCTATGAGTCCCTGGAGTATAGAACCATGGTTGCTAGTCTCTGTTAAATCAATTTAATAAATATTAACTGAGTGTCCTCCATGGGCCAGGCACTAGCTAGGTGCCAGTGATGCTCATGGAGCTAGACGAGCAGAGAATCACACAACACAAAGGTCATGGGTAGTGACAAATGCTACAAAAAAAGCAAACAGTGCATGCGATTGGGATCTACTTTCAACACATCAGAGGGAAGTGACAGCCATATTGAAACCTGCAAAAAGAAGGTGCCCACGGGTGAGAGCCCTGCCTGTCTCTCAGACGGCTGCACCCCACTGCCTATGTAGACAGGAAGAGCATCTGGCTGAGGGTACAGCAAGTGCAAAGGCCAGGAGGTAAAACTAGCTTAAATTTCTAGAAACTGATGAATGAGCAGTATGAATTCAGCGGTTGATAGGAGATGAAATATTGTCAAATTTCCCATGTCCAAGCTGAACTCATTTCCCCACAAAACCTGCCCCTCCTCTTATCTTTCACATCTCCATTCTTCTACTGCTCAGGGGCCAAACTTTGTAGCTATCCTTGACCCTCTCTCACACTCTGTAGCCGCTCTCTCAGCAAGTCCAGTCAGCTTCATTGTGCATGATGACCATCCTAGTTCAACTCCACTTGGAGTGAGCAGAAGCCTCATACCTGATTTCTACCCCTAAGCAGCCAGAAGGAAACTTTGAAAATGTAAGCTACATGACAGTGCTGTGCTGCTCAAATTCTTCCGTAGCTCCCATCTCATTCAGAGCATAACCTGCAAGTGTGTATGGTGACCCACAAGGCCTGGCATGCACTCTGTCTCTCCTATCCGCTGTGCTCCAGCACCAGCCTTCATTTCTTCATACATGCGAAGCACACACCCTACCTCAGGGCCTTTGCACCTGCTCTTCTCTCAGCTGGAGAACTCCCTGTTGCCTCCCCTCATACACACATACCCACATGGCTTTTTATGTCTCTGCTGGAATATCAACTTATTATGGAGGCTTCTCACCAACCTGTCTACTCCTCCTCAATGTCTCCATCACCTACCCTGAGCATTTTCTTTCTTTTTTTTTCTTTAGTTCTTTATTTTATTATAATAATTTTTTTTGAGACAGAGTCTTGCTCTGTCACTGGGCTAGAGTGCAGTGGCACGACCTCAGCTCACTGCAACCTTTGACTCCCAGGTGCAAGCAATTCTCCTGCCTCAGCCTCCTGAGTAACAACCTCCACCTCCAAGGTTCAGGTGATTCTCCTGCCTCAGCCTCCCAAGCAGCTGAAACTACAGGCATGTGCAACCACACCCAGCTAATTTTTGTATTTTTAGTAGAGATGGGGTTTCACCATGTTGGTCAAGATGGTTTCGATCTCCTGACTTTGTGATCTGCCTGCCTTGGCCTCCCAAAGTGCTGGGATTACAGGCATGAGCCACTGTTCCCGGCGAGCACTTTCTATTTTTCTCCCTGACCCTTATCACTCTTTGATGCATTCATTGTTTGTTGTCTGTTCCCCTTAGGATGGAAGCTCATTGGATGTAGGGACTTCATTCTGTACATTGCTGTATCTCCAGCACCTGCCTGGCATGTGGCAGATCCCCCAAAATATTTTGGAGGTCTGAAACATACATGGGTTGGACCATGGAAAATGTAATAGACAGATTTAAGCACTATAGGTTTTATTCTAAAAGCAGTAAGAAGCCATTGGGAAGTTTTGTTTTTGTTTTTGTTTTTTTGAGACAGAATCTTGCTCTATCACCAAGGCTGAGTGCAGTGGTGCAATCTTGGCCCACTGCAACTTCCACCTCCTGGGCTCAAGCGATCCTCCCACCTCAGCCTCCTGAGTAGCTGGACTACAGGCATGTGCCATTATTCCTGGCTAATTTTTGTATTTTTTGTAGAGACAGGGTTTTGACATGTTGCCCAGGCTGGTCTTGAACACCTAGGCTCAAGCAATACACCTTCCTTGGCCTCCCAAAGTGCTGAGATTACAGATGTGAGCCATCATGCCTGGCCCCACTGGGAAGTTTTAAGCAGTAGAGAATGTGATCTGCTTTGCATTTTGAGTTTACTGTGGATATATTGTGGAGAATGACTGAGAGCAGGGGGCCAGAGATGGAACTCAGGGAATGTGCTGGTGGCTTGCATCAGGATGGTCAGTGGATGTGAAGAGAAGAATACGAGCAAAGTAATTGGCAGATGAGCTGGAAATAAGCTGGTGCCCAGGGCCACAGATTCCACATATGGCCCCAGGCCTCTGTGACTCACCCTCAGCTAGGCTGGGCACCGAGGAGGGCCTGCTGTGCTGGCACTCAGGCAGATGCAGGGAGTTTAGACTCTGAATACTTCTGCAGATGGGAGTCTGAACTGAACCATCTACACTTCTCCCTTCATGCCCAGTGATGAACATCTTGAGAGCAAGGGTGTGTCTGTTTGCAACACTCTTCATTCCACTCCTCACACACACACACTGCTGAAGATGTTCAACACTGCTGGAAGTTGGAGTCTCTGACAGTAAATGCCAGGACAAACTGGAGTGCAAGATGTCTATTAGGTCACGCCTGTAATCCCAGCACTCTGGGAGGTCGAGGTGAGTGGATTGCCTGAAGTCAGGTGTTCGAGACCAGCCTGACCAACATGGAGAAACCCATCTCTACTAAAAACACAAAATTAGCTGGATATGGTGGCGGGTGCCTGTAGTCCCAGCTACTCAGGAGGCTGAGGCAGGAGAATCACTTGAAACCGGGAGGCAGAGGTTGCAGTGAGCCAAGATCATGCCATTGCACTCCAGCCTGGGCAACAAGAGCAAAACTCCCTCTCAAAAAACAAAACAAAACAAAACAAACGATGTCTATTAGGAATGAACACCTGTGGAAGGAAGGGGAGGAGGCAGGATGGGTCAGAGGGAAAAGTCAAAATACAACGTAGACCTGATAAAGCCTTGGCCCACTTGATAAGGAGCATGAGAGCAAAGATCACCCATCAGTGTTGGGCTGGGCTGAAATGGCTGGCCCTATGCCTCTGAATACAGGCTGCCCAGGAAGGTGTGACCCAGGCTCTCTGCAGCTGAGGCAGATCCTAGAGGTGCTGACAGCTGGAGGTGCCTGCTTTATTCCCCCAGCAGCTGGGGAGCAAGTCCTTCCTTGAAGGGGATTTGGGTGGCTTGTCTCTGAGTCTACTATGGAGGATGTGCAATTGCTGAGGGCAACTTGAGTGAAACCCACCGTTCCTCCCTATATGATATAAACTGGTCCCCAAGAAGAGTTAGCAACAGCTTGGGCTCTTTCTAGGCCTCTGGCCTGAGCCAACTGGCCTGAGTTGAGCACATGAACTAGACACTAGTCTTGCATCAAAGCATCTCTTCAGACTCCAAAGAATAATTACAGATGAGATTCATTGAGAGGGCAATTCAGAGTCATTTCAGCCTCTGTTACATTGGGGAAAGATATAGGCCTTGTGATCCCATTCAGTCTAGTGTTCCAATCTGATTCTGCCAAACACCAGCTCATGAGCCCAGGCAAGTTGACAAGCTGTCTGGAGGTATTTTCCCTCTTCTGTAGAATGCGTGTAATGATATTGAAGAGATAGGGCTGCCTCACTAATCTTGTCTTTTCATTGACCTGCAGGTTTTGTTGAATGAATGAGTACCATTTGTTGTCAGATACTTGCACCCTGGTCTCAGGCAGGTCACAGCAGTCATAAGCTCCTGGAGGGCAAGGGCTTCTATTCACACACGGAGGTGTGAACAGGAGCCACCCCTATTTTACCACTTCTCAGTGCATGAGATTTCTTTGTCTAATTGCCACTTCTCCAGCTTGTATTCACTGCCAATTTCATGACTGAAAATGTAGGGCCTGGTCCAGAGCCTGGCCCAGAGTTGGCCCCCACATTAGTTGGAATGATTGACACTGGCCATAACACCCTGGGGTTTCAACATCACCCCAACAGTCAGCTCATGACATCCTCTGAGAACAAGTCCCAATTTTACCCTGATCTCAGCCCATCTTTCTGGAATCTCATTTGCATGGCAGGATGTGTGCTGCCCCAGCTGGATTATAAAGTTGATCAAGAGTGGAGCATTTGCCATAGCTCACTGGTTCGGAGGCAATTTAATGTCACCCTGGAAAGCCTGTCTAAATTCCTTCCTGTCAGCTTTCTTTCACCTAGAAATTTTTTTTCTCTAGGTTGTGAGATTAAAGATTGAATATCCACAGAGGAAAACATAGCCTTTGATAGGACTCCAAAGAACTTATGTTTGGCCATTTCAGCAAATTGACCCCTGGTTGTTCAAAGCACAGTCCTTCACTTTGCTCCATAAAGCCTGGTGTAGTAGGATAAGTGCCTGCTATGGACCTAGAAAGACCTGAATTCAAGTCCTATGAGGTCTTGAACATGTCTGCCAAACTTCTGAGAGCTTTGATTCCCATATCTGTGATGCTTATCTTGCAGGTTGGTTGAGAGTTTAGAAAAGTAATTGCCTGATACACTACACCTGCTCAACAGCATGCACTTACCATTTCCTTCTGCCAAGGGAAGGGGACAGAGGGTAGGCAGTGCTGATATCTGTTTTGTTTAATGCTGTGTGATTTGCACTCAATGTGGGGACATGGGAAGTTCTAGCATCTGTTGCACTGACTCAGGACTGAGGAGATCAGCAGGAGTGCAGGCACCTGAAAGAGTGAAAAGCCATAGTATGGCCCTGAGGGGGACTGTCACAGAAAGTAGGAGCCTCTGAATGGTGAGCCAAAAGACAGAAGATTGAGCTTCTCTCCCATCAGTACCATCTGTACTTACATTACTCTTGTGGTAGATAGAACTGAGAATATGACTGAGACCCCTGCTGTGTCCTCTGCCTTCAAGAGAGCCTGGATGTATCCTAAACACTGAGAAGCAGGCTGTTAGGTAGACTTTTTCAGGGAGGGAGAAGGAAAAGGGTTGGGGCTTATAAACTTATAAACCAGATTGGAAGCTCCTTAAAGGCAGTAACTATGTCTGTATGGTCACCATTGAATTCTTAGCACTGAGTCCGACACATAGGAGACATTCAATATTTGTTTAATCCAAATCAAGTTGTACAATGATTTTTTTTTTTTCATCCATCCATCCATTTGACACCCATTTGCTGAGGGCATACTCTGTCCTTGGTACTGAATTGGGTTGAGTTTATAGAGACAAAGTCAGCCTCTTATAGCTCACAGCCTCAGCAAGGGAGACAGTCATGGGTAACCAATAGTACCAGTGGGGACCAAATTTTCTGATAGAGAGGAGCTCTGGGAGCATGAGGTAGGCATTCAACTTGCAGGAGGTAAAGAAGGACAAACAAAAAAATTCTGGAGGAAGGGCAGGCAAAGAACTGTGAGAAAATAAATAGTTGTTCTTTATAAATTACCCAGTCTCAGTTATTTTGTTATACCTGCACAAAATGAACTAAGACAGAAATTAATCTGAGCATACTTGAGAGAAGTGAAGAGGGAGTTCAGCTCTGGTGTGGACCTAAGTTTTCATGGAGGGGTGCTAGCGGGCACCAGTGCTGGCTTTGGGAAGCACACTTTGTTCAGGGCACAGGACACATGCCCATCAATCCAGGCTCTCCTGAAGGCTCTTGATTATGAGTCCTGTTCTCATAGTAGTTAGGAGACACTGTAGGCATTCATATGTGGGAAGGCTGATGGGGAGCTCCAGCATTCAGTTTTCCATCAAACCACACATCCTCAGCCTCAACGCGGTATGAACCAGCCCATGGCCAACACACCGTTTGTTTTTGTTGCAAGGTGGCCAGTTTAGATTGGCACTCAGAGTGGGAGTTTTCTAACTGAACCAAATGCCAACCAACAACCCTCAACCTTCTAATCAGGAGACAATTTAGTGGTGAGTGAGTACTCCCAGGTCTGGCTGTATGCTAGTTACATGCAAAATAAAATCTAATAGATCTAATCAAATAACTCTAATACATTTACTTGTGCTTAATTAGGAACAAAGGGGCTATAGTGCTCAACACCTCTATTCTCTTGGCATTTGGCTTCTAAAAATCACTGCTATGGCCTATGCAACTCCAAAACATGATTTTTTCCTACAAATTTGGTCTCTCTCTCTCTCGCTCTCTCTCTCTCTCTCTGTGTGTGTGTGTGTTACAAATTATTTGGGGATTTATAACCACATTTGATAATAAATTAACACATTGCTAGAATTTATACTTCTGGTCTAAAAAGCATAGAAGGAAGTGATCCAACACCCAACTTCTCTGCAGTGTAGGAAATTATTGAGTGAAAAGGGTCTGGATGATTGGAAATTATATCCTCCTAACAAAAATCCACTATGTTTCTCTGCTTCATATGCATGTGAACCCATGTTCTCTCATGTTTTCTTGCTGTCTTTTAATTATATATTAAAGTATAATTCAAGTCCAATGTTTCTAGCCAGAGCAATTAAGAAAGAGAAAGAAATAAGAGACATAATTACAGAAAGGGAAGAAGTAAAATTATCTCTATTTGCTGATGACATGATCTTATGTATAGAAAACCATAAATGCTTCACCAAAAAAACTGTTAAAACTGATAAGTAAAATAAACCAGGCACAGAAAGACAAATACTGCATGATCTCACTTACATGTAAAAACCTAACAAAGTTGAACTCATAGAAATAGAGAGTAGAAAGAGGCTGAGAGTGGGCTGGGAGGGAGGGAATGAAGAGTTGCTGATCGAAGGGTACAATGTTTCAGATTGAGTTGGGAATGGGAGTTGTTAATCAAAGGGTACAAAGTTTCAGAAAGACAGTAGGGATAGATTTTGAGATATATTGCACACCAGGGTGACTACAGTCAATAATACTGTATTGTATATTTCAAAACAACTAAGAGAGTAAATTTCAAATCCTCACCATAAAAAAAGATAGGTAAGCAAGGTGATAGATGTATTAATTAGCTTGATTTAATCACACTCATTGTGTATATATATGTTAAAACATCTATTGTTTTAACACCCCACAAATGTATACAGCTATGATTTGACAATAAAACAATTTAACAGCCCACAGAACCACGTCCTAAATAAATAGTTGTTATAAATCAAAATGAATAAAAGTAAAAAAAGAGGTATGTGTGATTGTGAATATGCTTGGTCTATGCCTGCCAGTGATGCTCTGGGGCAAGAGGCTGAGAGAGTTGAGGTTTCTAAGAGGTTCTGTGGGGGCTTCCCTGCTTTCTTTGGCAGGGTCAGGCATTGCTGGCAAGTCAGGCTTTGATATACACTGCTCTTTGAGACTTGTTGTCTCCTCCTGGCCCTTGTCAAGAGGGCTAAGTCAAGCAGTGAGGGGCAAAATGACAATTTAACAAATGCCACAGAAAGTTATTTTTGGCAGTTCCCTGGGTAGAGCTAGTTCAAGAACCCTCCAAAAATCTTCCCTCTGGTTACATGTTACTTTCAGATATCTCAAGAAGACTTCTGTTGGAACAGGAATACATTATCTGGTCAGGAGACTACATTAATCAATAGTAGCTACTGATAGTTTTGCAGGAAGTAGCTTACCTCCTCACCAGAAAGCTGCTTCAAGGTTCTATGGACACCGAAGCCAGAATGAGTCTTTCTCAAGAGTGAAGGTTAGGAGGAAGGCAGAAAGGATGGGAAGATGGCAGAGGTCTAGCATAAAAGACTCTCCCAGCAAGGCATTTGTGGGAGTAATGTTGGGACAATGAGAAACTCGAGGCTTGAGCCTGGGAAAGGAGACCTCTGATAAACGATATCTTCTTGTTTTATTAGGGTGCAGTCTTGTCCCATTTTCTACAGCACTGTTTCCCTTTCCTACCCATCTACTTTGGAGAGATACAGAGGAGACAAATACAAAGAGGGGATTAAGTCTGAAAGAATTCTACTTTCTATTTTTTTCTGAGATGAACCCAAGGGGATTAAGTTCGAAAAAATTCTACTTTCTATTTTTTTCTGAGATGAACCCAAGGTGACATTTCTCAAAGGGGTGATAAAAAACATATTATTTGAAATTGCAGTGTAGTGTCAATAAGAGGCTATTTCCTATTCAAGCCAAGAGGTGTCTGGAACCAAAGGAAACTTCTCTGTGCTTTTTCAGCTTGGTCTTGCGATTTCTGGCATTGCCATGGACCCAGGCAGGCTGCCTTCTGGCACAGTGACCCTTTAAATGTCAACTAACTGCTGTGCTAGAGAGAAGAGAGAAAGACAATTAGCCTGGGCATGGCATTTGGGACTCCCTTTGCCAATATTCCTATGTATTTTGAATGCCGTTATTTATAGTTAAAAGTTTCTAAGTCACCCAGGTGTGCAGGATTTGAACTATAGTTTTTCATCAAATGTTTACTCTCAGAATCCAGGCTTATTCCTTTCAAGAGAATACTTCCCACAGAAATACAAACTACTGTCAGAGAATACTCTGACACTTCTACGCAAATAAACTAGAAAATCTAGAAAAAAATGGATAAATTCCTGGACACATACACCCTCCCAAGACTAAACCAGGAAGAAGTTGAATCTCTGAATAGATCAATAACAGGCCCTATAATTGAGACAATAATTAATAGCCTACCAACAAAAAAAAAGTCCAGGACCAGATGGATTCACAGAAGAATTCTACCAGAGGTGTAAGAAGGAGCTGGTACCATTCCTTCTGAAATTATTCAAATCAATAGAAAAAGAGGGACTCCTCCCTAACTCATTTTATGAGGCCAATGGCATCCTGATACCAGAGCCTGGCAGAGACACAACAGAAAAAGAGAATTTTAGACCAATGACCCTGATGAACATCAATGCAAAAGTCCTTAATAAAATACTGGCAAACTGAATCCAGCAGCACATCAAAAAGCTTATCCACCACGATCAAATTGGCTTCTTCATTGAGATGCAAGCCTGGTTCAACATACGCAAATCAATAAACATAATCCATCACATAAACAGAACCAATGACAAAAACCACATGATTATCTCAATAGATGCAGAAAAAGCCTTTGACAAAATTCAACAGCCCTTCATGCTAAAAACTGTCAATAAACTAGGTATTGATGGAATGTATCTCAATATAATAAGACCTATTTATGACAAATCCACAGCCAATAACATATAATGGACAATAACTGGAGGCATTCCCTTTGAAAACTGGTACAAGACAGGGATGCCCTCTCTCACCACTCCTAGTCAACACAGTGTTGGAAGTTCTGGTGAGGGCAATCAGGCAAGAGAAATAAATAAAGGGTATTCAATTAGGAAAAGAGAAAGTTAAGTTGTACCTCTTTGCATATGACATGATTGTATATTTAGAAAACCTCATTGTCTCAGCTCAAAATCTCCTTAAGCTGATAAGCAACTTCAGCAAATCTCAGGACACAAAATCAATGTGCAAAAATCACAAGCATTCTTATACACCAATAACAGACACACAGACAGCCAAATCATGAGTGAACTCCCATTCACAAGATGAAGAGAATAAAATACCTAGGAATCTAACTTACGAGGGATGTGACGGACCTCTTAAAGGAGAACTACAAACCACTGCTCGATGAAATAAAAGAGGACACAAATGGAAGAACATCCCTTGCTCAAGTATAGGAAGAATCAATATCATGAAAATGGCCATACTGCCCAAGGTAATTTATAGATTCAATGCCATCCCCATCAAGCTACCGATGACTTTCTTCACAGAATTGGAAGAAAACTGCTTTAAAGTTCATATGAAACCAAAAAAGAGCCTGCATTGCCAAGACAATCCTAAGCCAAAAGAACAAAGCTGGGAGCATCACGCTACCTGACTTCAAACTATATTACAAGGCTAAAGTAACCAAAACAGCATGGTACTGGTACCAAAACAGAGATATAGACCAATGGAACAGAACAGAGCCCTCAGAAATAACACCACACATCTACAACCATCCAATCTTTGACAAACCTGACAAAAACAAGAAATGGGGAAAGGATTCTCTATTTAATAAATGGTGCTGGGAAAACTGGCTAGCCATATGTAGAAAGCTGAAATTGGATCCCTTCCTTACACCTTATTCAAAAGTAATTCAAGATGGATTAATGACTTAAATGTTAGACCTAAAACCATAAAAACCCTAGAAGAAAACCTAGGCAATAGCATTCAGGACATAGGCATGGGCAAAGACTTCATGACTAAAACATCAAAAGCAATGGCAACAGAAGCCAAAATTGACAAATGGGATCTAATTAAATTAAAGAGCTTCTGCACAGCAAAAGAAACTACCATCAGAGTGAACAGGCAAAATATAGAATGGGAGAAAATTTTTTCAATCTACTCATCTGACAAAGGGCTAATATCCGGAATCTACAAAGAACTTAAACAAATTTACAAGAAAAAAACAAACAAACTCATCAAAAAGTGGGCAAAGGATATGAACAGACACTTCTCAAAAGAAGACATTTATGCAGCCAACAGACACATGAAAAAATGCTCATTATCACCGGTCATCAGAGAAATGCAAATCAAAACCACAATGAGATACCATCTCACACCAGTTAGATTGGCGATCATTAAAAAGTCAGGAAACAACAGATGCTGGAGAGGATGTGGAGGAATAGGAACACTTTTACACTGTTGGTGGGAGTGTCAACTAGTTCAACCACTGTGGAAGACAGTGTGGCAATTCCTCAAGGATCTAGAACTAGAAATACCATTTGACCCAGCCATCCCATTAATGGATATATGTACCCAAAGGAGTATAAATCATGCATGTGCACATATGTTTATTGCAGCACTATTCACAATAGCAAAGACTTGAAACTAACCCAAATGTCCATCAATGATAGACTGGATTAAGAAAATGTGGCACATCTACACCATGGAATACAATGCAGTCATAAACAAGGATGAGTTCATGTCCTTTGCAGGGACATGGATGAAGCTGGAAACCATAATTCTGAGCAAACTATCACAAGGACAGAAAACCAAACACCACATGTTCTTATTCATGGGTGGGAATTGAACAATGAGAACACTTGTACACAGGGCGGGGAACATCACACCCCAGGGTCTGTCGTGGGGTAGGGGGCAGAGGGTGGGATAGCATTAGAAGAAGTACCTAATGTAAATGACGAGTTAATGGGTGCAACACACCAACATGGCACATGTATACATATGTAACAAACCTGCACGTTGTGCACATGTACCCTAGAACTTAAGGTATAATAATAAAACAAACAAACAAACCAAAAAAAAGCAAAAGTTCTAATATTCACCCACCTCTTTTATTAGCTGTGGAGTTTTCAGGTAAAAAATAAGTGTTTAATTGGCAAAAAAATAAAAATAAAAATAAAGTGCTTCCTTGTTAGTGGGTTAATAGCATCCAACTGGTAGATTATTGTATGGATCATATGTTGTAATCTCCCTACAAATCTGGAACTCAAGAGTCTGGTCTCTGTGCCTATTGTGTTATATAGCCTTTCACATTTTGTGTAACCTCTTCTGGCTCACTTTTCTCAATGGCAAAATAGTAATAATAATTCGGGCATGTACTGTCTAGTTTTATTTTATGTTTATTCGGTGTTTTCTGCTCTTTAGTGATAGGAAAAATAAAAGCATACATTGGCAAACAATGTAAAACCTTATTCAATAACAGATGGAAACTAGGAGGATGTGGACAATCATCAGTGAGGCTCCTGCACAGCTCTTTTGAATGCGGTCCACACAGGTCCAATATGTGATAAGACTGGGCCTTTAAAAATTCATACCAAATCTCACAGTTTCTATCCATGTACAAATTCCATGCTGGCTCAGGGTAATTTCTGCGAAGTGACTGTGCCTTTCACGTAATTTATGTTCTCTTTTCACTCTGTGGGGGCTGTAGGCAGATGCCTGCAGGAGTGTGAATTTGATGAAGTCATCAGCCAGCTCTGTGCTGTTCCTGACTGGGCTGGTGCTTCCGGACCCTGATGGGCAGAAAGTCTGTGGAAAGCTCTCAATCTGTGCACCAAAAGGGGTGTAATGACTCAGCTAGGAACCCCAATAACCAAAGAGGGAAGGCATGGCACTGCATTCCCTCAGCCAGAGACAACTCTTATTTTCCCTCAAGAGTCATCCTGGGCCTGAACAAGTTCTTGGAATTATAAAGGCTGATTCCCAGGGTCAGCATAATGGGTCTAAAGACCACAGGAGAATTTCCTGATCCAGGAAGGTTGGGGTGGGATGGAGGGAGTGGTGTGTATGTGTGTGCACATGCGTTTATGTGTATTAGGGAGTTAGGGATGGAAAGGGTCTGCTGTTACTGAGAATCCACAGTCTTTTTGGGAATAGGCTTCTTGCATCTGTGATGTAATGAGATATTGAGTCAACAGGCCCCTCCAGGGAGCACCAGGACCGGTACTTTGGTTTCCAGATATTTGGGGTGGGGATGAGTTGGAGGATCCCTCTTGCCTTTGAAGTCGAGCCTCTCTGGGTAGTTTATCTCACTGTAAAGACATTGCTCTTTTATGTCCAATTATGGTCCCACAGAAGGATGTTCTTTACTGGATCATAATTCTCTTCAAGTCACCAAAGGATACTGAACACTCACTCTATGTCAGGCCTTCTGTATCAGAAACTAAGGAAAAGCGTGAATATGATGGTGGTTCTGAGTTCAAGAAGCTTACGAAACAGCAAAAGCTTCCTGTGAGCTAGCTGTATACCAGGCTCTGTCCTAAGTCCTCACAACAGCCATATGCAGCAGTTGCATTAATATTATTGTTACTTTAGAGATGAAAAATTGAGTCATGGATTAAATGCTGTAAATTAATACAGCTAGTCAATTGTAGAGCCAGGCAGTCTGACTCTAGGGTTGATGAATAAACTGTTCTGGTTGCTCAGCAGTTTGAAGACCAGCCTGGGCAAAATGATGAAATACTGTCTTTACTAAAAATACAAAAATTTAAATAAACAGCTGGGTGTGGTGGTGCAGGCCTGTGGTCCCAGCTACTTGGGAGGCTGAGATGAGAGGATCACCTGAGCCTGGGGAGGTTGAGGCTGTGGTGAGCCATGATGGCGCCATTGAACTCCAGCCTGGGCAACAGAGGGAGACCCTGTCTTAAAAACAAACAAACAAACAAAAACACTATTATTGTTTGCTGCATTAGTCTATCAAGAAGAGAACATACAGAAAAATATAATGTGTTAAGTGCTATGGAGGGGTAAGTACACAGACTGTGAGAGGAAAGAGAATGATGTATGGGAAGAGAGCGACCAGACGCTGCTTCCCAGAGGAGGTGACGTCTGAGCTGAGCTCCAACATTGATTGCTCATTAGCCAGGCAAAATGGGGATGTGGGTTTCAGGCAGAGAAAAAAGAGTGCAAAAGTCTCACAGTGAGAGAGAGCATGGTTTATTGATATTTAAGGAATTCAGTGAGGTTGAATCATAAATTTCACAGCAGGAAATATTCAGACATGAGATTGCAGAGGTTTGTTTATCCATTTAACATTTGTTTAGCACCCACAATATGTCAGGAAATGTGTTAGACTCAAGTAAGACATCAATTGAAAAAAATACGGTGTTTGCCCTCATGAAACTTATAGTCTATAAAATGAAATGACATCTCACCTGGCAGAAAAAAAAATTAATTAAACTTAGAAAGAAGGCAAAAAGGTGAATAGCATGTTCTCTCAATGTCATACTCGGACTTTGTTTAATGGATTAACTCAACAATAATTTGAATATCTAGAATAATGTACCTGCTTTTGATTTTGATATTCACTATTAACTATGAAATCATACTCTGATGTTAAATGCTTTATTATTCTGTTCTCACACTGCTGTAAAGGTAGTACCCAAGACTGGGTAATTTACAAAGGAAAGAAGTTTAATTGACTCATAGCTCCACATAGCTGGGGGGGCCTCAAAACTTACAATCATGGTGGAAGGGGAAGCAGGTGAAAGAGATCATGTGAAAGCACAGGAAAAACTACCATTTATAAAACCATCACATCTCATGAGAATTCACTCGCCATCATGAGAACAGGGAAACTGCCCCCATGATCCAATCACTTCCTATTAGGTCTCTCGCTCAGCACCTATGGGTTACAATTCAAGATGAGATTTGGGTGGGGACACAAAACTTAACCATATCAAATGCATAATGTAGGTATCTGTGTGGTAGAAAAGATAAGTTTCAAGGTCACAATTTTATTGTCCTGTAGGATGTTAACAAATTAAATCTCCATTCGAGTATGTTAGTTTTCTATTGTTGCTATAGCAAATTCCCATGAATGTCATGGCTTAAAACAACTCAGATTTATTATTCTATACTTCTGAATGTCAGAAGTTTGGTACAAGTCTTACCAGACTAAAATCAAGGTCTCTGCACACTTTGCTCCTTTTTGGAGTCTCTCAGGAGATAATCTGTTTCCTGCTCACTTGAGTTATTGGAAGAATTCAGTTCCTTACAGGTATATGACTGAGGTCCCCATCCATATTCTTGCTAAGTGTAAGTTGAGGGGTATTCCCAGCTTGTGGAGGTCATCATGTTTCTTGGCTCATGGTCCCCTTCCTCTAACTTGAAAGCCAGCAACAGCAGGTCCTTCTCACATAGCATCCTTCTGACCTACTCTCTGCCTTCCTCTTCTATTTTTATTCTGTGATTAAACTGAGAGCACTCAGATAATCCAGGATTATCTCCTGATATAAATATCCTTAGACTAAATTAATTTTTAAAATCTTTCTTGCCATGTAAGATATTATATTCACAGGTTCTGGGGATAACAGTGTTGGGGGATCGTTTTTCAGCCTACCACAATATGGTAAACACAGTCCATGTTCCTCAAGATTCTCTTTTATTTACTTACTTTTTGTGTAAAATGTAAGTTTTATTTTTCATCCTTACTATATTTTAAAGAGATATTTTTCTTAGTTTCATAGTAAGTCTTTTTAAAAAATCTATTTTTATGTTTTATTTTTGTGGGTACATAGTAGATACATATATTTATGGGGTACATGAAATGTTTTTATACAAGCATGCAATGTGAAATAAGCACATCATGGAGAATGGGGTATCCATCCACTCAAGCATTTATTCATTGAGTTGCAAACAACCTAATTACTCTCTTTAAGTTATTTTAAAATGTGCAGTCATTATTAATAATAGTCGCTATTTGTGCTATCAAATAGTAGGTCATTTATATTTTTTCTATTTTTCTTTTTTGTACCCATTAACGATCCTCACCTTACCCACCCCCTCCTACTACCCTTTCCAGACTCTGGTAAACATCCTCCTACTCTCTATGTCCATGAGTTCAGTTGTTTTGATTTTTAGATCCCACAAACAAGTGAAAACATGCAATATTTGTCTTTCTGTGCCTGGCTTATTTCACTTAACATATTGATCTCCAGTTCCATCTATGTTGTTTATGTTGTTGCAAATGACTGAATCTCATTTTTTTTTATGGGTGAATAGTACTTCATTGTGTATGTGTACCACATTTTCTCTATCCATTCATCTGTTGATGGACACTCAGGTTGCTTCCAAATCTTTGCTATTGAAAACAGTGCTGGCCGGGCGCGGTGGCTCAAGCCTGCAATCCCAGCACTTTGGGAGGCCGAGACGGGCGGAGCACGAGGTCAGGAGATCGAGACCATCCTGGCTGACATGGTGAAACCCCGTCTCTACTTTAAAAATACAAAAAACTAGCCGGGCGAAGTGGCGGGCGCCTGTAGTCCCAGCTACTCGGGAGGCTGAGGCAGGAGAATGGCATGAACCCGGGAGGCGGAGCTTGCAGTGAGCTGAGATCCGGCCACTGCACTCCAGCCTGGGCGGCAGAGCGAGACTCCGTCTCAAAAAAAAAAAAAAAAAAAAAAAAAAAAAGAAAACAGTGCTACAGCAAACATAGGAATCCACATACCTCGTCGATACACTGAGTTCTTTTCTTTTGGGTATATATCCAGCAGTGGAGTTGCTGGATTATATGGTAGCTCAATTTTTAGTTTGCTGAGGCATCTCCAAATTGTTCTGCATAGTGGTTGTACTAATTTACATTCCTACCAACAGTATACAAGTGTTCCCTTTTCCCCATATCCTTTCCGGCATTTGTTATTGCCTGTCTTTTGGATATAAGCCATTTTAATTGGGGTGAGATGATATCTCATCATAGTTTTGATTCGCATTTCTCTGATGATTAATAATGTTGAGTCCCTTTTTATATGCCTGTTTGCTATTTGTATATCTTCTTTTGAGAAATGTCTATTGAAATCTTTTGCCCGTCTTTTGATCAGATTATTTGATTTTTTTTCCCTGTAGCTTCTTATATATTCTGGTTATTAATTACTTGCCAGATGAGTAGTTTGCAAATATTTTCTCACATTCTGTGGGTTGTCTCTTCTCTTTGTTGATTACAACCTTTTCTGGGCAGAAGCTTTTTGAGTTGATGTGATCCTATTTGTCTGTTTTTGCTTTGGTTGTCTGTATTTGTAGGGTAATACTCAAGAAATGTTTGCCCATACCAATGTCCTGGAGATTTTCCCCAATGTTTTGTTATAGTGGCTTCATAATTTGAGGTCTTAGATTTAAGTCTTTAATCCACTTTGACTCTATTTGTTTATATGTTGAGAGATAGGGCTCTAGTTTCATTCTTTTGCATGTCTCTAGTCTGATTAGCTAAAACTTCTAGCACCATGTTGAGTAACAGTGGTGACAGCAGGCACCCTTGTTGTGTTCCTGATCTTAGAGGAAAACCTTTCAGGTTTTCCCCATTCAGTATATTAGCTGTGGGTCTGTTGTTTTTATTATGTTGAAGTATGTTCCTTCTATCCCCAGGTTTTCAGAGTTTTTATCATGAAGGGATGTTGAATTTTATCAAATGCTTTTCCAGTGTCAATGAAATGATCATATGATTTTTCTCCTTCATTCTGTTTATATGATATATCACACTGATTGATTTGTGTATATGGAACCATTCTTGCATCTCAGGGATAAATCCTACTTGTCATGATGAATGATCTTTCTAATGTGCTGTTGAATTCAGCTTGCTAGTATTTCATTGAGGATTTTTGCATCAATATTCATCAGGGATACTGGCCTGTAGTTTTCTTTTTTGATGTGTCTTTGACTGGTTTTGATATCAGGGTAATACTGGCCTCGTAGAATGAGTTTGGCGGTATTCCATCCTCATCTATTTTTTGGAATAGTTTGAGTAGGATTTATATTAGTTCTTCCTTAAATGTTTAGTAGAATTAGAAGAACTAATTGGTATTGGTTCTTCTTTAAATGTTTAGTAGAATTCAGTTTAGTAGAATTCACTAAAAGCCATCAGGTCCCAGGTTTCTCTTTATTGGGAGATTTTTATTGTTATTATTATGACTTCAAGCTTGTTACTTGTTATCAGTCTGTTCAGGTTTTGAATTTCTTCCTGTTTCAATCTTGGTAGGTTTTATGAATCTAGAAATTTGTCCACTTTTTGCAAATTTTCCAATTTATTGGCATATGGTTGCTCATAGTAGTCACTAGTGATCCTTTGAATTTCTGCAGTATCAGTTGTAATATGTCCTTTTCATTCTGATTTTATTTATTTGAATATTTTCTCTTTTTCTTTTAGTCTGGCTAAAGATTTGTCAATTTTGTTAGACTCTGAAAAACTTTTTTGTTTCATTGATGTTTTGTATTGTTTTTCCATTTCTGTTTCACTTATTTCTGCTCTGATCTTTATTATTTTTTTCTTCTACTAATTTTTGGTTCTGTTTTCTCTTGCTTTTCTAGTTCTTTAAGTTGCATTAGATTGTTTATTTGATCAAAATGCTCTTTTAAATAGCTTTACCATCTTATTTCCTTATTGATGAATCAGTAAATTTTGGATACATGTTGCTTCTATATTTGCATGTTTTTAAATCTTGGGGAATTGAAATAATTGTTGGTTTTTGAAGCTTTGCTGAGATTGTCAAGTGGATTAACCTGCCAGTTTTCATCAAATTCTGAGGCAATGGAAGCACACCTGGGCTGCTGCAGCTCCGATCAGTGATTTTTGACTCCTACAATGGATCTCAAGTGGTAATAAACCTTTGTCTTTCCTCTCTCTCTCAAACTTTCACTTGCTCACTCTTCTAATCATGTTTCTCTTTTTTATTTTGGCCCTTGGACAGATTTAGCCCTGGTTCTGATTTAAGCATGGCCAAGAGTCATTTGCCACTGGTGACTGCAGTGATGGGACTCTGGCTGCATAGTGTGATCATTTGGTGATCTTTACTGGAACGATGGGATATACTCTCTTGGGTGAGAAATGAGAGATAATTCTGTCAGTCTTTTCAGTTTGTTTGTTTGACCATTTGTGAGCTCAAGTAACTAAGAAAGTATGTTGTGCTTCCTGGAACAAAGCACATTCCTTTGAGATCTGGATAAGTGAATGTTTGTATTTCTATCTGTTCTTGACCCATGACTTAGTTTACAGAACTGAAACTGCAAGCTCTCTGTAGGTTTGTGTGAAATTAAGAAAAGCTTTACTTCTTATTGTGAGTGTGAAACATTTTCCTTCTCCTGAAGGATATTAATAAATTAGATTACAATGTCTCTTAAATTAATTAAATGCTTCATAATATTAAGGAATTACATAGATATAATATTCTCAGAATTCCCCATATTAGTTTATTCTCACATTTCTATAAAATATTACCTGAGACTGAAAAGTTTATAAAGAAAAGAGGTTTAATTGGTTCACAGTTCCACAGGTTGTACAGGAGGCATGACTCGGGAGCCCTCAGAAAACTTACAATCATGGCAGAAGGCAAAGGGGAACCAAACACATCTTCATATAGTGACAGGGGAGAGGAAGTGAAAGGGGAAGCACTACACACTTTCAGACAACAACTAGATTTTATGACAACTCACTAATTATCAGGAGAACAGCAAGGGAGAAATACACCCCCATGATCCAATCAACTCACACCAGGTTCCTCCCCTAACATTGGGAATTAAAATTTAACATGAGATTTGGGTGGGAACACAGAGTCAAACCATATCATTCTGTCCCTGGACGCCCCCCCCCCCCCCACCAAGATCTCATGTTCTTCTCACATTTCAAAACATAATCATACCTTCCCAACAGACCTCCAAAGTCTTAACTCATTCTGGCATTAACTCAAAAGTTCAAGTCCAAAGTCTCATCTGAGACAAGGCAAGTTGTTCCCCCCTGTGAGCCTGTAAAATAAAAAACAAGTTAGTTTTTCTATGATATAATGGGGGTATAGGCATTGAATAAATTATCTCATTCCAAAAGGGAGAAATTGTCCCAAACAAAGGGAGCTACAGGCCCCATGCAATTCCCAAACCCAGCAGGGAAGTTATTAAATCTTAAAGCTCCAAAATAATCTCCTTTGACTTCATGTCTCACATCAAGGCCACACTGATGCAAGGGGTAGGCTCCCAAAACCTTGGGCAGCTCTGCCTCTATGGCTTTGCAGGGTACAGCCCTCATGGCTGCTTTCACAGGCTGGCATTGAGTGCCTTTGGCTTTTCCACATGCACAGTGCAAGCTGTCAAAGGACCTACCATTCTGGGAGGTGGAGGATAGTGGCCCTCTTCTCACAGCTCTGCTAGGCAGTGCCCCAGTGGGGACTCTGTGTGGCAGTTCCAGCCCCACATTTCCCCTCCACACTGCCCTAGTGGAGGGTCTCCATGAGGGCTCCATGCATTCAGCAGACTTCTGCCTGGACATTCAGGCATTTCCAAACATCCTCTGAAATCTAGGCAGAGGCCCCCAAACCTCAACTCTTGCTTTCTGTACATGCACAAGCCCAACACCACTTGGAAGTCAGCAAGGATTGGGCCTTGCATCATCTGAAACAATGACCCCAGCTGTACTTTGATCCATTTAGTCACGGCTTGAGCTGGGGCAATTGGGATGCAGGGTACCATGTCCTAAGGATGCACAGAGCAGCAGGTCCTTGAGCCTGACCCACAAAACCATTTTTCCCTTTTAGGCCTGCAGGCCTGTGATTGGTGGGGCTCCTGCTAAGGTCTCTGAAATGCCCTGAAGGCATTCTCTCCACTCTCTTGGCTCTTCACATTCAGCTCTTCTTTACTTATGCAAATTTCTGTAGCCTTAATTTCTTTCCCCCCAGAAAATGAGTTTTTGTCTTCTGTTGCATGGTCTGACTGCATGTTTTCCGAGCTTTCATGCTCTGCTTCTTTTTAAATATAAGGTCTAGTTTTAGGTCATTTCTTTGTTTATGGAAATGAGCATAGGCTTTTAGACACAGCCAGGCCATATCTTGAACACTTTTCTGCTTAGAAATTTCTTCCACCAGATACCCTAATCATGTGTCTTAAGTTCAAAGTTCCACAGATCTCTAAAGCAGGGGCACGATGCTGCCAGTCTCTTTGCTAAAGTGTAGCAAGAGGGATCTTTTATTCCAGTTCCCAATAAGTTCCTCATCTCCATGTGAGACCACTTCAGCTTGGACACCACTGTCCATATCACTATCAGCATTTTGGTCACAACCATTCAACAAGTTTCTAGGAAGTTCCAAACTTTCCCTCACCTTCCTGTCTTCTTCTGAGCCCTCCAAACTGTTTCAACTTCTGCCCATTACACAGTTCCAAAGTTGCTTCTACATTTTCATGTATGTTTATAGCAATGCCCCACTTCTCTGGTACCAATTTTCTGTATTAGTTTGTTCTCACATTTCTATAAAGAACTACCCAGGACTGGATAGTTTTTAAAGACAAGAGGTTTAATTGACTCATGGTTCCATAGGCTGTACCGAAGGCATGGCTGGGGAGGCCTCAGGAAACTTGCAATCGTGTTGGAAGTAAAGGTAAAGCAAGCAAATCTTCACATGGTGACAGGAGAGAGAGGACAAAAGGGGAAGAGCTACACAATTTTAAACAACCAGACCTTGTGAGAATTCATTAACTATCATGAGAACAGCAGGGGGAAATCTACCACCATAATTCAATCATCTCCCACTAAGTTCTACCCCAACATAGGGAATTACAATTAAACGTAAGATTTGGGTGGGGATACAGAGCCAAACCATGTCATTCCCCAAAATAAAGAAACTAAACTAATATTTTAAATGGGCTAACCTACAAAAATTCTTTCTTATAGAAAATGCTAGCTAGGAGACATTTTCATAAGAATCAAAATTCAAGTAATCAAGATGAGTCCATGTCCAAATCAGATTGATTTAATAATTAGGATTAGCAACAGTTACATGTAATTTCCTGCAGTTTTATCAGTGTGGGGTATAAATATAAGATTTTTTGAAAGTAAGGTTTGGTATATTTTCTTTTACGTGAAGAGACTAGTTAATCTGAACTTCCTAAACTTTTTACACTAATTCATTTATTAGATTAGCTAATATTAGCCCTATATAATATTTAGGATTGTGAAAAAACAAAATTTTCAAATAAATTGAATTAGAGTTTTTACAAACCTTTTCTATTAACAGCAATTATATTTGTAGTATGTCTGTTTGAACATAATTTCTAACACCCTCAGTAAACTTTGAATCTATAGACTAATGTTAAATTGATAATGGATAATAATTAATGAATAATCTCTGGCTACCTGGGTAATTTCTAAGTAAAATAGAATACAGAAATCTTGGTTACTGAGTGTCATCTTAACATCTAAATGGGTATACTTATGCTTCCTATTTGCATATATTATAGAGTGGCTGTATCTTTGGATCTTGTTAGTGGAAGTGTTTCTTTTTACCACTTGGAGAAGGTGTAAAAGGCATGTGGATGGCAGTAGGAGGTTGTATTATATGTTCCTTTATGCTTTTGGGTATGCTTAAATGCTTATGTATGATAGATAATTCTTAATTACATACTTACTTATAAATTCTCTTTTTAAAATATAATTTATCAGTTTTAATGAATATAAACGGTTAAGACTACACCAGGGGCTGGGCATGGTGGCTCATGCCTATAATCTCAGCACTTTGGGAGACTGAGGTGGGCGGATCATTTGAGCCCCAGAGTTCAAGATCAGCCTGGACAACATGGTGAAACCCTGTCTCTACTAAAAATACGAAAATTAGCTGGGTGTGGTAGTGCGAGCCTGTAATTCCAGCTACTTTGGAGGCTGAAGCAGGAGAATCACTTGAACCTGGGAGGCAGAGGTTGCAGTGAGCTGAGATTGCACCACTGCACTCCAGCCTGGGCAATAGAGTGAGACTCCACCTAAAAATAACAACAAAAACAAGACAGACAAAAAAAGACAAAAAAACAAACAAATAAACAAACAAAAAACTATACCAGGCATTATGGCAAATAAATTCAACTATTTGCAAGATCATGGGAAAGAAAAATGGCAAGGATAAAAGAGGTAGTTTTGACCTAAGTAAAGTGTCTGGTTGTTCCATGTGTGAAAAAGAATAATGGAAGACAAAACTTGAATGTAGAAAGTTGTAGACGGTTTTTAGAAATTGATTTGTAATACTGACAAATGATGAGTCTGAAAGAAGTGAAGGAATGTCCTCAAATTCTGGAAAAGTTTGCTCAGTGCTGATGGGCTCATCCGTAAGTTTAAAAAAGGGGGGCCAGAGGAACCTGAAAATCTTCACTGCGGAGTCTGACATTAAGGAAAACCTAGAATATGATTTCTCTCTGTTAAAATGATAGATTTGTCTTAGAGTATTTATTCTGCTCTTATGAGGGAGAGAAAAAGGTTATTTTTTACACCCTGTGTTATCTGTCTGGAGAGCAAGGATTCAAAGTCTCACCAGAATAATTTTCTGTTCTTTGTGTCACTTTATCATGCCTTTGATTCCAAAGAGCCAAGATTCCATATACTTGTGTCATCTTTTTCAATGTTTATTTAAAATATTGTATGGTCTCTTTGATTAATAGGTAACCAAGCTATTGTTTCTATTTTAATCAAGTGCCTAAATCTCCTCTCATAACTCTTGATTTTGTCATTCCAAAATCAAAGCATAATTTAGAAAAATAATCAGCATGTCTTTTTACACCTAATATTCTTTTCTTTTTAACCTTTAGTTTAGGTTTGGTGGTACATGTGAAGGTTTATTATATAGGTTAATGCATGTCATGGGGGTTTCCTGTACAGTTTATTTCATCACCCAGGTATTAAGTACAGTACCAAATAGTTATCTTCTCTGCTCCTCTCCCTCCTCCCACCCTCCACTCTCAAGTAGACCTCAGTGTCTGTTGTTTTCTTATTTGTGTTCATAAATTGTCATCATTTAGCCCCTACTTATAAGTGAGAACATGAGGTATTCGGTTTTCTGTTCCTGCATTGGTTTGCTAAGGATAATAGCCTCCAGCTCCATCCATGTTCCCACATAAGACATGATTTTCACTTGCGTCTGTGTGAAGAGACCACTAAACAGGCTTCGTGTGAGCAACAAGGCTGTTTATGTCACCCGGGTGCAGGCGGGCTGAGTCCCAAAAGAGAGTCCGTGAAGGGAGATAGGGGTGGGGCTGTTTTTATAAGATTTGGGTAGGAAGTGGTAAATTACAGTCAAAGGGGGTAGTTCTCTGTTGGGCAGGAGCAGGGGTCACAAGGTGCTCAGTCGGGGAGCTTCTGAGCCAGGAGAAGGAATTTCACAAGGCAATGTCATCAGTTAAGGCAGGAACAGGCCATTTTCGCTTCTTTTGTGACTCTTCAGTTACTTCAGGCCATCTGGATGTGCAGGTCACAGGGGATATGATAGCTTAGCTTGGGCTCAGAGGCCTGACATTCCTGTCTTCTTATGTTAATAAGAAAAATAAAATGAAATAGTGGTAAAGTGTTGTGGCAGCAAAAATTTTGGGGGATGGTATGGAGAGATAATGGGCGATGTTTCTCAGGGCTGCTATGAGCAGGATTAGGGGCGACATGGGAACCTAGAATGGGAGAGATTAAGCTGAAGGAAGATTTTGTGGTAAGGGGCGATATTGTGGGGTTGTTAAAAGGAGCATTTGTCATATAGAATGATTGGTGATGGCCTGGATACGGTTTTGGATTAATTGAGAAACTAAACGGAAGATACAAGATCTGAATAAAAGAAGGAGAAAAATAGGTATTAAAGGACTAAGAATTGGGAGGACCCAGGACATCCAGTTAGAGAGTTCCCAAGGGGGTTCAGCGTAATTACTTGCTTGGTTGGCAAGTTTCTGGGCTCTGTCCTTGAGTTTTTTTATGTTGTCATACACCAGGCCAGATTGATTTAGGTAAAAACAACACTCTTCATTTAAAAATATACAGAGTCCTCCTTTTTCAGCAGTGAGTAAGTCAAGGTCTTGGCAGTTTTGGAGGACAACTGCAGCTAAAGAGTCAACTTGGGCCTGGATGACTGATAAAGTTTGTGATATGTCTGTGATGCTAGCAGAGAAGTCATTAGAGAGGCTATGGAAGGTCGTGACAGAGGTTGATATGCCTGCTATTCCAGTACCAACAGCAATAGTGGAGGCAGAAAGTCCTAAACTGAAAAGCAAGGGAATTAGTGGAATAACTCTTTTTTGTCATGTTGGTGTCACGAGGGGAACAGGGAGCTCTTTGGTCCCATTTGCAAATTGAATTTTGGGGGTAAGGAAAACTAGTGTGAATGTGCCTGTCCAATTAGCAGGTAGACACACGTATGTAGAGGATCCACAGAGGAAGAAGAGACCTTGTGAGAGGCAAAACTGGAGATGCAAAGTAAAAAGATGAGAAGGGGTGCTGAAAGGGGTGTCTTGTTCCCAGACTCCTAGGGATCCAGCTACGGCAGCAGCCATCAGAGGTTGTAATGGGGACTGATGGGGCGACTGCTTAGAGGGGAATGTTTGATTTTCATGGTGTATGAGAAAATGTTGAGTGTCTATGAGCAACCTTTCACTGTTATTTTCAGGGCTGGGTATAAGTAAACAAGAAGAGGGTCTGGGGGAAGAGTCTGACAAGCAAGGGGAAGGCAGCCAAGAATGGAGTGAAATGCAGGGTAAGTGTCTTCCTAAGCAATAATTACTGCTAATGTTTTTAAGTTTGCCAGTATTGATAGAGGGCTTATCTGTAATACGGAGCTGGAAGGCTCCAATTGTTTCAGTGATGTGTGTAGTCGGGCTTTGGAGATGAAGACTGAAGGAACATCGATAGGGTGAAAGGTTACCTAGGGGAATTCCAGTGGGTCTTTGCTGAGAGATACATAAAGGAGTGGCCACAGGAATAGTAGTTTGTATTGTGAGGGGTCCAAATATCAGGGGAGTAGAGTTGATATAAGGAGAAAGGTTTTTTAAGTAAGTGAGGAGGAGGGCGGCAGCTTGCTGGTATGAAATGTCTGGGGAGGTCTTGCTGGACCTGTCTAGAAAGTAAATGAGTTCTTCAGGAGGGTAAAGGTGAGGGCTGTTAAAGGAAGTTCAGAGGTATAGGGAGACAGGAGGTGTTGCCCAGTCTGTATGTAAGGTGGGGACAGCTGTGTAGGCGCTGGAAGAAAGGGAAATGCAAAGCCAGCAATTGTTTGCTAAGGAGGGATTAGAAATGGCTAGGAGAGAGTGAGTAAGACTGATAGTGTGTTGGAGATAGCTGGGGAGGGGTAGAGGGTGGCATAAGAATGGGAATGAGAGTAAGAGTGAGTATAAAAGTAAAGAATAGAACTTCATCAGGGTGAAAGTATTGGAGGGTTCCCTGCCAGCAAAGATCATCTATCCACTCTAAGAGTGAGTTAAGAGTGGTGGTTTGGGGATAGCACCAAGAGATATCAGCTGTGATGGCTTGGAGAAACAGTGTAAACCAGCAGTATAAACAAGAATAGGGTATTTATGAGTAGTTGAAAATGGTGAATAGGAGTATGACTAGACAGAAGACAGTAGGGATGACTAGTTTTTAGGGCTCAGTCCAAGTAGTGGGGGTGACTTCATAAAGCCCTGTTGCAAAAAGTAGGGTAAAGACGAACAGACCTAATAGAATGAAGGGATGTATTAGGCTAATAAGGGTTATTACTGTTCTTCAGAAATGCGAGTGAGTTTAAGGGAAGTAGGGGAGAGTACTTTCGACTTCCAGGAGAAAGAGGAGGGATTAGGATGGCTGTCTGACAGACACAGCTTTATCCTGGAACAGTGAACCCAGTGGGGAGGATCCTGCAGGTGGACGGCAGTTGGGGTACTATAGATGACTAAGTAGAGTCCAGTCCATTGAGGTTATAGAGTTTGAGGAGTCAGATTCTTAACAAGAACTGATCATTCAGCTGGGATGTCTTCATATGACTGGGAATCTACAGTAGGCAAGAGAAGATTAGCAGCCTGGTGAATTTCCTGTCTAGCCTGCTGGAGGACTGGAAGATAAGTTGCCTAGAGGGCTGGTGTCTGGGATGAGGTTGGGGCTGAGCAAGAAAGTGCATCCATATAAAAGTTCAAATGGACTGTACTCTGTAGTATCTCGAGGACAGGCTCTAATTCTGAGAAGGGCAAGAGGTAAAAGTACTGTCCAGTCCTTTTTAAGTTAGAGGCTGAGCTTGGTGTGGTGTGTCTTTAAAAGACCATTAGTCCATTCTGCCTTTCCTGAAGATTGAGGACAGTAAGGGATATGAAGGTTCCATTGAATACCAAGAGCCTGAGAAACTGCTTGGGTGATTTCACTACTAAAGCCCGGTCCAGTATCAGACTGTATAGAGGTGGAAAGGAATTATGTCTGACAGAAGGGAAGAAATGACCATGGTGGCTTTCTCAGACCCTGTGGGAAAGGTCTCTACCCATCCAGTGAAAGTGTCTACCCAGACCAAGAGATATTTTAGTTTCCTGACTCAGGGCATGTGAGTAAAGTCAATTTGCCAGTCCTGGGCAGGGGCAAATCCCCGAGCTTGATGTGTAGGAGAGGAAGGGGGCCTGAACAATCCCTGAGGGGTGGTAGAATAGCAGATGGAACACTGAGAAGTGATTTCCTTGAGGATAGATTTCCATGATGGAAAGGAAATGAGAGGTTCTAAGAGATGGGCTAGTGGCTTATAACCCACATGAAAGAGGTTATGAAATGAAGACAGAATAGAATGAGCCTGTGAGGCTGGAAGGAGATATTTTCCTTGGTCTAAGAATTATTTCCCTTGTGTGGGAAGAGATTGATAGGTGGAAGTTTCAGCAGGGGAGTAGGTGGGAGTGACCTATAAGAAGGAGAAAAATTGGCCATGAGGGATAGAAGTTGGAATGCTAGCTGCTTCTTTAGCCACCTTATCAGCATAAGCATTGCCTGGAGCAATGGGATCTGATGCCTTTTGAGGCCCCTTGCAGTGAATGACTCCCGCTTCCTTTGGAAGTAAAGCAGCCTTGAGAAGAGTATTTATTAAAGAGGTATTAATGATAGAGGACCCTTGTGTGGTGAGGAAACCTCTTTCTGCCCATGTAACAGCATGGTGGTACAGGATATGGAAGGCATATTTAGAGTCAACATAAATATTGACACGTAATCCCTTTGCAAGAGTAAGTGCCCGAGATAAGGCAATGAGTTCAGCTTGCTGAGAGGTAGTGGAGGTGGGCAGACTGGTAGCCTCACTGATAGATGTGGAAGATACTATAGCATAGCCTGCCTTTGCTGGTGAGTGGCGATTAGGCCTGCTGGAACTGCCATCAATAAACCAAATGTGATCAGGGTGAGGAACAGGAAAGAAGGAAATATGGGGAAATGGGGTGAATGTCAGGTGGATCAGAGACATACAGTCATGAGGGTCAGGTGTGGTATCTGGAATACTGTGGGAGGCCGGATTGAAGTCCGGGCCAGGAACAATAGTAAGTGTGGGAGACTCAACAAAGAGTGAGTATAGCTGAAGAAGCCAGGGAGCAGAAAGTATATGCATCAGATGTGAGGAAGAAAATAGATTTTGGAAATTATGAGGGCTGTAGAGAGTGAGTTGAGCATAGTTTCTGATTTTGAGGGCCTCTAAAAGTATTAGGGTGGCAGCAGCCACTGCATGGAGACATGATGGCCAGCCTAAAACAGTAAGGTGAAGTTGTTTGGACAAAAAGGCTACAGGGTGTGGTCCCGGTCCTTGTGTAAGAATTCCGACTGCACAGTCCTGCATGTCAGCTGTGAGTAATGAAAAGGGTTGGGATGAGTCAGGGAGAGCTAGTGTGGGGGCAGTCTCTAAAGCTGTCTTCAAGGAATGGAAAGAGGAGTGGGGAAAGGATTTAGGATCTATGGGGTCAGCTAGGTTTCCTTTGGTGAGTTTATATAATGATTTTGTTAGGATGGCAAAACCAGATATCCAAAGGTGAAAGTATCCAACCATGCCTAGGAAGGAAAGGAGTTGTTGTTTTGTAGAAGGTGTTGGGGTTTGAGAGGTCAGTTGGACATGATCGGCAGGGACAGCACATGTGTTTTTATGAAGAATTATGCCGAGGTAGGTAACAGATGGAGAAGAAATTTGAGCTTTGGAGGGGGATACCCAATATCATTTGGAGAATAAATGTTGAAGGAGCAGGAGGGTGTCTTGTTGAGCAGATTCAAAGGAGGGGCTACAAAGAAGAAGGTCATCAATATATTGAATAAGGTGAGAAGCGGAGGGGTGGAAAGAAAGTAAGTCATGGGAAAGAGCTTGGCGGAAGTAATGAGGTCTGTCCCTGAAACCTTGTGGCAGCGCAGCCCAGGTAAACTGCTGGGACTGATGGGTGTTAGGGTCAGTGCAGGTAAAAGCAAAGGGAGGCTGGGATGAGAGGTGCCGGGGAATAGTGAAAAGAGCATCTTTGAGATCAAGAACGGAACAGTGAGTTGTGGAGGAAGGTATTGAGGACAAAAGAGTGTACGGGTTGGGCACTACAGGGTGGATAGGCAAAACAATTTGGTTGACAAGGCGCAGATCCTGAACTAACCTGTAAGACTTGTCCGGTTTTTGGACAGGGAAAATTGGGGAATTGTAAGGAGCATTCATAGGCTTTAAAAGGCCATGCTGTAACAGGTGAGTGATAACAGGCTTTAATCCTTTTAAAGCATGCTGTGGGATGGGATATTGGTGTTGAGTGGGGTAAGGGTGATTAGGTTTTGATGGGATGGTGATGGGCATGTGATCGGTTGCCAGAGAGGGAGTGGAGGTATCCCATATTTGTGGGTTAAGGTGGGGGCATATGAGAGGAAGACACAAAGGAGGCTTTGGGTTGGGAAGAAGGGCAGCAATGAGGAGTGACTATAGCCCAGGAATAGTCAGGGAAGCAGATAATTTGGTTAAAATGTCTCGGCCTTATAAGGGAACTGGGCAGGTGGGGATAACTAAAAAAGAGTGCATAAAAGAATGTTGTCCAAGTTGGCACCAGAGTGGGGGAGTTTTAAGGGGTTTTGAAGCTTGGCCATCAATACCCACAACAGTGGCAGGGTCAAGGGAAATAGGCCCTTGAAAAGAAGGTAATGTGGAGTGGGTAGCCCCTGTATCGATTAATCAGGGAATGGACTTACCCTCCACTGTGAGAGTTATCTGAAGCTCAGCGTCCATGATGGTCCAGGGGACGTCCGAGGCAATCAGGCAGCGTCAGTTTTCAGCCACTAAGCCGAGCTGATCTGGGAAGGAGTCAGTCAGAGAGCCTTGGGCTAGAGCTTTAAGGGCCCTAGGAGTGGCTGCCAGGTGAGCTGGGCAGTCTGATTTCCAATGGGTCCCTGCACAGATGGGACACGGCTTGGGAGGAATCCCAGGCTGCAGGCATTCCATGGCCCAGTGGCCAGATTTCTGGCACTTGAAGCAAGATCCTGATGGAGGAAGTCTTGTAGGAATGCTTGACTGCTGCAGCTTAGGCGTGTGTAACTTAGGCATTTTGAAGTTCTTGTGTGCTGGATGTGTGGCTGGGTTTTGTCTCACAGCAGAGGCAAGTAATTGTAACTCAGAAATGCGTTGCCATCTAGCTGCCTCCTCTCTATTATTGTACACCTTGAAGGAGATGTTGATTAATTCCTGTTGTGGGGTTTGAGGGCCAGATTCTAATTTTTGAGGTTTTTTTCTAATGTCAGGAGCTGACTAGGTGATAAAATGCATATTTAGGATAAGACGGCCTTCTGATCCTTCGCATCTCAGGGTTAATCTCAAATGAGCCATGAACTGGGCTGAGTTTTCGTCTTTACCTTGGGTAGTTTCTTTAAGTTTGTCATAATTAACGGCTTTGTAAGCTGCCTTTTTAAGCCCTTCAGCTAGGCAGGAAATCATGTAATCTCGCCTAGCTATACCTGGGGAATCTGCCTGATAGTTCCATTGGGGATCCTCTCGGGGAACTGCTCTAATGCCTTCCTGGAGGTCTGGCTTATGAAGCCGGCAGTTGTCAGCATGATATTGGGCTAGAGAAAAAACTCTTTTCTGTTCATCTGGGGAGAGGGTAGAAGTTAGGATGACATTTAAGTCACTCCAGGTTAAATTGTAGGACAGACTTAGATATCTGAATTCCTGTATATATTTAGTGGGGTCTGAGGAGAAAGAGCCTAAACACTGACTGATCTGAGAGAGGTCTGACAGAGAAAAAGGCACATATACCCTGACTATGCCTTCAGCTCCAGCCACCTCTCTAAGAGGAAATTGTTGGGCAGGTGGAGGAGAGCTAGTCACGGAACCAAACTGTAAGCCGGACCGGGTGTGAGGAGGGGAGGTGATAGAAGGATTATAGCATGGAGGAGTGGAGGCTGAGGAAGAGTTGGGACCTGGCTCGGCCTGGTGATGAGCAGCCTGTGGAGGAGGGGAGAGGTCAGATAGGTCTGTAGAAAAGGAAGATTGGAAAGACTCAGCGACACTTGGGGTTGGGACTGAGGGGACAGATGGGAGGGAAAGAAGGAGGATTTGGGAAGAATCACATTGGGGACAGAGACTAGGGAGGGAAGGAAGTGTGAAAAATGCCTAGATGTAAGGCACCTCAGACCATTTGCCCATTTTTGACAAAAATTATCTAGGTCTTGTAGGATGGAGAAATCGAAAGTGCTGTTTTCTGGCCATTTAGAGCCATTGTCAAGTTTGTATTGGGGCCAAGCAGTGTTGCAGAAGAAAATAAGGCATTTAGGTTTTAGGTCAGGTGTGAGTTGAAGAGGTTTTAAGTTTTTGAGAACACAGGCTAAGGGAGAAGAGGGAGGAATGGAGGGTAGAAGGTTGCCCATAGTGAAGGAGGCAAGCCCAGAGAAAAGAGAGAGTAGGGACACAGAGAGAAGAGGTGTGGGGTGCTTGCCCCCAAGAAAAGCAGAAAAGGGGTAGAGAGATGGAGAGAAGGGGTCAGGGGGTGCTTGCCCCCCAGAAAAGTGGAAAAGGAGTAAAGACACAGAGAGAAGGGGTCAGGGCGCTCTTGCCCCCCAGAAAAGCAGTACTTGCCACTAAGGGTGAAGGACCAAGGCAGGCATCCCCACGTGGTCAGACACCTCTGAAACCTGGGTGAATAATCAAGCAGTCATCCCCACGTGATTGAACATCAAGGGAAGACTGTCTTCCTGAGTCCGTGACCGGCGCCAGAGTTTTAGGTTCACAGATAAAATGTGTCTCCTGTCTCTACCAGAAAAGGAAAAGAACTGAAATTAAGAGAAGGGAGAGATTGAAAGATAGCACCAAGATTGAAAGGAGAAAGAGGTTGAGAGATAGTGAGAGAGGTTGGAGAAGAGAGTAAAAGGAGGCCGCTTACCCGATTTAAAATTGGTGAGATGTTCCTTGGGCTGGTTGGTCTGAGGACCCGAGGTTGTAAGTCGATCTTTCTCACAGAGCAAAGAGCAGGAAGACAGGGGATTGATCTCCCAAGGGTCCCCCGATCCAAGTCACAGCACCAAATTTCACTCGTGTCCATGTGAAGACATCACGAAACAGGCTTTGTGTGAGCAATAAGCCTGTCTATTTTACCTGGGTGCAGGGGGGCTGAGTCCGAAAAGAGGGTCAGCGAAGGGAGATAGGGGTGGGGCTGTTTTATAAGATTTGGGTAGGTAGAGGAAAATTATAGTCAAAGCGGGTAGTTCTCTGGCAGGCAGAGGCAGGGGTCACAAGGTGCTCAGTGGGGGAGCTTCTGAGCCAGGAGAAGGAATTTCACAAGGTAATGTCATCAGTTAAGGCAGAAACAGGACATTTTCACTTCTTTTATGATTCTTCAATTACTTCAGGCCATCTAGATGTGTACGTGCAGGTCACAGGGGATATGATGGCTTAGCTTGGGCTCAGAGGCCTGACAATGATCTTATTTTTATGGCTGCATAGTATTCCATGGTGTATATGTATCACATTTGCTTTATCCAATCTGTCATTGATGGATTTAGGATGATTCCATATCTTTGCCATTGTGAATAGTGTCGCAATGAGCATTCGCATGCATGCGTCTTTATGGTAGAATGCGTTATATTCCTCTGGGTATATACCCGGTAATGGAATTGCTGGGTTGAATGCTAGTTCTGCTTTTAGCTCTTTGAGAAATCACCATGCTGCTTTCCACAATGGTTGAACAAATTTACACTCTCACCAACAGTATATAAGCGTTCCCTTTTCTCCACAGCCTCACCAGCATCCATTATTTTTTGACTTTTTAATAATAGCCATTGTGGCTGGTGTGAGATAATACCTCATTGTGGTTTTAATTTGCATTTCTCTAATGATCACTAATATTAAGCTTTTTGTTACATGCTTGTTGGCCACACACATGTCTTCTTTTGAAAAGTGTTTGTTCATGTCCCTTGTCTACTTTTTAATGGGGTTGTTTATCTCTTGTAAATTTTACACCTGACATCCTTTGAGATCTTCTAATGTTTAACAGGATGCTAGCAATAACAAGTTCTTTTATGCATACTTCTTAATTAGCTCAACACAGTTTTAAAACTGAATGACAAAAATATAGAGATTCTGCATGTGAAATGTGGTGGAGTTTCTTGGGCCTGGTTTTTAGCCACAGGCTGGAAGATAGAACAATTGAGTCTTTTAAAAAGCTCTACCTGAGATTCCTTAATGAAATTTCCAGACAGAAGTTAAATTATCTGGCCTTAGTAGTTGCTTAGTACCATATGCTCATGGAGGCTTATATGGTTAATTAATACCTCTTGTTTCACTTTTGTAAATAATCAAGCTAAAACATTATGAGACTGTAACGCCAAAGGTTCTTGCCTTAGCCACGCCAAAGATTTGGTGTGGTGGCAGCCCGCAGTGAGAGATAGACACGGATTGGACCAAGAGTAAAAAAGCTGTAGGCTTTATTGAGCAGAGTGACAGTACAAAACTTCCGCAGCGTGGAAGGGGTCCAGTGTTAGATTTTTTGATCACTGGAAGGTAGCCAGTGTTAGATTTTTTGATAATCTTTTAAACTCTTTAAGGAGGGAAATACGTGAGACCATGGGAAGATGTTATCAGAGCAAGAAACAAAGACAATTAACATGCTCAGATCTTGAGGAAAACTGGAATTGCAACTTGAGTTTTATCTACTTTATGACCTTGCAGCAGCATGGCAAAGGAGACAGGATCTCACAGGATTTTACAAATTGTGTTTACAAGGAATTGGAATTGGGAGCATAGATAAGGTCTGCTGGTCTCAGAAAAATGGGCTTTTAACGTTGCTTTTAATTTCAGGGAAGTGGGAAGGGAGAGAGGGAGAGAGAGAGGACATAGGGAAGCTTACAACAAAATTTTCGCTGTTTGTAGCTTTCTTGGGGAAGAAAACACATGCACAAATTCTGATGTTAGGAATATTTTTAGCATATATCTTCAGTATTATTCATCCAGGACCGAAGTAAGTCCTGATGCAGAGAATGAGTGAGATTCACAGCTTTCTGGGCCCCTGCTCGACCCAGGAAGCCCAGCTGACAGCTCCTCTCAAGACCATCAGGTTTTCTGTGATAGAGAATAATCTTTGCAGATTATTTATGATCAAAATAGGGGGACTGCTAGGAAAAAATCTTTTTAAACTTAGAAATAAGGCAGAAAAGTGAACACCATGTCCTTTCAATGTCATATTGGAATATTATTTCACAGGCTTATTCAAAGATTACTGATACATGGGGATATATCTGCTTTTAAGGGATTAGATACAATCAAGTTACATGTAATGTAGATTTCGCTCTGTTAAAGTAGATAATCCTAAAAGTTATATTTTATTGTCCTGTATGATATTCCAATTTTCTGTCTAACAGCAAATTTATTTCAAGATGCCTTCTTTCCTGGATTATGTAAGAGTCACTTATTTTTAAAAATGCTCTTTGAACCAGTTTTACCATTTTACCAACTCCCTCATTATTAAATTAATAATCTTTAACACATAGTCACACTCTTAATTGTTTGGAAATTATAATTGGACATACCTTATGTTGCAGGACAGAGAACCTGGTAGAAGCAGCCTCTCTTTCCTTCTCAGCTCTAGGATGAGCCATTGCTGTGTTTCTTAATTAGATGGCACTTCATTTATCTCCCTCTATTGGCCTTCCTACTACCCAGTCTCCGGGCAGTAGCTGTGGGTCAGCCAGCCTCTCCGTGAGCCTCTTGTTAACTGTCTCAGAGTCCAAGGCCTGCATTACAATTTATGTCTCACTTTCTACGGAATAAATCAGTGGTTGTGCTCAGTTGTTCCAGATATAGAAAGACCCAGGGAAGAAGATGTTTTTGTCATCTTACCCCACTCTGGAGCACCTACCCCTGACAGGCCTGTTTATTTATTTAATCAACGATTTACTTAATTGTCTACTTTTTCTTTATCCAGTGATTTGTTCAGCATTCATTAAGACCCCAGGAACTGGATCAGAACCATAGTGGATGGTTTATTGACTTAATTAGGTGAAAGCTTAAAAGCTCCCATTGAAGAAATCAATAGTGCAAATACCTTTTTTTTTTGTATATAGGCAGACATTTCTATATGTGGCTAATTTAGTTGCTGTGACAAAAAAACCACCCAGATTTTCTGCAGTTGAACACAAAATAAGTTGATTCTTTACTCTTGCAGAGTGTAGTCTGTGGTGGAAGACAGTCAGGAACCCCGGCTTTAATTCAGCTTTAATTCTTTAATTCAGCTGGCAGATGGGTGGCAACAGGGAATTGAGAATTAGGTGAGAGGTTTTCATGGGGTAGGTCTGGAAAAGATATCATCCACCCATATTCTGTAGGACAGAATGCCATGACAAAGTAACAACTACCTGCAAGGAAGGCCAGGAAACTTAGTCTACTTGTGTTTCTGGAAAGAGAGGGCAATGAACTTGGTAAACAACTGCTGAGTAACCACAGCCTCTAATACCCAGAATCCCAGAGTCCAGGTAATCCTCACTGACCTTGAATCTGGAGGTTGCTAGAAAGGGGCTGTCATGTCTGTTTAAAACCTCACATCACTCTGTCGAGCTACTTGCTTAGCAACAATTACTGTGGTAGAAAGTACAATGGGGAAAGTGATTTCATTTCTCACCTGGGGGCAGAGACAATTCCTTTTTTTCTTTTCCTTTATCCTTATTAGTAGGAAGCTTTTGATGGTATCCACAGAATTTTGTTCAGTAGGTGTTGGGAAATGATTGACAGTTTTCAGGAAGAGATTGAGATGTTCACAGTTGACCTTCTTGAAGATAACTCAGGGCCAGTGTCTCTAGCTTCACCTGTAGTACCTGGTAAATGACTTGGAAGCACATGGAAGGCACTTAGAACTACAGAGTCTTATAAAGTCTCCAATTTGATATCTTAATCCAGTTGAGCATTCTGAACCTCCAAGAGGTTAAGTAATTTCCCTGAGCCACCAGGCTACTTCACAGCAAAATACAAACAAGGCAAGTTGCTTTTTATCCAGCCCACACTATTATGCCAGGCAGCATCTCATCAAGTAGTGAATGATTAACCTTTCATTCTAATGCAAAATAAAACAAAATGTTGAGTAACCAAAAATATCAGTGATTATAATGTTTTTCCAAACTGAATGTTCTGGTTAACTCTGTTTTAGCCATAGAGCCTTTTAAATTTTAACTTATGGGGTTGAAAATGTTTCTAAGACATACCAACTGGTTTTCTTGCCTTAGTAACCAGTGTTCCAAACTCCATGAGCAATGTTGCCCTAATGTCATAGGGACAATTATTATTCCAAAATGGGGAGGAAAATAATTTTCAATAACCTAAAATTCAATTTTGATGAACTGAATGAACTGTGAGAAACTGTTTCGGGGTATTTTCTCTCCTCAACAACCTTTAAATTTCAGAACTTGAATCAGAGTAAAAGATCCAGCTTCAGTCTGAAATACATCCTGTGATGTGTATGTCCACATTGGTAAGATTCACCAAAAAACAAAATCACCTTTAGGCTAGAAACCATGTGAAGTTTCTCCAAGTTGGGTCTGCAGATTTTCCTGAAGATCACATTGCTGACCGTCAAACAGTGGGATGATTCTGAGGTGGTTTTGTTGTATTTGTTTGGTGGTGAGGAGGGGCTTGGTGGAAATATGTGACCTGAGAGATAAAAGAGATTTCTATTACCAGGAAAGGTCTTAAAACCAACTTCCACTCTTAGAGACACCCACCTTTCTTATTTTAGAAACACAACTCATTTTATTCGGTCCACTTGATCAGCATTTTCTTGAACTTGAAATGATTTGAGAAGTTGCTGTTTAATTTGATTTTCCTGGCTCATTCTCCTGGAAAGGAGGTTCTCCTATTTTAAAACATAAAGTTGTGTTTAAGCACTGCTGCCAAGGAACTGAGGGTTTGCCAGGAGCAGCCTCTATGGTTTCAGGATGCTTTGCCGCTACAATTGAATTAATTTACTGAAGGAGCTTATTTCTACCTGCTGTTAAAATCACCTACATTATGCCATGCACATAACAATTACATTTTGTGGGTTTCTTTCCTTTTTTCCTTACACACCCTCATTGGGTTGTTTCTCATAGTAGTAAAATAGGAAAAGTACACATAAAATCTTAGTGAGATCTGGCAAAGTTAGACTTCTCTTAGCATGTGCATTCCCCTCTGTTCACTCACCACTGGTGATGGCCTTCTTACATGAGTTTGCTAAGATTATTCTGTTTGATTCCACCCTGCCTTACCCAGCTGACTATGGAAGGGCAGGGATCCTTGCTCATTTTTCTTTTCTGTCTCTACCCAAAGCTTAAAGTGTAAGAGGTGATTTTCCACATGCCACTCTTGACACTGTGTGCTGTTTTGAAAAATCTCTTCTGGAAGTTGAATTTTGCTAACAGTGGTTAGTTACATAACGAACATTTTATTGAACTCTTACTGGGAACATTGTATTAATGACAGAGAAAAGAAAAACCGTTCTTGCTCTCACCTTAGCTGTGGAACACCAAGCCAGGGTTAGAGAAGTGTAACAAAAACAGTGCATTTCCACAAACTGCAAGAACATAATATGTCTTCCGGATGGAGAATAACTCAGTGAACAATAACCATCTGTGTCTGAGGGCCTACCATGTGCCAGGGCAGAGTAATTTTTGAGATGCTTGTCTCCCAATATGTGCTCTTTGGGATAAAAGACCAGTTGTTCTTGTTGATTACACTATCCTTAGCAGTGAATGCGGCTTCTGGCACACTGCAGTCCTCGGTAACTACTTGTAGAGGACAGGAGGAAGTTCAGAGATTGCACCTGACACGGGCCCTATCTATTTTATCCTTGAAGCTATCCTTAAGCACATTTATGATTTTCATTTTTACAGTTGGGGCATTCTTTCTATTAGTCATTTTATCTTTCTAACACATCAACAGATTCAGTGACACAGATGTTGTACCTAAAGGCACACATCTTTCACCTGTGAGGGGTGGATTTGATTCTGAGTCATTCTGTTACCACAGACTGCTCACCACTGTGTAGCTGTTGCCTCCCAGCAATGAATGACTGCTGTGGGGTTGCAAGTGGCTGCTCCGAGGAGGTTAGTGCTGCCCTGAAGAGAGGTTACGCTCAACAAGCATTTGAGGGCCCTTGCAGAGAACCAGAAGCAAAGTAAGGCTGGGTGGCACCTGGGCCTCACTTCATGGTGTCCCTTGCAGGTGATAATTATCACATGGCTAAGAAAGGATAATTCAGAGAGGTAAAATGCTTGTATGAAACGAAGAGAGGGTATTCGTGTTTGAATACCCTCACCAGACTCACATCAGAGACCAGGAGATTTCCGATATGATCCTCTGATGGTTCCGAGCATAGGCTGCAAACACTGAGTGATAAGAGAATCCCTTCCACAGATATTCAAGTTCAGGCATAGGGCATTACACATTAAGGCCATTAATGTTATGAGGGTGAGTCACATCTCTCAGTGGGAAGCCAGACTGCCTACCTCTTTTTCCTGTTAATCACATAACATTTTAAAGCTGGAGAATTGTATGAAAGGAACGCTAGGCAAAACGGCATCACGGAGGGGAATAATCATAAAGTAAACAATCGGCTTAACTATCTGGCATTCTTGAGTCATGCAAATGATGAGTAGCTTGTTTTTCTGAAGACTGTTTTGACCCTAAATAAGCCCATTTTGTGGCTGTTATTTATTTATTTATTTTGAGGAAGAGTCTTGCTCTCTCACCCAGGCTGGAGTGCAGTGGTATAATCTCGGCTCACTGCTACCTCTGCCTCCTGGGTTCAAGCGATTCTCCTGCCTCAGCCTCCAAAGTAGGTGGGATTACAAGCACCCAGGGTCATACCTGGCTAATTTTTTGTATTTTTAGTAGAGATGGGGTTTCCCCATGTTGGCCAGGCTGGTCTCAAACTCCTGGCCTTGAGCAATCCTCCTGCCTTGGCCTCCCGAAGTGCTGGAATTGCAGGTGTGAGCCACTGCACCCGGCTAATTTTGTGGCTTTTGGTTTTAACCTACAAACTGAGTATAAAATGTCGGTCAGCCCTATGTATCTTTTGGAGAGCAGGGAGCTTGGAAAGAGAATGCCAGAGAGTTTTGAGAAGCTCATCTCCAAGTGTATGTTCCAAGGGGGAAGGCCATCCTGGTCCAGAAGAGGAGCTCATAAGCCCTTGCAGAGGATAGAAGGAAGGACAGAGGCTGCACAGGAACCACTCCTGCTCTTTTTATTCTCAAAGCTACCTGGATACTGGTCATGCTGGTGGTTTTCAAATTTGGTTTTATGATGCCTCAGGATGAACAATTATTTCGAGGTTCATCACAGAAAATGTAGAATGTTCTTGAAATGAAAGACACTTGTCAATGCATATGCCTTACACCCAAAGAAGGGTTGAAACAGCCTGCTTATGCCACTCAGTGCTGCACCACAAGGTAATGAATGCAGAGGGCTCCTCATCTGAGATGTGGTCCTCTCCTGGGCTTCCCACACATTGCCGATGTCTTTTTTATTATTTAATACTAAACAGCACTTCCCCCTACAACAGACACTAGTTTTGGGTGACTGCACTTTTCAGACCAGAGGAGGTAAAAATTTTTAGAAGAAAGGGGAGAACCACGATAAGCTAGGCCTCACTGGTGATGCTCTGGCCTTCTATCCCCTAGAAGTGATTTTTTTCTCCCAACCAAGTCTCTGTCCTGAAACCTGGCCCCATCTTCCAAACAAGCTCTGCTTGCCCTTGGATCTGACCCCAAACTCCAATTTTCACACACTGCTCAGACTAGATGTTTCCTGCAGAGTTGACTTAGCCTCAGACTCCAGGCCCCTCCATCCTCTCGGCCCCTGCTTGGCCTCATTTCACACTCCTACATCTGACCTTCGATCCCACTCCCCCCACACCTGCTCTGGCCTCCCCCTGCTTTTGGCTTCTCCTGCTTCAGTGCTGACAGCTGGCCATGACTGCTTCCAATTGAACTGCTAAGGAACAGAGACTCCTTCCCACCGGGTTACATCTGAGTTGCTTCTTAATCAGGCCCAGGATCCTGGAAGGAGAGATGGGGCATGATGAACCCTCCAAGCTGTGCTTTTGGCCTCGCCTAAAAATGGGAACAGACCAGCCTGCCACCCTGGGGCCCATACCCCTGCTATCCTGTCCAAAAATAGACCCAGAATCCTCAGCTTGGGGGGAGACCACATAGACACTGATGGTTCAGAAAACAGCATCTTACAAGGCTACCTATTTCACCAAACTCTTAGATTTTCAATTTCTTATTTAATCATTTTCTAGTTCCTTTTCCTTTTTCTGCTTACCATCACAGCACCCACTGGACAGGCTGAGGTGTGTGTGGCTCTATATAAGAACATGAATTCTATAGTAAGTCATGGCTTATGGGGATGCAGGGGCCTGTCTTTCCTAAGCAAGACCACTTCTCTGATCCTTGTCCCAGAGCGCTGAATGTGTTTTGCCTTTCTAAGAGTAGACGTACCAGATTTTTTGCATTTCATAAAGTCACTATGGTTTGGGATACAGGACAGATCAGAGGCAAGATTAAAGAACTGGAGCTTTAAGAGTCATTTTAAGAGTCCTGATAAGGGGCATTGAGGACATCTATTGTCCATGACCATTTGTGATGACTTAGTTGAGCCTAAGTAGCTTTAGACAAAAGAGGCTATCAGAACAGTCTGCCTGTTCCCTACCTCCCACTTTCCCAGCACCCAATTTAAGTTTCAAACCTTATCATTATGTAAGAAAGACATCCACCAGCTGCAGGAGGGATGGAATCAAAATCATAGTCTGCCTATCCACAAGGCTCGTTTATGTCCTGAGGGCTTCCCAATCACTGGAAAATGAGGCCCTGAAATCCAACCCATCAGATTAATACCTCCCTCAGAGTGAAAGCAACAGAGTTAGAGTGAAATCCTGGTTTGAATTCCTTCCTCTAAGCAAGCTTGTCCAATCCGTGGCCCGTGGATAAGACCCAGGACAGCTTTGAATGTGGCCCAACACAAACCTTTTTTTTTTTTTTTGCTCATCAGCTTTCGTTAGTGCTAGTGTACTTTATGTATGGCTAAAGACAATTCTTCTTCTTCTAATGTGGCCCAGAGAAGCCAAAATATTGGACACCCCTGGTGAAGCAGAAGTCAATTCCTAAGAGCCTTTGGGCTTAACAGTAATGGCCACTTTTGCCTCTTCACTGGCATCTTTTGTGACTTCCTTCAAGGACAGAAGAGGATTAGCTGGGCATGGTGGTGCACACTCGTAGTCCCAGCTACTCAGGGAACTCAGGTAGAAGGGTTAATTGAACCCAGGAGTTCAAGGTTACAGTGTGCTAGGACTGTGCCACTGCACTCCAGGCTGAGTGACAGAGTAAGATTCTTTCTTTCTCTAAAAATAGTAATAATATTTAATAAAAGGAAAGTAGAGGGATATTTGGGCCCAACCTGGGAAGCCAAGGAGCAATATGAGTGAAGTGGAGAAAGGTAGTTTTCTAAAGGAGGTAGAAAGGTTTGAGGCTTCAGTGAGAGGAATATCATTTAACAAGCATCCCAGAGACATCATGAGATGGTGGAACATAAAATATCCCTGAGACAGTAGGTGCATTTTCAGTTATGAATTAAGAGACATTGAAGTTAAAGGTGCCAGCATACTTGACACATTAGATTCTCTTTTAATGTTGAAAGAGAAGGTCTCAATTAGTCTTTGTTTAAACTTTAAAAAATTTTATTTTTTTGAAAATCGTTAGAGAGTATGAACTGGTGGGGAGAAGACCAACAAACGATAACCCAAGTAGAAGGGCATGACTCTAATCAGAGTTAGAAAAAAAGCAAATGGACAAAGATCAAGCAAACACCATGCCTTCCCATCACTTGGCTGATAAGGATTAAGAAAAGAGGAAGGAAGGAGAGGAACTATATGGCAGAGCTTTAGTGACCCAAATCCAAGTATGTGACATCTTTCTTAATAGCTTGAAATCTATGGGTATGCAGTCAAGCCTAGAATAGCAGGAGAATCCTGCAGGAAGCAGCAAGACAAGGACAGAACCAAGCAAGTGTTCATTCATCTTGTGGGCCAAAAAATAGCTTATAGGCTTTATATTTGTATAGTACTTATCCTATTAAAAAGGAGTAGCTTCTTAAAACTCTGTATTGAAAAAGGGTCTGAGGCTCTGTCTGGGATCAATAGTAGAGTACCGCAATTGATTATGGCATCTGCCATAGGCCCAGGGTTGGAGAGTGGGCTCAACTAATGTGGGAAAAAGGAGTGCTACTTGTGGCACAGTCTATCCCACTGATACTCTCTATATTGGGGTTTAGGTTCAAAGGCCCAACTAACACTGAAGTGTGTCTGTCTTTTATACTTGACCTGCATCTGATTTCTCTTGGGGACTCGTACGGAAAGTGGAAGGATCATAAGTAGAATGTGTTTCTAGATTCCTTGGCCATGATACAAATCCAAAAGGGCCTGTTATTAATGCCCCAAATTTTAAACACAGACTACTTTTGGAATTTGGGACCTAAAATTCCAGGTAGGGATTCTAGAGGTGGCATTGGTTACTTGGGGAGTGGGGTAGGAATGGAATCTCTTGGTGGGCTTCAAGAGTCATTCCCGGTTTCCTGCCTGCCTTCCTGCCCAAAGGAGGGGATGCTCATGTCTCTGGTCCCATAGTTCAGGACATCACTGAATACCACCAGCTCAGGTCAGGGGGGCCTAAGGGGATGTAAACACTTGAGTTGAGATGACATAGTTCACCTTCGTTTAACACAGACGTATCATAAGGGGGAGGTTGACATCATCTAACTGGATCTCATCACTGCTTTTCCCTCTAACAGCCAGAGGTAGATGTTCAGGCACCCACATGAAAAGATTCTTGGCATAAAAGTAGTTTGAGTATGAATTCTCATTTATGGGTTTGGGAACCCCCTCAAGGAATTAGCACAAGAAACCTACATAGCAACCCCAACAGCTTAACCGCAAAGATTGCCCCCCTCTCTCAGGATGACAATTCATGTTACACAGTCTAAGTACAAATAAAACAGCCCCCAATTGCCTTTGGGCCAGAGCTCACATAATTTTGCTCATAAGAATATATAAATCAGGCCAGGCATGGTGGCTCAAGCCTGTAATCCCAGCACTTTGGGAGGCCGAGGCAGGCAGATCATGAGATCAAGAGATCAAGACCATGCTGGCCAACATGGTGAAACCCCACCTCTACTAAAAATATAAAAATTTAGCTGGGTGTGGTGACTCATGCCCGTAGTCCCAGCTACTTGGGAGGTCGAGGCAGGAAGATAGCTTGAACCCGTCCCAGCTACTTGGGAGGTCGAGGCAGGAAGATAGCTTGAACCCAGGAGGCGGAGGTTGCAGTGAGCCGAGATTGTGCCATTGCACTCCAGCTTGGCGACACAGTGAGACTCCATCTCGAAAAACAAAACAAAACAAAAAACAAAAATATATAAATCAAAGCATTGGTCAAGCGCTAAGTACCAGGTCAATAAGATTTTGGTTTTCTTGTAATGTTGGCACTTTGTCATCAGGAAAATAAAATGAACAAAACAAAATAAAACAGTGATTATTTTTAAGATAACATTATAAAACTGAAAGGACCACAAAATCATTTGGGAATATGGCAGGAAACAAATTTCAATTTAACTACAGGGATATTACTATATTACATATATCATCTGAGAACAGCTTTGTGTAACTCATTTCTGTGTTCCCTAAAATGTTTGAGCAGAGTAAGTGTGCTCTATAGCATTATTAAACTGAAAAGATGGCATTGCAGTGTTGAGTAATAAAAATATCCCTGCACTTAAACTTGAATTTGTTTCCTGCCATATTCCCAACCCCTAGAACAATACCTGGCACACAGGAGAAGCTCTTACTAGCAACACAAGTAATATGGTCACGGGCAAGCTTTTAACCTGTTGGAGCCTCAGACTTCTTATGAGTAAAATGTGAATAAACATGTCCACGTTGTTTCATGCCTTTGTTCAGTGTAGCTTCCTCTCCCAGGAATGTCTTAACCCTCTCATTTCGAGACCTTGCTCAGGGGTCAGCTTTTCTTTGAAGCTTTTCTTGACGCTGTAAGGGCCAAGGCCTTTGGCCCTTTGGAGATTTGCTGGAAATCATGGACATGAGGCAGACTGATTAACAGGAGAAAAGGCATAGGAATTTATTTAATGTATATACATAGGAGCCCATGAAGACCCAAGATACAGAGGAAATTATCCATTTTTATGCTTAGGTTCAACCAAGTATGGACAGCCATGTAGAAACATAGACAGGAAGGTATGATCTGACCTAATGGACTGGGTAAACCCAGCAAGGCCTGTCTGTCTAGATTCTTCTTGGCACACATTCCTCCCTTCTTGGTATGGGGCAAGCCTCTCTCTGGAATGGGATTCTAATGACATGCAGTCAAACAAGGTAGGTCATATAATTTCTTTATGGCCAGTTTTTGCATAGAATATTTTAAGTTTTATGGATGGATTTTTAGAAAAGTGGTTCTTGTTTCTATGATCTGCTTTGGGGAAGAAGGATTCTAGTTTACAGGACTAGTTTTGAGGGAGAATGGTACTAAGACACAAGAGGGCAGGAGAAGGTCAGAGAAAACCAGGTTTCTGAGGCTGCTTCTGTGGCCTTCATTTTGGGATATTGTTTTTTGAACCTAAACAATGTCCTCTTGCCTTCTAGAAAGAAATGAAATCATTCTCCTTTAGCTGTCCTAAATCCCATCATTTCCATCAAGCTACCTACAGCTCTTTGTGACATTTGTCTGCTTACATAAAATGCAGGTCTAGCTGCCTCTGCCAGACAGTATTTTCCTAGAGGGTAAGAACTATGTCTTATTCATTTCACTTTGCTCAGAGCCAAGAACAGCAGAAACTCGATATATCATTTTGAATAAATAAATGAATGAATAATGAAGGACTATAATCAGCCAAGTGATGTGATCCATTTGGAGCTTTAGAAAAATCCCCCTGGCATAGTAGGCCAGACAAACTTATAGTCCAGCAGGGGTTAGACTGAAAGCATCAAGATTCCCTGGGATTCAGACGCTGTCTCCAGAATGCTTCTGTTAAATTTAAAGGCAACCCTGGCTTGCAAGTCATTATTAGTCACCAGTACATTATTTGAGAACAGAGTCTGTAGAGCCTAAGACATAAGCACATTTCATGAGGGTATCAAGAAAGGGGTAGGGTCCAGGCATAGTGGCTCATGCCTGTAATCCCAGCACTTTGGGAGGCCGAGGTGGGCAGATCGCGAGGTCAGGAGATCGAGACCATCCTGGCTAACATGGTGAAACACTGTCTCTACTGAAAATACAAACTAGCTGGGCATGGTGGCACGCACCTGTAGTCCCAGCTACTTGGGAGGCTGAGGCAGGAGAATCACTTGAACCCGGGAGGTGGAGGTTGCAGTGAGCCAAGATTGCACCACTGTACTCCAGCCTGGCGACACAGTGAGACTCTGTCTCAAAAAAAACAAAAAAAGAAAAAGAAAAAGAAAAAGAAAGGGGTAGGGGTAGGACATGTTGGAGCATGAAGCCCCTTGGGAAGGAATCAGACTTGGTAGGAGTCCTGGTACAGCAGGGCATGCCCTGCAGGGGCACTGATTGAAAAAGTGGGCACCTGCGACCTTCCACCCACCACACGGTGCTCCCAGGGCCCTTTGGAAAGTAGGTGTGAAATGGACCTAACTTCTTACAAGCAGGGGCAGGCCAGTCATCTATTTGGGTACTGAGAGCACCCAAAGCCAAGTGGAGTACCAGTGGCCAAAGCTGCCTGGGGAAGAGGAGGAATCTGTTTGGCCTCAGTAGGTACAAAGGCAGTGTCCAGTTTTGTCCTCTGGAGCCTGGTCATAGAGGGACAAGTGTAAGCCCAGTGGGGTGAGAGGTTTCAGGAAGGGAGTGGTTTCTTTTGCAATTTTCTCTTGAGTAGCAGGTGACATAGTCATTCAGTTCTGGAGTAAGGGCTAACCTGACTTTTTAAAAAGACTGTATTAAATCTACTGGGCCAAGGTCTGGCTGTTTCTGGCCTATTCTATTTTTTAAAACAACTTTATGAAGATCTGTTTTATCTATAATAAACTGCACTCATTTAAACCATACAAATTCATGAGTTTTGATAGATTTACATATCTATTGCTATAGACTGAATTGTGTCCACCCAAAATCCATGTGCTGAAGCTCTAATCCCTAGTGTGACGTGTGACTGTGACTGTATTTGGAGACAGGGCTACAAGGAAGAAATTAGGATAAATGAGGTCCTAAGAGTGTGCCCTGATATGATAGGATTAGTGCTCTTGTAAGAAGACACACCAGAGAGAGAAAGAAAGTAAGAGCTGTGAGGACCCACTGAGAAGTCAGCAGTCTATAACCTGAAAGGGAGCCCTCACCAGAACCTGACCATGCTGGAACCCTGATCTTGGACTTCCAGCCTCCAGAACTGTTGAGAAATAAATTTCTGTCATTTAAACCACACAGTCCATGGTATTCTGTTATGGCAGTCCAAGATGACAAGTATACCCATGAAATGACCACTGTAGTCAGGATACAGAACAATCCCACTGCTCCCAATTTTTTATTCTTTTCTACAATAGGCTGAAAAGCTCTAACCTTGAGAGTGGGGAGATATCTGCTGTAGGAAAAAAAAACACACACAATTATTTCCAAAATGCTCCTGAAATGTTTTGTTGCATATGATGTCATTTGCCAAATTTTAATGAACAAAATAAGCCATTATGCAATTAAAGCAAAGAATGCATGGCAATTCAGCCCTAAGCATGCAATCAGGCTGGGCACCGTTGCCAGCTATGAACTGGTTGTGGTAACCTGCATACATTTCCGGCTGAAGTCTGATCAGAACAGGTTGCCTGGGTATAGAGAATTCCAGAATATTTTAGAAAAGGGAAGTCTTTGACATTTTCTGGCCTCTTCATCCTCACTTCCCAGGAGCCAAATTCTCTTCTCCTCCTTCTGGAAAGATTGTCTTAGTCTTTCTCACTCTTCCCCTCCTCTCCCATCTCCAACCCCAGGCAGGTCCATGCAGCTTCCCAAACCTGTCAACCACTTGGGGGAAAAGGGCCTCCTTTGCTTCCCTGCTATACCCCGTGGGCCTGGCATCATGCCCAGCAAGAGAAGCTATACAAGGAATGTTTGTTAAATGAATCAATGGTTAAATGAAGCAGAAAAAGTCAACGGAAAAAAAACCCAAATAGCAGCCATTTGAGGTCTTACATATTAGGACATTCTAGAGTGTTGTCTAGTAAGTTACCTTGATTTTTATGGGGCTTTTGGGCAGGCAGAGCTGGCAGAACAGAGAAGTTATGATATGGCTCAGCTGTCATATCATGGCATGAGAGGCCTCCCTCCATCTGGTCTAATCAACGTTTCCAGCTCCATTTCCCACCTGCCTTATGTGTGCCTAGCAGTTCTGATACCATAGCTTAAATATGTTGTGTGGGTTCTGTCTCTGATTTTACCTGTGCAGGTGCCCTTTCTCACATGCACTACCCAGCTTGCCTACTGCATCCTCCTTCCTCGTCTTCATATCCAGGCTTAAAGTCTCCTCTCCTTCACTGCCTGTCTTCATCTCAGTTCTAGCAGCATGTGACCGACTGTCTGCTCCCACGCGTTGCTCTCACCATCTGCCTCTTATTTATCTTTCATGCCAGACAGTGAGCCCCTTGAAGGGATGTTGTCCAGCCTTAATCATTTTGTAAACCCCCTGCTTACTCCAGGGCTATGCACAGAATGGTTCTCAATAAACACTTGTAGAATGGAATTGTCCAGTAAACCCTTCTTATCTCTCTTCCCAGATGGAAGAAGTAGAAGGCAGAGGCAACTACTATAGTGGGAGGAGCGTGGCCTTTGGGTCCAGATAGTTTTGTGTTCTAGCTCATCACCGTCTGCATTCATGTTATATTGCTTTGTAACCAATTAACACAAACTAAGCAATTTCAAACAATAACCCCTTCTTTCCTCCTGGTTTCCATAGGTCAGAAATCCAGCACAGTTGAGCTGAATCCTTTGCTCAGTTACACAAAGTGTCAGCTGGGCTAAATTCATGTGGTTGTTGGCGGAATTGAGTTCCTTGTTGTTGTAGGATGTAGGCCTAACTCTGTTGCTGGCTGTTAGCTGAGAATGCTCTAAACTCCTAAGGCCACCTGTATTCCTTCTCATGTGGCTCCTTCAACTTTGAAGTCAGCTATGGAGAATCTCTTTCAGGTCTAATCCCTCCCATTCTTCAAATCTCGTACTTTCTATTTCTCTGACCTCTTCATGCAGATTTAAAGGGCTCTGGTAATCAGGTCAGGTCCACCTGGATAGCTTCTTTTCTGATAAACTCAAATGCAATTGATTATGAATCTACCTACATCTGCACAACTCTTTTGCCATATAACAAGATAAAATCATGAAAGCGATGCCCCATCCTATTCACAAGTTCTTCCCACATTCAACAAAAGGAAATTATAAAAAGGTCAAGGTCATTGAAGTTCATCACAGAGTTCTTCCTACCACATCTCCTCTGGCTACATTACCCGCTTTGGAATACCAGTTTCCTCAGCTGAGAACAGGGATAAATAAACCTACCTCTCAGACTTGTGGTGAGGATTGAATTAAATACAAAATGTGAAAGAGCCACTCAGTGACTGCAGGTCTCTTCCCCTCCTCCTGTTATTTCTGTACTGTCTGCCTCATAACTATACCCAGATTATCCAGAGAACAGACACCAGCTGGACTGTGTGACTATGAAATAACACTAAGACCCTTGGTAACAAATGCAGACTAAAAAAAAAAACAAAAACTAATTGGTAATGTCAAGTTACTGTCTTTGGAGGGTGGTAATAGCTGAAATCACCCCAGGTTAGCTCATGACTCAAGTGAAAGTGATTTCATAAAGATTGAAATCCAAGCTCCTCAAGCGGAAGATTACTTCTGTAAAAGGCTTAGGTCATTATTTGTTTTGATAAAACCAAAAAGACCCTTTGTCCATGAGACTTGGGTTGTAATAAACTGGATACTATGAGCAGAAAGGAGCCCAGAGAAAAGGATGCTGTTGGCTTTTAGAATTCAGCCGATATGGAATAAGGCAAAGTTGGTCCCCATCAGCTCTCCTTCTCACTCTGTCCTTGCTGCAGGGATTTTCTGCTTTTGCTGACTCCCTCCCCCAGGTGCCTGGGACCTTGCTAGCAGTGCCCCACTTGGGAAAGTTCTACTCTTAGGAATTATCTAACTCTTACCCAGAAAACTTATCACTCCTGAGTTTCCACAACTCAATGCCCAACTGGGTGCCTGCCTAATTAGGTACAGGAAGAACAGAGATGTCAGTTAATGGGAATGGCTAAATATGATACCCTCTTCCTAGTTACCTTTGTACTTTAAAGACACCTTCAGTGTTATTTAACCAAAACAGACTTCCTTCCTTTTAGGGCTCAGATGACCGCTCAGTTTCCCCAAGTGCATGGAGCCATAGCTCTCTCTTGTTGGAGCAGACACCTACTGCTCACTGTGATGGTTAATTTTATGATCAGTGGCCCAGGAGACACCATTCCCACAGGGAGACAATGTCCCAACACTGCACCCCCTCACCTCAGACTTACCATTTGACTTTTCTAAAGGACCCTTGTCCTTTGTCTCATACCTGTGAGGCAAGATATCATCTCTGGGTTGGGGAAATACAAATAAGTAACAGTAAAATGCAATTCTTAAGTATGAACTTGTATCAAAGCTTTTCTGTAGCAGTGGGTTTTTCAGGTGACCAAAAAATTAGCTGTATCCTTCAATAACTGCATTTTACAAACATCTGTTTTATTTAGATAATGAGGAGGGAAAAAAAAGTGTTCCTCCCTTTTTTGGTCACTAATAATATACTTAAAGATGCAAAAATTCAATTAACCCTCTTCAAAGGTGTGCAGTGGTCAGGGGCCTGCATGCTCTGAGGCTGAACTCATCAGCTGCAGGGTTCTACCCAGTGGGAAGCACTGAGGTGCCTGTGTTATTAAAGCCAGCTTGGTTGTTCCAGGGAATCAATGACCCTGAGTGGCTGGAGAAGGCTAAAGCTTAGCAGTATGAGCTGTGTAGCCTTATTTTCTGCTCTGGGGACTCTCTTGGGGTAGCCTGGAATGCACTCCGGGGGCATACCCTTAGAGCTCTGCAGCCCTGATGCAGGGGGTACTCCATCAGAAATATTCTCTGCCTCCTTGCCATCCCTGCAGCCCATCCATGGATTAGGCCACCACCCTTTCTCATGCAGATTTCAGGCTCTCCATTCTAGTCTTTGGTCTGCAGCCACAGACACATTCCAGGTGCACCCGAATTGTGCCCCTCCCCACATCCCTCAGGATAAAGTAGTAATCAGCAGGTGTGAGTAAGGCCACTTAGGATCTGTAGCCTTTCTGCTTGGTCTACTTATTGCCTTGCTGTGCTCCTCACCTCTTCCCCCAAACACACTCCCCTGTTCCTTCTTTGGGCCCTAAATATGGAATGCCTAGCAGTCCCTCACATACCTCATGAGCTTTTTCACTCACAGGCCTTTGCACATGCTGTTCCCTCTCCCAGGAGGAAAGGGTCCCCTCCCCTCCTCATGCTTCACCTTACTCACACCTTGGTCCTCAGAATTTAATCTAGGTGTTACCTTCTCTAGGAAGCCTTTTTCCTTTCCCCTGCAAGTCTGGAGTTGGTGCCCTGCCCTTTGCTCGTACAACCCCATTATGGTTCTTATCATGTTGGTAGTGAAGCTGCCTATGGGCTAGTGGATGCTTTGAGTCTCCACTAGAGTGAGTGCCTGACATTGGCCTAGTATTCAAAAACTTTGTGAAAGAGGGAAGGAAAAGAGAAAGGGAGGGAAGAAAGAATGGAGGGAGAAAAAAAAAGAAAAGGCAGAATGAACATGCGATTATTAGAGAGACACGGTCTTTGAGGTAAAGCAGGTGGTTGGGGAATGTGGAAGAGTACCGAGGTCACTGTTCTGTTCCATCCTGAATGAAGAAGGAGGAGTCACAAACACCCTGTATCAGCATTTCAGTCTGTGTAGGGAACAGGCCAGAAGCAGGCAGTCAGACCAGCCAGCAGCTCTGCCACATACTCCCCACAAGACCCGAGATGTGTCCCTTAGCCTCTCTGAATCTCAGCTTCCTCCTTGGAAAATGAATGTTTTTGCTGGATTCTCTGCCAACTACAAGGAGAAGTTTAGCGGGAGCCATGATGTCCCTGAACTGCTAGTCCCTAAGCACCATCTCTTCCCAAAGCCTAGCCGTCAGTTTTCTGCCTGTTACTGAGTCAGGGACTCATGATTGGGTTGATGAATGAGGTTCCCTGACCTGAGATTTCACTAGTTAATATTGAAGCTCACTGCAGCCCCTACAATGGCCAAACACACCATAGCAAATGAAAGCTAATGGGGAAGGATCAGATGTTTTCTAGGCCAGATCCATCAGTTTCTCCATTAATCTATGTAATCAGCAGTACTAATGAGGTGTTCTCAGGCAGAGGAGTCAAAGAACAAGGGAAAAAGGTCTGTGTTGCCTTTCCATAGCAGCGTCTGACTCAATGTACTGGTTTTCCTCTGGCACAAATGCCATAAAGTGCAGTTTGTGGGCAGGTGTGAATTGCCAGGGTTCCACAAAGGCCAGGGAAGGAGAGCGGATGGCCCATCTTTTGCTCTCTCATCCCCCCAGTAAGGGGCCCTGCAGCGAAGTGAGTGGTGCAATTCATTTAACTGAAAATGCCCAATAAAAGGGAGTGACAAAGTAAACTGCAGCCCTCACTCTCAGCTTATGACATTTACTTTTAAAAATGTTGGTTATGAAAATACATAAAACATGGAGAAATACTTATATTTTTAAAATTGATTAATGTCAAGTGAGAAAACAAGATATGAATGCATATTTGTAATGGGGTTATAATTATGCAAACAAACAAAAGCAAAAATCCCAGAAACTGATGCATATGGACAAATGATAGCATAGAGATCTTTAGCCAACAGAATTATTGTCCTTCAAAAATTCTATCTCTACTCTTCTGACTTTTCTGAAAAGTGCCTATATTTTATATTGTTAAAATGTAATTAAATATTTTCAAAACAATTATATGAGAAAAGGCTCTTGAAGGTTATTTCATTCGGTGGCTCCCAAGTATGGTTTTGCTGAGGACCCAGATGCTGCCTCAGCACCACTAGGGAAGCTCACTAGGTATACAAGGTCCAGGGTCACAGCCAAAGGGATCCTGACTTAGCAAGCCTGGCATTGAGCCCAGGAATCTATATATTTCCATTAAATTAAATTAAAACAAAACAAAATGTTTGTCAGGTAACACCAAAGTGGAGCCAGCGTGGAGCGTGTTTGATCTAGCATAGTCCATTCTCACATTTTGCAAAATGAGGAAACTGAGGCCCCAGAGAAGAGAATCACCTGCTGAGCATGTGGTAGAAACAGGCCCAGAGCTCAGTGCCCATTTGGTGGAGCACAGTGGACTTTGAGTAGTCAGACAAAGCATCTGAGCAGTGAAAACGCTTCATCCCTCTGTGTGCCTTGTATTTGTTTGGTGTGGCTTTCCAAAGGCTGAGCCTTCTGGAATGGTCTGACCTGAGGGACTGCTTAAGAATGCTGATGGGAGTCAATGTGCTCTTCTTGTGACCTTTTATGAACAAAGGCATCCAACCCTCCAGATTTGAAATGTTAACCTCTAAGAACTGGATAAAAGGACTCTGATTCTGCCTGCCTTTCCTGAGGGCTGGCATTATGATGTCTCTTTATTTTGGCCTTCAAGGCAGAAAATGAAATGGCTCATCCTCCTTTGAGGTGTGAGGTTGGTGTTTCCAAAAGGGATGATGGAAGGACAGGCTGTCCCCAGTCTGAGCAGACCACTGCTCAGTCAGGGGAGCTAACCTTCAGTCTGTGAATGGAGGGGAAAGGGCAGGAGCAGGGGGAGGCAGCCAGAGATTTGGGTGCAGCCAGAGCTGCTGAGCAAGTTCTGAAGCGTGCACCCACCAATCACACTACATGCCATTCAGCCAGCTCCTTCCCATCAAAGATCCCTGAAAGCTTCCTTCCTCCTCAAGCATAAGTCACTGGGGATGATGGGGGTCAAACTCTACATTTTTCTGGCTCCTGTGAAAACAGCTGCACCTGGGATGGTACTTCCTTCTCACTTCCTACAGCATAAGCAGCATCTGCTCCATTTGTACAAATAAGGTTGGGAGGATTTGGAAATCACCTTGTGTCCTGGCCAGAAGCTAACTGGGGTTACTTCAAGGGAAAAGGGGCTTTATTATTGGGATGCCCAGGGCCTGGCACAGAGACAGAAAAGCAGTCAAGAAACTGGCTGCTTAGGTGCCTGCAATAGCAATGATGATGAAGATGATGATGATAATGATGCTACCTAGTGTGGCAAGATAGGGTTTCCTTCCCACTTATCTTCTTTACTCCTCCTCCTCCCTAATGAAGAGGGTGTCTGCAATAAGACAGCATAAACAGACGCAGGCTTTTTGGAAAACATCACAGAGCTCTAAAAGGTATCTGTACCACAGTATCTAAAAGACCCACTGGAGGCAAGCAGGAGGAGGCTCAAAATGAGCCCAGAGTACTTTCAGCACACGACCTGGATGGCAATGAGGGTCCTGAGGAGAGGATCGAGGCCTGGTTTCACAGTATAAAAAGACTTCAGGGCAGGGTGAATAGAGAACACAGGGAGAGAAGGGTCTCCTGGACAGACCTCAATGGCAGACATTTATGCTGCAAGTGAATTAAGAAAAAGTTAAGAAATGTGTTATACTAACATCAGAATTCAGTGTGTTTCATGCACCTGTATGTTCATTGCAACACTATTCACAACAGCCAAGACATGGAATCAACTAAAATGCCCGTCAGTGGTAGACTAGATAAAGAAAATATGGTACATCTACACCATGGAATACTAAGCAGCCATAAAAAAGAGTGAGATCATGTTCTTTGCAGAAAATGGATGGAGCTGGAGGCCATTATCCTTAGCAAAGTAAAGTAGGAATATAAAACCAAATACTGCGTATTCTCACTTATAAGTGGGATCTAAATGATGAGAACACATGGACACAAAGAGAAGAACAACAGACACTGGGGCCTACTGAGGGTGGAGGGTAGGAGGAGGGAGAGAAGCAGAAAAAAAATAACTATTGGATACTAGGCTTAGTACCTTGGTCACAAAATAATCTGTATAGCAAACTTCCATGACACAAGTTTACCTATGTAACAAACCTGCACATGCACCTCTGAACCTAAAATAAAATTTTAAAAGGAAAACAGAAAGAATTCAGTGTGTTAAATCTACTTTTCCTTTGGGTGATGGGATACCAACCTGTCAGTTCAGACCTTGCAGATGGAATTGAAGACATACATAATGTTCTTCTAAGCCACTTAATCCTTTTAAAATTTACTTAAAATTCTCTCAGATTTGGAACCCAAGTGTAATAGGACACACAGCTTCTATTACCATTTCCACTCTTATCCCCAATTTATCTGGAGATTCTTGGGAAGCATTGCATTGCACCTGGCCACCTAAGTTACAACCTCTTACTTTCTTTAAATTAACTGTCAACTTACTTCTGGCATCTCATAGCAGCAACCATCAGCCCATTGCACATTAGCTTGATTTCCTCCAAACACCATCAACACATCGTATTCTACATACTCTGCATTTTTTACATTAATAGACTTTACTTTTAGATTCACAGAAGAATTGAGCAGATAGATAGCACACAAAATTCCTATAACCCCCTCTTCTCTTCCACAGCTTCCTCTGTTAACATCTTGGATTAATACGGTACATTCGTTACTATTAATGAACAAATATTGAGATGTCATTATTAACTAAAGTTTATATTCTTTATGCTGGTTCACTCTTTGTTTTGTACAGTTCTATGGATTTTGACAAACACATGATGTTATATGTCTACCATTACAGTATCAGTGAAGAGTGTACAGAGAAACAGAACTGATAGAATACACACACACACACACACACACACACACACAGAAAGAGAGAGAGAGAGAGGAGAGAGGAGAGAGAGATTTATTTCAAGGAATTGCTTCACATAATCATGGCGGCTGTCAATAACCAAGATCTGCAGTCAACAAGCTAAAGATTCAGGGGAGCTGATGGTGTAAGTTCTAGTCCAGGTCTGGAGACCTACAACCTTAAGAGCCAGGAAGAGCCAACGTTTCATTTGGAGCACCACAACAGGAAAATAATGATGCACCAGCTCAAGGTGGTCAGGCTGGATGAAATTCTCTATTGTTCATAAGACTTTGCCTTTTTGGGTTTTTTTAGGTTTTCAATTGATTGGATGAGGCCCCCTCACATTAGGAATGAAAATCTGCTATTCTCAGTCTACCAGTTCCAGTTCAAATGTTAATCTAATCCAAAACTCTCTGACACACACACACCCAGAAAAATGTTTGACCAGATATCTGGGAACCCTTTGCCCCCTAGTCAAGCAGACACATAAAATTAATCTTCACAAGTATAATACAGAATAGTTCCATCTTCTAAAAATCTCCTGTGCATAAACTTTTCATCTTTTTCTCTTCCCCCCAGCCCCTAGTAACCACTGATCTATTTACCATCTCTGTAGTTTTGAATTTTCTAGAATGTCACATAGTTGGAAAAATATAGTAGCTATAAAAAGAAGTCAGACTGGGAGAAAATATTTGCAAAACATCTGATAAATGACTTGTATCCAAAATAAACAAAGAGTTATGCACCACATCCATGAGGACAGAGTGTCTGCATAAATTATCTGGAATTCTTCTGAATGGGAGATATGTCTAGTGTCCCTTTGGCATGTCTCTATCATCATTTTTGTATTTCATTTTTGTCTTTGTCTCTCTCTCTGTTTATTTCTCCCCCCACCCCCACCTCCTCTCTGTCTCTCTCTCTTTCTCTCTCTCTCTCTCTCTCTCATCTTCTTTCCTTTCTTTCTTCACAACAAGATACTCCAGGCTCATCTTTCCTGCCTCAGTCCAAGAATCAGTAATTTTTCTCTAAGGAACCCTGGGTTCCTTTTATTGGAGAATGGCATTAGGAACCAAGATCTGGGTACTAGGTGTGCTAATTGCTACTGGGTTGGCATTGCACCTAGGCCCTCTCAGCTGACAGAGATAGGAAATTAATGTGTATATACTAGCGCATGTGTATATACATTTTAATAAATGTTTCTATTTGTAACCATCTGTATCTGGATTATGGTATGAGTTCATGCTGATGTCTCCAAATCTAATCCATTACCACATGATCTTTATAGATTCCTACTCTTGCTTACCTGTGATCTCCCACCCTGGCAGTGAAAAACCTGGCTCCTATCATCCTCTATCTATTTACTTAATTGTTCAATTCCAGCATACATGTATAGCAATATCAGAATTATTAATACTCCCATGGCAAACAGCTTTATAAATTAGAGCACAGTGCTTATGTATACAGTTGTCCCTTGGGATCTATGAGGAATTAGTCCCAGGACCTCCAGCGGATACCAAAATTCATGAGTGCTCAAGTCCCTGACATAAAATGGTGTAGCATTTCCATTTAACTTATGCATATCCACGCATATATTTTATTGCCTCTAGATTAATTTTAATGCCTAATACAATGTAAATGTTATGCAAATAGTTGTTATTCTGCACTTTTTAGGGCATAACAATGACAAAAAAGTTAGTACATGTTCGATACAGACATAATTTTTAAAAATTTTCAATCTATGGTTGGTTGAATCCATGGATGCAAACCCACAGACATGGAGGGCCATCTATAGTTTATTTTGCTTTTAGTCTTAAGAGTCTCCACTCATTTCCAAATTTACTTGTCAGTATGATTTCCTCCCACTACCTTTACTGAGATTATTTCATATATTTGTGATACAGTTAGGCTGTTTTATCACATTCTGCATTCCGTTCTGGGATTCTTCAAACTCCTAAATGATTTGCTTTTAATTTGCTTCGTGCAGTGAAGTTCTACGAATTTTAGCAAATGCATTGTGCTATGTATTCACCTTACAATATTATACAGAATTGTTTCACTGCCCTAAAAATTCCCTATGCCTTTCCTAACCAAACATTCTGTCCCTGAACCCCAGGTAATTACGGATATGTTTACCATTACTATAATTTTATATTCTCCAGAATGCCATATATTTAAAATCACATAATGTATATCCTTTTTAGACTGGCTTTTTTTCTCTTAGCAATATTTAAGATTCCTCCATGTCTTTTTGGCTTAATAGCTCATTTCTTTTTACTATCAAATAATAATTGAATAGAAGTACCACAGGTTTTAAAAAATCCATTTATGCATTGAATAACATTTTAATTTTTTCAAGTTTTTTGTGATTATGAATAAAGCTGCTTTGACATTCCTGTGCAAGTTTTCATGTGGACACAAGTTTGAAACTCAGTTGGGTAAATACCTTGGAACACGATTTCTGGATCGCATGTTTAGCTTTGTAAAAACTGCCAAACTCTCTTTTAAAGTAGCTGTACCATTTGTATCCTTACTAGCAATGAATGCATTTATATTGATCCTGATCTGCATTTAATGTTGTCAGTTTTTTTAAATTAGCTCTTCGAATAGGTGTGTGGTGATACTTCATTATTTTTTCATTTGCAATTCTCTAGAGATATACAATGTTGAGCATTGTTTCCAATGCCATCTGTATAGCTTCTTTGGTAAGGTGTCTGTTCAGATCTTTTGCCCATTTGTTAAACTGACAAGGCCAGTCTCAGAGTATCTTTCCCACTGTCCTGAAGTCCAAGGTCACAGGATGAATTTTTAGAATGCTACATGTGGTGGGATGAATCAAAGGCCTCCCTTGACATTTAACTTTGTTATTAGGCAGAGGTAAGAAATTAGTACCCACTGACAAGAACCAAGAAGAATCATGGTTTGGAGAAGAAAGAGTGGAAGTATTGGGAATTGGCAGTAAAAAGGTCTAGAGCACAAAGGTGGGATGCTCAAAGTTGGAGCTGGAGGCCCTTTGGATCTAGAGACAACTTGTGGGCTTTACATAAAGGAAGGATCTCTGAAGACAAATCTGATTAACTCTGTTTGCTAGTGTATTTGAGCTCTGGAGACTCTGAGAGAGCACTTTTCTTGATAACTTTAAGGGAAAAGCAAAGGGACTCACTCAGGTTTACCAAAGGAATTTGTGTAGGTCTAGGTCAGGACCCAAGTGTCTACTTTCCATCCAGCGGTCTTTATCAAGGCTAGGTAGCCACTAACCTCGTTTTTGGGGATGTAAGTTATCTCTCAGCTGGACCTTTTAGGATGTGATGGAGGAATGGATGGAGGAATTGAAACTTCCTTGGTTGGGAAGAAGAAGGAGTAAGAGCACTGCAAAATATAAACTTGGTGATGAATAAAAGATAACTTGCTTGAATCTGGAAAAGGAAAGACTAGAACCTTGGGGAAAACACCAGGATTAAATGGGATGGTCTGCAAGCAATGCCCAGGAAGGTCTTGGGAGTCACTCAGAGAACTGGGAGGGCCACCAGGTTTAGAGGCACAGAAGCAGCCACAGGCTGCCACCAGGATGTGAGTTTCTAGTTTTGCCTGCCTGTTGTTTATTTCTAGTGACAACTTGTGGCTTCAGTGGAGCATTTCTCACACATCAGTGCAGGTTAGGTGTATTTCATTCCATTCTGACTCAAATTTATTATGTATTTTTGTAATATATATTAGATAAGAATATTCTGAGAAGCAAATTCTGTCTTCCAAGTTCAGTTTTTAACACTCATAATATATTAATTTTTGTCATTGATAAACCTAATGTAGCTGGCTAATAATGAAGCACCATAAAATTGATAAAATTGGTGAATAGTGCCACAATAAACATATGTGTGCATGTGTCTTTATAGCAGCATGATTTATAATCCTTTGGGTATATAGTCAGTAATGGGTGGGGGGAAGGAGGAGGGATAGCATTAGGAGATATACCTAATGTAAATGATGAGTTAATGGGTGCAGCACATCAATATGGCATGTGTATGCATATGTAACAAACCCGCACATTGTGCACATGTACCCTAGAACTTAAAGTATAATAAAAAATTGATAAAATTTATTATTTTTCTTGAAAGAGGAAAGAGCAAGAAGTAGCCATATTGTAATCACTAAGTTGATATGTTTATACAATCTTTATATACATATATATATTTAGATGAATTAGAGGATAAAAAATTACTGGAAGAAATATGAGTATAACTCTTTATAGAAATACCTCACTTCTCAATCAGCTATGAGAGCTTGTCTAACTCACTGGGAGTATCTTCTAAAGAGTCTTAAATCTCAAGAAAAAGAATAAGCTACCAGAAGCAAGGTTATCAGTCACACAATGTAGATTAAAGACTACTGGATGAAATGTGGAGATTTGAATTCTTAACCTAAACCTATAACAAATTTCTGTTTTAAACCTCAGCAAGTGGCTTCTCTCTCAACCAAGGTGATGGAATGAGTGCAAGAAGAAAAACAGGTTTCAGCTCTGTTCTTCCTCCAGTGATTTGGGGATAGCTATTTGGAATTGGAGGTAGACTTTACTTCCAAAATGGATGACAAAAGTGTCCTGATCTACTACTGGTATTGTTTATGACCCTAGAAGAGGAGCGTAGATTTGACTTTCTTGGCTATATAATCTTTATAGGGTCAGCCTCAGTAATCTCAGTATAGAAGGTAAATTTGTTATTTATGAGCCTAGGGAGTTATGCAGACCTAGGCTGAAATCCTGGCTTTGCTTCTTACTAGCTGTGTAACTGCTTCAACTATCTGACCTATATGAAGTAGGAGTGATTATTGTACCAACTTAATAGGACTATTGTGAGGATTAGACGAGACAGTGACTATAAAGTGGCTTGCCACATTGTAAATGCTTAAAACATACGTGTATTATTATTGATACTATTAATGATGATATTATTTAACATTACTGCACACTCTCTTAAGATATCCCTTTTATCACATTTTTTAAAAAATGTTATTTTATTGATACATAATATTTTACATATCTAAGTATAGTCAACTCTACCCTGATATCAAACATTAGAACTTCTTCCATTTAACTCTATATTTTTATCCATTAACCAACATTTCTTCATACCCTCATCCCACACGCACACTCTTCCTAGCCTCTTGTATCTATCATTTTATTCTCTACAACCATGAAATCAACTTTTTTAGTTCCCATCTATGAGTGAGAACATGCAGTATTTGTCTTTCTGTGCCTGGATTATTTCATTTAGCATAATGATCCCCAGTTCCATCCATGCTGCTGCAAATGACATAATTTCACTCTTTTTTTAATGGCTGAATAGTATCCATTGTGTTTATATACAGCACATTTTATTGATCCATTAGCCCACTGATGAACATTTAGGTTGATTTTCATATCTTTGCTATTATGAATAGTGCTGTGAGAAATGTGCAAGTACAGATATCCCTTTGATGTACTGATTTCTTTTCCTTTAGATAGATATCCAGTTGTGGAATTACTGGATTGCATGGTAATTCTGTTTTTAGTTTTTTGAGAAACATACATATTGTTTTTCATAGTGGTTGTACTAATTTATATTTCCACTAACACTGTATAAGAGTTCCCCATCCTCTGCATTCTATCCAACAGCTATTATTATTTTTTGTCCTTTCAGTAATAGCCATTCTAACTAGAGTAAGAATATCTCATGGTGGTTTTCATTTGCATTTCACTGATGATTAGTGATGTTAAGCATTTTTTCATACACCTGTTCATTTGAATGTCTTCTTTTGAGAAATGTCTATTTGTGCTTTTGCTCACTTTTTAATGATATTTGGTTTTTTAAATATTTGGATTGTTTGAGTTTATTATATATTTGGGATATTAGTCCCTTGTCAGACAAATAGTTTGCAAATACTTTGTCCCATTACACAGGTTGTCTCTTCACTCTGTTGATTGTTTCTTTTATTATGCAGAAGCTTTTTAGTGTAATGTCATACCATTTGTCTCCTTTTCTTTTTATTTCCTGTGCTTTTGAGGTTTATCCATAAAAGCTTTGCCTAGACCAATGTCTTGAAGTGTTTTCTTTATGGTTTTTTCTAGTACTTTTATAGTTTTGGGTCTTATGTTTAAGTTTTTAATCTATCTTGTGTTGATTTTTGTATATGGTGAGGGATAAAGGTCCAGTTTCATCCTTCTGCCCATAGATACTGAATATTTTAAGAACCACTTATTTAAGAGGGTGTCCTTCACCAGTGTGTATATGTTGTGCATTTATTGAAAATGAGTTGGAATTCATTTCTGAATTTTCTGTTATATTCCATTGGTTCATGTGTCTGTTTTTTTTTCTTTTATTATTATTATTATTTATTATACTTTAAGGTCTAGGGTACATGTGCACAATGTGCACGTTTGTTACATATGTATACATGTGCCATGTTGGTGTGCTGCACCCATTAACTCGACATTTACATTAGGTATATCTCCTAATGCTATCCCTCCCCCATTCCCCCACCCCATGACAGGCCACAGTGTGTGATATTCCCCTTCCTATGTCCAAGTGTTCTCATTGTTCAATTCCCACCTATGAGTGAGAACATGCAGTATTTTGTTTTCTGTTCTTGCAATAGCTTGCTGAGAATGATGGTTTCCAGCTACATCCATGTCCCTACAAAGGACATGAACTCATCCTTTTTTATGGCTGCATAGTATTCCATGGTATATATGTGTGACATTTTCTTAATCCAGTTTATCATTGATGGACATTTGGGTTGATTCCAAGTCTTTGCTATTGTGAATAGTGCTGCAATAAACATACGTGTGCATGTGTCTTTGTAGCAGCATGATTTATACTCCTTTGGGTACATATATCCAATAATGGGATGGCTGGGTCAAATGGTATTTCTAGTTCTAGATCCTTGAGGAATTGCCACACTGTCTTCCACAATGGTTGAACTAGTTTACAGTCCCTCCAACAGTGTAAATGTGTTGCTATTTCTCCACATCCTCTCCAGCACCTGTTGTTTCCTGACTCTTTAATGATTGCCATTCTAACTGGTGTGAGATGGTATCTCATAGTAGTTTTGATTTGCATTTCTCTGATGGCCAGTGATGATGAGCATCTTTTCATGTGTCTGTTGGCTGCATAAATGTCTTCTTTTGAGAAGTGTCTGTTCATATCCTTTGCCCACTTTTTGATGGGTTTGTTTTTTTCTTGTAAATTTGTTTCAGTTCTTTGTAGATTCTGGATAATAGCCCTTTGTCAGATGAGTAGATTGCAAAAATTTTCTCCCATTCTGTAGGTTGCCTGTTCACTCTGATGGTAGTTTCTTTTGCTGTGCGGAAGCTCTTTAGTTTAATTCGATCCCATTTGTCAATTTTGACTTTTGTTGTCATTGCTTTTGGTGTTTTAGTCATGAAGTCCTTGCCCATGCCTATGTCCTGAATGGTATTGCCTAGGTTTTCTTCTAGGGTTTTTATGTTTTTTGGTCTAACATTTAAGTCTTTAATCCATCTTGAATTAATTTTAAATCAGGTGTAAGGAAGGAATCCAGTTTCAACTTTCTACATATGGCTAGCCAGTTTTCCCAGCACCATTTATTAAATAAGGAATCCTTTCCCCATTTCTTGTTTTTGTCAGGTTTGTCAAAGATCAGATGGTTGTAGATGTGTGGTATTATTTCTGAGGGCTCTGTTCCATTCCATTGGTCTATATCTCTGTTTTGGTACCAGTAGCATGCTGTTTTGGTTACTGTAACCTTGTATTGTAGTTTGAAATCAGGTAGCATGATGCCTCCAGCTTTGATCTTTTGGCTCAGGATTGTCTTGGCAATGTGGGCTCTTTTTTGGTTCCATATGAACTTTAAAGTAGTATTTTCTAATTCTGTGAAGAAAGTCATTGGTAGCTTGATGGGGATGGCATTGAATCTATAAATTACCTTGGGCAGTATGGCCATTTTCACGATATTGATTCTTCCTATCCATGAGCATGGTATGTTCTTCCATTTGTTTGTGTCCTCTTTTATTTCATTGAGCAGTGGTTTTTAGTTCTCCTTGAAGAGGTCCTTTACATCCCTTGTAAGTTGGATTCCTAGGTATTTTATTCTCTTTGAAGCAAATGTGAATGGGAGTTCACTCATGATTTGGCTCTCTATTTGTCTATTATTGGTGTAGAAGAGTGCTTGTGAGTTTTGCACATTGAATTTGTATCCTGAGACTTCGCTGAAGTTGCTTATCAGCTTAAGGAGATTTTGAGCTGAGACAATGGGGTTTCCTAAATATACAATCATGTCATCTGCAAACAGGGACAACTTGACTTCCTCTTTTCCTAATTGAATACCCTTTATTTCTTTCTCCTGCCTGATTGCCCTGGCCAGAACTTCCAACACTATGTTGAATAGGAGTGGTGAGAGAGGGCATCCCTGTCTTGTGCCAGTTTTCAAAGGGAATGCTTCCAGTTTTTGCCCATTCAGTATGATACTGGCTGTGGGTTTGTCATAAATGGCTCTTATTATTTTGAAATACATCTGATCAATACCTAATTTATTGAGAATTTTTAGCATGAAGCGCTGTTGAATTTTGTCAGAGGCCTTTTCTGCATCTATTGAGATAATCATGTGGTTTTTGTCTTTGCTTCTGTTTATGTGATGGATTATGTTTTTTGGTTTGCATATGTTGAACCAGCCTTGCATCCCAGGGCTGAAGCCCACTTGATCATGGTGGATAAGCTGTTTGATGTGCTGCTGGATTCGGTTTGCCAGTATTTTATTGAGGATTTTTGCATCAATGTTCATCAAGGATATTGGTATAAAATTCTCTTTTTTTGTTGTGTCTCTGCCAGGCTTTGGTATCAGGATGCCTCATAAAATGAGTTAGGGAGGATTCCCTCTTTTTCTATTGATTGGAATAGTTTCAGAAGGAATGGTACCAGCTCCTCCTTATAACTCTGGTAGAATTCGGTTGTGAATCCATCTGGTCCTGGACATTTTTGGTTGGTAGGCTATTAATTATTGCCTCAATTTTAGGGCCTGTTATTGGTCTATTCAGGGATTCAACTTCTTCCTGGTTTAGTCTTGGAAGGGTGTATGTGTCCAGGAATTTATCCATTTTTTCTAGATTTTCTATTTTATTTGCATAGAGGTGTTTTTAGTATTCTCTGATGGTAGTTTGTATTTCTGTGGGATTGGTGGTGATATCTCCTTTATCATTTTTTATTGCATCTATTTGATTCTTCTCTTTTCTTATTTATTAGTCTTGCTAATGGTCTATCAATTTTTTTGATGTTTTAAAAAAACCAGCTCTTGGGTTCATTGATTTTTGAAGGGTTTTTTTGTGTCTCTATCTACTTCAGTTCTGCTCTGATCTTAGTTATTTCTTGCCTTCTGCCAGCTTTTGCATGTGTTTGCTCTTACTTCTCTAGTTCTTTTAATTGTGATGTTAGGGTGTCAGTTTTAGATCTTTCCTGCTTTCTCTTGTGGACATTTAGTGCTATAAATTTCCCTCTATACACTGCTTTAATTGAGTCCCAGATATTCTGGTACATTGTGTCTTTGTTCTCATTGGTTTCAAAGAACATCTTTATATCTGCCTTCATTTCATTATGTACTCAGTAGTCATTCAAGAGCAGGTTGTTCAGTTTCCATGTAGTTGAGTGGTTTTGAATGAGTTTCTTAATCCTGAGTTCTAGTTTGATTGCACTGTGGTCTGAGAGACAGTTTGTTATAATTTCTGTTCTTTTGCATTTGCTGAGGAGTGCTTTACTTCCAACTATGTGGTCAATTTTGGAATAAGTGCGATGTGGTGCTGAGAAGAATGTATATTCTGTTGATTTGGGGTGCAGAGTTCTGTAGATGTCTATTAGGTCCACTTGGTGCAGAGCTGAGTTCAATTCCTGGGTATCCTTGTTAACTTTCTGTCTCGTTGATCTGTCTAATGCTGACAGTGGGGTGTTAAAGTCTCCCATTATTATTGTGTGGGCATCTAAGTCTCTTTGTAGGTCTCTAAGGACTTGCTTTATGAATTTGGGTGCTCCTGTATTGGGTGCATATATGTTTAGGATAGTTAGCTCTTCTTGTTGAATTGATCCCTTTACCATTATGTAGTGGCCTTCTTTGTCTCTTTTGATCTTTGATGGTTTAAAGTCTGTTTTATCAGAGTCTAGGATTGCAACCCCTGCCTTTTTTTTTGTTTTCCATTTGCTTGGTAGATCTTCCTCCATCCCTTCAGTTTGAGCCTATGTGTGTCTCTGCACATGAGATGGGTCTCCTGAATACAGCACACTGATAGGTCTTGACTCTTTATCCAATTTGCCAGTGTGTGTCTTTTAATTGGAGCATTTAGTCCATTTACATTTAAGGTTAATATTGTTATGTATGAATTTGATCCTGTCATTATGATGTTAGCTGGTTATTTTGCTCATTAGTTGATGCAGTTTCTTCCTAGCATCGATGGTCTTTACAATTTGACATGTTTTGGCTGTGCCTGGTACCAGTTGTTTCTTTCCATTTTTAGTGCTTCCTTCAGGAGCTCTTGTAGGGCAGGTCTGGTGGTGACAAAATCTCTCAGCATTTGCTTGTCTGTAAAGAATTTTATTTCTCCTTCACTTATGAAGCTTAGTTTGGCTGGATATGAAATTCTGGGTTGAAAATTCTTTTCTTTAAGAATGTTGAAGCCCCCACTCTCTTCGGGCTTGTAGAGTTTCTGCCAAGAGATCCGCTGTTAGTCTGATGGGCTTCCCTTTGTGGGTAACCCGACCTGTCTCTCTGGCTGCCCTTAACATTTTTTCACTTCATTTCAACTTTGGTGAATCTGACAATTTTGTGTCTTGGAGTTGCTCTTCTCAAGGATTATCTTTGTGGCATTCTCTGTATTTCCTGAATTTGAATGTTGGCCTGCCTTGCTAGGTTGGGGAAGTTCTCCTGTATAATATCCTGCAGAGTGTTTTCCACCTTGGTTCCATTCTCCCCGTCACTTTCAGGTACGCCAATCAGACATAGATTTGGTCTTTTCACATAGTCCCATGTTTCTTGAAGGCTTTGTTCATTTCTTTTTACTCTTTTTTCTCTAAACTTCTTTTCTCACTTCATTTCATTCATTTGATCTTCAATCACTGATACCCTTTCTTCCAGTTGATTGAATCGGCTACTGAAGCTTGTGCATTTTTCACATAGTTCTCGTGCCATGGTTTTCAGCTCCATCAGGTCATTTAAGGACTTCTCTACACTGGTTATTCTAGTTAGCCATTCGTCAAATCTTTTCTCAAGGTTTTTAGTTTCTTTGCGATGGGTTTGAACTGCCGTCTTTGGCTTGGAGAAGTTTGATTGTCTGAAGCCTTCTTCTCTCAACTCGTCAAAGTCATTCTCTGTCTAGCTTTGTTCTGTTGCTGGTGAGGAACTGCATTCCTTTGGAAGGGGAGAGGCGCTCTGATTTTTAGAATTTTCAGCTTTTCTTTTTTTTTTTTTTTTTTTTGAGACGGAGTCTCGCGCTGTGTCACCCAGGCTGGAGTGCAGTGGCGCGATCTCGGCTCACTGCAAGCTCCGCCTCCCAGGTTCAGGCCATTCTCCTGCCTCAGCCTCCAAGTAGCTGGGACTACAGGCGCCCGCCACCACGCCCGGCTAGTTTTTTGTATTTTTAGTAGAGACGGGGTTTCACCATGTTAGCCAGGATGGTCTCGATCTCCTGACCTCGTGATCCGCCCGCCTCGGCCTCCCAAAGTGCTGGGATTACAGGCTTGAGCCACCGCGCCCGGCCAATTTTCAGCTTTTCTGCTCTGTTTTTTTCCCATATTTGTGGTTTTATCTACCTTTGGTCTTTGATGATGGTGACATACAGATGGGGTTTTGGTATGGATGTCCTTTCTGTTTGTTAGTTTTCCTTCTAACAGTCAGGACCCTCAGCTGCAGGTTTGTTGGAGTTTGCTGGAGGTCCACTGCAGACCCTGTTTGCCTGGGTATCAGAAGCGGAGGCTGCAGAACAGCGAATATTGCTGAACAACAAAGGTTGCTGCCTGATCGTTCCTCTGGAAGCTTTGTCTCAGAAGGGTACCCAGCTGTGTGAGGTGTCAGTCTGCTGCTACTGGGGGCTGCCTCCCAGTTAGGCTACTCGGGGCTCAGGGACCAACTTGAGGAGGCAGTTTGTCCATTCTCAGATCTCAAACTCCATGCTGGGAGAAACTTTGCTCTCTTCAAAGCTCAGTTGGAAATGCAGAAATTACCCATCTTCTGCGTTGCTGACGCTGGGAGCTGTATACTGGAGCTGTTCCTATCCGGCTGTCTTGGAACCACCTCCCATGTGTCTGTTTTTATACCAATATCAAGCCGTTTTTGTTACTGTAACTTGTAATATTTCTGTAGTCAGCTAGTGTGATGCCTCCACTTTTTCCTTTTGCTCAGGATTGCTTTGGCTGTCTGGGCTCTTTTTGGATTTCATATTAATTTTAGGATTGTTTTGTTTGTTTCTGACAGACAAAGAATGTCATTGGTATTTTGATAGGAGTTACGTGAAATCTATAAATTGCTTTGGGTAATTTGGTCATTTTAACAATGCTAATTTTTCTGATCCGTGAGCATGGAATGTCTTTCCATTTGTATGAGTCTCCTCTTTAATTTCTTTTATCATTGCTTTATAGTTTTCTTATAGAGATCCTTTACCTCCTTGCTTAAATTTATACCTTGGGGTTTTTTGTTTTGTTTTGTTTTGTTTTTGCTATTGCAAATGGGACTATTTTCTTGACTTCTTTCTCAACTAGTCATTACTGGTGTATGAAAACACTATTGATTTTTGTATGTTGATTTTGTATACTGCAACTTTACTGAATTTATCAAATCTAATAGGTTGGTGGTGGAGTCTTTAGGCTTTCTAAATATAAGATTATATAATTGACAAAGAAAGACAATTTGACTTCCTCTTTTCCAATCTGGATGCCTTTTATTTCTCTTTCTTGCCTGATTCTTCTGGTAAGGACTTCCAGTACTATATTGAATAAGAGTGATGAAAGTGGGCATCTTTGTCCTGTTCCGATTTTTAGAGGAAAGACTTTCAGCTTTTCCTCATGCAGTATGATGTTACCTGTGGATTTATCATATTTGGTCTTTATTAGGTTTAGGTGCCCTCCTTCTGGATTTAGTTTATTAAGAGTTTTTTCTTTTTTAATCATGAAGTGATGGTAAATTTTATTGAATGCTTTTTCTGCATTCATTGGGATGATCATATGGTTTTTGTCCTACATAAACTCCATTTGATTATGATGTCTTTTTCTTTCAATGTGCTGTTGAATTTGCTAGTATTTTTTTGAGGATTTTTGCCCTGTGTTCATCATGGTTATCCATCTTAGTTTTGGGTTTTTTCTTTGTATTTGTCTGGTTTGGTACCAGGGTAATGCTGGCATTGTAGAAGAAGTTTGGGAGAATTTCCTCCTCTTCAATCCTTTGGAACAGGTCGGGGAGAATTAGTGTTAGTTCTTTGGATGTTTGGTAGAATTTGAAAGGGAAGCCATCTGGTCCTGTACTTTGTTGGGAGAGTTTTTATTACTGCTTTGATATGAATATGGTTTGGCTCTGTGATCTCACCCAAATCTCATCTCAGATTGTAATCGCCATGCATCTAGGGAGGGTTCTGGTGGATGATGGGCAGTTTACCCCATGCTATTCTCATGATAGTCAGGGAGTTTTCACGAGATCTGACGGTTTTAAAAGTGGCAGTTTTTCCTGCGCGCACTCTCTCTCTTGCCACCACATTAGATGCACCTTGTTTCCCCTTCACCATGGTTCTAAGTTTCCTGAGGTCCCCCAGCTATGTGGAACTGTGAGTCAATTAAACCTCTTTTGTTTATAAGTTATCCACTCTCAGGCAGTATGTTTATAGCAGTGTGAGAATGGACTAATACAGATATTATTACTTGTTATTTGTCTGTTCAGGTTTTGTAGTTCTTCCTGTTTAATCTTGGTAGGTTGTGTGTCCAGGAATTTGTCAATTTCTTCTAGATTTTTAGTTTGTTGGTGCATAGTTATTCATAATTTTTTCTGATGATCTTTTGTATTTCTGTGGTATCAGTTGCAATGTCTGCTTTTTGATTTTTGATTTTGTTTATTAGATTCTTTTTTTGTCTTGGTTAGTCTAGCAAGTGATTTACCAATTTTGTTTATCTTTTCAAAACAACAATTTTTCATTTATTGACCTTTTGTATTGTGTTTTACTCTATTTTGTTTAGCTTTGGTCTGATCTTTATTATTTCTTTTTTTCTACTAATTTTGGGTTTGGTTTGTTCTTGCTTTTCTAGATTGTTGAGGAGCATTATTATATTGTTTATTTTAAAATTTTTACTTTTTTGATGTAGCTGCTTATTACCTTAAATTTCCCTCTTATCACTCTTTTTGCTTTATTCCATGGGTTTTTGTATGCTGTGTTTTGATTTTCATTTGTGTTAAGAATTTTTAAAATTTCTTCCTGGTCATTTAGGAGCATGTTGTTTAATTTCCATGTGTTTGAACAGTTTCCAAAGTTTCTCTTGTTCTTGGTGTCTGGTTTCATTCCATTGTGGTCTAAGAAGATATTTGAAAGGATTTCGATTTTGAAAAATTTGTTGAGGCTTGTTTTGTGGCCTAACATATGGATTTTCCTGGAGAATGTTCTATGTGCATTCGAGAAAAATGTGTGTTCTGTATTCATTGGATGGAGTGTTCTGTAAATGTCTGTTAGGTCCATTTGGTCTGGTGTGCAGTTTAAATCCAATGTATCTCTGTTAATTTTCTGTCTAGATGATTTGTCTAAACCTGAGTGGAGTGTTGAAGTTCCCTGCAATTATTGTATTGCAGTCTATCTCTCTCTTTCAATTTAGTAATATTTGCAGTGGGAATGTGGATCATGGAGGTTCTGTAGCCTTTTTCTCATGTTGGGTAGTCTCTCTTGGCTCCTGGCTGATTTTGGCCAAGCATCCTGCCTCGGTTCTGTCTTCCTCCTTGCTTTAGGGGTCTCTTGTCTCTTTTCTGTTGAATTCCAGTGTTCTCTTTTGAATAATATAATAGTAGTGTGACTATCTACTCACTATTTTAGTTATTCTTAGTGGAGAGGCATACACAAGATGCCTCTAATCAGCCACCTTGAACCTCTCATTCTGACATTTTTTCTCAGACTTATTTTCAAAACATATTCCCAGAGCCTCCTTTTCTGTGCAGAATACTAGACTTAGCACTGTGGATGTAGTGGTGCCATCAAATACCTCATGAGAGAAAAGAGCCCGCAGTCCAAGTGAGTCATTTCCAGTCATTTTAGGAGAGGGTAGAAGGGGTGCAGTTATGTCAAATGAAGGAACTAAGAGTCAACTTTGCTCTGGAGATCAGAAAACATGTCATGGAGAAGGAATTGTAGACTCTTGAGGGATGAATTCACCAAATGTGTCAGGAAGAACTACATTTTAGCTGTGTTGACAGCAAAGGTCTGCAGGCTGGTATCTTGCCTTGGTCCTAGGGTGGTACTTAGGTCAGGGAGCTGGTAGTAAGGTTGGCCCATGAAAAAACCATGATGATGAAATCATTTATTCATACTCCCTGTAACCCTATCCATACCCTTTGTTCCCTCCAGACAGAAGCATTTTTACTTGAACAAAGAAAGTTTATGATTTTAGGTCCTAGAAAGGCCCTAGCAATGTCTTCACATGGTCTTATGTTTTTGTGAATTTTGCAAAAATAATATATTTTAACCACAATTGGTTAAGACTGCTGTTTTTTTTCCATGCCAGATTCTTTTCTGTCACTTTTCCTCTTGTTTTGGGTGGTACTAGAATAGCTGAGAGGCATTTTGGGGATCTGGCTAAGGAAGAGTTGACTTATAAACACATTTTGTTTGAGTCTAGTGGGATATGTTTATGGAGTTTGCCATCATCTCTGTGTAAAGTTATTGATAGCCATCTGGTGTGAGAATGGTATCCAAGCACACTGCTGTTGCACTCTGCCAACTCACCAGGCCTCATGACAAGAAAGATGCAGGGGACTAGGATAAGTATGTGCTTCAGGGGTCTGGCATTGGAAGTTTGTGTATAATGGAGGAGAAACAAGGTTTAAAAACATAGAGCCAGAGACTGATCCAGGAAAAATTTGTCATCAGGCATGCAAAATTCTAGCAGAGAATTTGGGTCTTATTGACAACTTATCCAAATGGAGATTCTGCCCTGTCTAGGGTATACCCAACATGTAATGATAATTGCACCATACCTGCTTTCTCCTTTTCTAAACTGAATTGCATGAAATATTATTTATTTGAATGCCTGTGTTTGTAGGGCACAAGCCCTGCAACCAGTGCTAGAAATGGTGAAGACATCTATGTGGAAAGTCATAGGTTTTATGTATTCCAACTGTAATAAAAATACCTTTTATTTTTACTATGCTAGAAGACTGATTTTTCCTTCTATGCTTTCTATAAAAAGTATAGCAAAGTTGTTATATATTTGAAGAGATATTAAAGGATATACAGGGAAAAACCAAAGGAAAAATTATTAAAGAGGTGTGCTAATTTGTTAGTTAATAAAAATAACATCTCTTTAAAATAATTGTCATATTTTAAACATTTGTATGGATTTATTTTCTCATCCTAGGTAAATAATCACCTGCACATCTAATCACATATTTATATATATTTTTCTTTTTCTTTAAGAAGGCCCTTCAAATTCCATAAAGTTCCGGTCCCATAAGACCTGGCTTGACCCCTGCCCACAGACTAAGTCTCTCTCCATGTATTCTTTGCCTCTATTGTTCTCCTCTTCCTAGAAAAATAAACTGCTGAAAACCTTTATAGCTTTTTCACTACGAAAATCTGAAAAACGGACTCACTTCTGCCTCTCTGTATTCTCCAATCTTCTCTTTCCTCTACTCATTTTCATTTCTTAATTTTCTGTTCCTTTGCTGTACCCTTTCCCTTTCTGCCAGTTGCCTTCTTCTTCTTCTTTTTTTTTTTTTCCTGCCATCTGTGTCTCGTGCTAAGACCTCTCAATGAGTGGATCAGAAACTTCTGAGTCTTAAAGACTTACTTAGTGTATCTCCAGAAAGGAGTCCACAAATATTTGACATTTGCTGGGCACTGCCTTCTCCACTTTGCAAGTGTCTCTCTTGAAAGAGTTCTCTGACAGATGCATTGCCCTCTGCCACTCCTCTATCTTTTGCAAACAGAGCTGTACTTTGTAGGCAGCAGGTGGGTGGCAGCAGGCTCAGGGAAGACATCACCCCATCCTTAGGGGTGAATGGTTTCATCCTGTCCAGGTAATCTCAGTCTTCTTGACTGATAATTGCTCTGGATGTGGGCATGTGACCCAGTTCTGTCCAGTGAGACTAAGGGGGGATCTTCTGGGAAAGATTTTTCTTTCTTAATAAGAGAAAGAACATTGCAGGAGTAAGAGCCCATTTACTTACCCCCATTCTTATTGCTGCATGAGATGCTGTTACTTAAGGGTATGTTGCTTGAAGCTTCAGCAAACGTCTTGTCATTCTTAGTGAGAGACTGAGAGTATTTAAGCCTGTAGAACCACAGTCCTGACATTGCTAATCCTCAGAATCAACCCTGCAATCACTTGCCTCCAGACTTTTTATATTTGTTGTAAATAGCAACTATCTTTGCAGATTTAAGTCACTTTTAGTCTGGTTTTGTGTTACTTGCAGCCAAAATTAATACTGATATCTATAAATATTCAGCACAAAATTTTGAATTAGACCAGTTACTCACAGCATAGCCTAGCCCTTGATGTCTCTGAGTTGGGAGAACCTGTTACTCCAGTTAGGAAATGGGATACACTATTGATGCGGCTGGAAACCTCTGTTGTTATTGTTCCTGAGGGCAGAGACCATGTGCCAAAGGCTTTACTTTTAGGGGAAGTGGTAAGAAAGCTCAGGCTGTAGGTATGTTTTTAGCCACTTCTTTCAGCTTCAGCGAGGCCTTACAAGAGATCAATTTAGCCTACACTGGATTCTAAGAGCAGAGAGGGAAGATCGTGCAGCTTTACTAAAGAAGGTCCTGTTTGCTTGTCCTAAAACCTAAGTTGAATATGAGTCCTATAATTTGTAGATATTCAAGGTCAGAAAGGCTGAACTCTCTTCCCCAAGCTAAAGTTAGACATTGAAGAGGCAGAAGACTTAGAAAGAGAAAAAAGATAAGCCCCGTTCTATAAACCTGTTCCCACCACTTTCTCTCAAGTATTTTCCATCTGTCAGAGGGTATTACCATGCCCACCGGAAAGAAGTGTCTGAGATGAGGCTTGGGTCAAGGGTATGTGGCTAATTTTTCAAATGAGGACATTGGTTTAACTTCAGGCCATGTGGATGAAGAAGACACAGTGGCAAAGAAGATATCTAACTTTGTGTACTTGAGTGCCTAATGAAATGCTTAGAAGCAAATAGACTGAAACCACTAAATTTATAAAGGAACTGTATTGTCAATGACAGCTCTCAGCTAGCTGACAACAGCAAACATGGTTAATTCCTAAAGCAATTCTTTGACCTTGAAATGTGTAATGTCAGGAAGAAGACTGCTGAAGCTGTGCACCCCCATCAAGGGCACATATTATTCACCAGTATACATACCATCTTCCAGTACAGACCCTTAATTTTGTTCTGGTGGCCAGAGGTGGCCATGGAGGAAAGAGGAACAGGAGCGTTGTCCCAGAGAGAATAATCAAGGAATGTCAAGTTGGCTGGCCAAGAGTCATGCCATTGTCTGGGCAGAAGGTCCTCCCCAGTTTTGTCCAGCAGCAGGATATACTAGTAGCAGAAACCACTATGCATGGTTGCCTTTCTCTCCTTTTTAAATAGAATGATTAACCCATTCCTTTTGCACAATTGAATACTGACGGGTTTGAGAATTTTACAATGATGATTCAGTCATAGTAAGAGGTAGACTCTTACTATGAAGTTAGTGATGTTTTGGTGTTGAAACCCCTCACTTGCATGGACTCCTTCCACAGCTCAATGTGTTCTCCCTTGGGGCATGAGGGAACAGGATACAGAAGCTGGAGCCCTGAAGTGCTTTCCAGTGTGGGGTTTTACTCTTTACATCCAGGAGTGGTCTTGGTGCTTCAGGCAGCCAGTGGGCTATCAGTTCTACCTCCACATCTGTCTGGCTCCAAGGGACAGCATCCCTCTGCTGGACCACATTTCAGCACCTGGAGTGTATCTTTAACCCAAAGGAGAAGTGCCTGAATCAGCGACTGCTCTGCTTCCTGCTTGAAGACCGAGACAACCCAAGATTCACCACCTTCCGGCCATCCTTGGCCTCAGGTCAAGAGTGGCGAGGCGAGGTGGGGAGGAACGGGGAGTACCACAGGTCAGACTGAATTGGTTACTGTGGAAGCTGCAGTCTGGACCACCATACTGTGAGATTAAAGGGCTGGAATTCTCCTAGAGTTTATCTCAAAGCAGATCTGCCTGAGTAAGAAACTGCAGAGGGTGTTAAGAACTGTGGTACTAAAAATAAGGAAGGAAGTTGCAAAGTTGAAAGAAATTTTCTAAACTTTCAGTAATAAAAAATAAAAACTGTATTATTTTTCTGTTCTTTTCATAGAACGTTGAATTATGAAATCATTGTCATATGAAGAGATGATCAGTGTAGGCACACAAAAAACGTAGGAAAAGAGATCAGTCAATTAATATAACACTTATTATGTAGTAATATATTCTTTTTTCTGAATTTTTTGATGTTTGTGGTATTTATCAGCTTTTTAAAATATATAATTTCTTGTGATTTGTTTTCTCATTCTAAGTAAATATTCCTTTTGTGTGCCAAATTTTGTGTTTATAATTTAGCATTATTTTTCTTTAATAGGGCCCCCCAAATTGTGTGAGCTTCAGGCGCTAAAACAAACAAACAAACAAACAAACAAACAAAAAAAAACCTTTTCTCCCTGGCACTATGTCAGCAGACAATTTAAATCTGGAAGGAAGGACTGCCCATCACCCAGAAAGACTGGATCTGGGACTGGATGAGACTAAGGAGTGTGAGTATTTTATGCGCATGCCAGGATTGTTGAAATGTACGTATGAGAAGATGGGTGTGTGTATGTGTTGAGAAATAAAAAAGATGATTGTGGTGAACACTATCGTTTGCTAACTCAGCACCCATTGCCCCTCTTTTCCTTCCAATATTGTTCAGATGTCTAGTTACCCCCTTGCTGGGCCCCACCAACAAGCAGTAAACTGGCTTCATCCCACAAGCCCTGGGGTGGATTCTGATTTGTTAACAAGGAAGCATGTGGCATTTCCTAGGCAACTGCTACGGTTCAAAAGGGGGCACATAAATTGACATTGTCTATCTTAGAGAAGGGAAGGATTTTTATTCCATGCTTCAGGTAGAGTTGCCTCTCCTCCTAGATGTGAACAGAAACATTTCTCCAGTTGTAGTTGGCAGTCACCGCAGCACCATGAAAGGGAACTGAGTTAGGATGAATTTGATACTGTGAATGGTAGCACGGACAGATGAAAATGCAATGCTCCATTTGGATATGGCTGGACTGCCAGCTCCACCCGCCCTGAAGCCTGCCTTACCTCCTGACTTTCAGTTATACAAGATCAGGAATTTATTTTAAAAATCGCTTGAAATTGAGTTAATATTTCTTGCATTTAAAAGCATTTTAACCAGTACAATGTGTAGCTTGAATTCAGTGTATCGAGATTCTTGTCAGCTTGTTTTCTTCAAAATACATGAGTTAGAAATTGTATAATATTTACTCAAAGCACATTTAGCTAAATTAGACTTTATTTCACTGTACCATGCATAGTGACATTTTTATTATCAAAGAACAAGTTTGTTAAGTTAAATAGGATGATGTTGCTTTTATAACTTGTATCTTTGAAAGAATATGCATTTCTCTTCACCTTGATAATACTGGGCATAGTGTATCTGGTTTGTTTCATATATCACTCATTTGGTCTTTGAATAAGTAATATGCCAATTGTCATTTTCATAGCACATCAAATTGCTACATAATTTAAAATGTATTTGAATGAACAATATTTGCTTTCAGAAAAAATACTAGTATCTCTGTTTTTAACTGTTTATTAATATTTATGAAACTTGTCAGAATCTAAGTGGAATCAGTAATGTTAAGAACATCCCAACAATAGACCTGAGGAAAGCCATGAAGAGAGGGTTCTCACACTTGTATGCCTGGTAACTAAAAAGACTCTGCAAGAACCACAACTTTGCACAGAGACCATCACAATCTTAGACACAAAAAAATATTTCTCCAAAGACATCTGCCCAACAACTGCTTGTCCAACCTTGGACTGGTATCGCTGTTGTTATTGATCTTTGTAGCCAAGGATAATTATGTCAAAACAATTGTATGTCCTCCTCATTTTTCTCTTTAAAAATCTTTGTTTTTGTTTACCTCCCTGAATATGCACATACGGGATGCATATTCCCCATTGCAGTGCTCCCCATTGCAGTGTTTTTGTTTACCTCCCTGAATATGCACATATGGGATGCATATTCCCCATTGCAGTGCTCTCTTCCCAAATAAATACCTTTTCTTTTGGAGTGCCTCTTTCTGTTTGTTTTTTATGTTGACCTATATGTGTCAGAAACAGGGCTTGAAAAAGATCACTATCAGGATGCATTGGCGATTCATGGACCTGTGGTGCACTACTCGCTTGAGCCCTCTGAGCTCTCTGCTTCCTGGGTTTGCTTTTTCTGCCCTGATGAGTCTTCTCTCAGACTGAGCCTTCCTCCTTTTGGTAGATGCTTTTTAGTATTATTTGGGGTCTGGTTTGGATAAGGCTGACTTAATAAAGGACAATACATCCCTCCTGGGATGATAAAAGACTTTCTGTCTTTTCTGGTAAGTCCTTTCTGATACAAAAACAAGCATCTTTCTGGATTGAGTACTCTTGATTCTACAGAATATGCATTCTATTTGTGAAGCATGCCTCCTGGTGAATTTATTTTCGGTCCAGTCTATGTACCCAGTTAAATTTTTTTTTAGATCTGCATGCCTAGGTAAAAATTTTTGTGAACCTGCTTATCTTGTTTCTTTAAAAATTTGGTTAGACTCTTTCTTCTTGAAAATTTTCTGAAAGCAAAAATAAACATTCTAAGTAGTGGGGACTAGATGGCTAATTAAAAGCCATTAGGGTGGTTTCCTTCATCTAAAACACCAGTCTAAACTCCTGAAATTCCCTAACAGGATTTATAAGATTTTCTTTGTTTATGGAGATCAATAAGGGACAAAATGGGATTCTCAAACACTAAATCATGCCAGATTTTTGAGGTATTCTAGAGGGCTACATATTTTGGCCCCTTCTTACACACATTTTTAAACAAACAGGAAAATTACATTAAGGAAAATTCAGAACTCAAATGGTCATTATTTGAAAAGCCTGCAACTGTAGAATTTACACGTAGAGTCTTCTAAGTTGTCTGTCTACCTATTTTTTTTTTCATCCTACTTTGAATCTGCTCACTTGTCTACTGGTGTTGAGATAAACTCACTGGTTATGGCATTCCAGCCAGGATTAAAAAAAAGTTTTAAAGGGTTATCAAATTGATAGTTTTACAAATTGCAATAGCTCCATGGTGACCAACAACCTATACACCATTTACAAATATAAATTTAGGTTTGCTTGTGTATGATTTATGATTATCAGTTGTGTATGATTTTTTCACTTAATTGAAAAATTAATAATCTAAAATAAAAACTACATAAATATTTATAAAAGTTAGCCTCTCAAATCAAACAGGTCAAAATCTTGAGCTCAGAGATATAATATAAGGTGTCTCTGTCCAGTGTAAAAATTTTGCTTTTTTTTTGCCATGCAAAGGTCAAGAGAAAAAAGAAAAAAAAAAAGGAAGTAGAAGAAAGAAAAAGAAATTTTTAAAATTATTTCCTCCTAGTCAAGCAAACCAGACCAGCAAACAAAAGATAGATTTGTTACTAATTCAAAGATACTTGGAGATTTTGGTTTTTTATGTAAATCAGCCAGTCCTACCTGAAATGTAAACATTGAAAATTTAACCCTAAACTCATTAAAAACTAAGGAAAGAAAAAAATGGGGGATGAAAGAGGTTTTTGAAAATCAAACTGACATTGAAACTGCATTACCCCAAGTTTTGGCCCACAGCCTTCTTTAGATTATTTATTGGGGCAAATAAAGTTTATCCATTTGAATAGGTCCTGGGTGAATCAGATATAATTTAGACCTATCTGTCTTTTATAAACTCATAAGTTTGTATTATTAACTCATGATGAACTCTAAAATGAAAGCTATATAATCTCTATATGTGTTTACATGTACTGAATGTGTCTATGCATATGTATATGGATCATGTTATACATCATGTCTACATGGTATAATCTGGCATAATCAGCCAGAATTTTTAAAAGGATGTGTGAGTATTTCACCAATAACTCAGAAGATACGGTTGTTTTCATTAAACTAACAATGTTAAATTAATCTTACTTATCCAAAAATTGTATAAAGATCATTCTGCTTTAGGCTGGGTATATCGTTTTACAAACTTTATATCAAACCTTGACATTTAAAAATATCTAGCAAAGACAAATACAGATACTAGATCTTTTTTCAGTTACATTTGTGGGTATGTTATTGATATAAATATTCCAAAAATTATATACATTCATAAAAAATGTAATGTTATCAGTCATAATTTTGATTGTTATATTAATTCTTTTCAAAAGTTACACTTGTATGGATATGTTGTATAATGTAAGTATTCTAAAGATTGTATGAAATTGACTGGGCGCAGTGGTTCACACTGGTAATCCCAGCACTTTGGGAGGGCGAGGCAGGCAGATCACCCGAGCTCAGGAGTTTGAGACCATCCTGGCCAACATGGTGAATTCCTATCACTACTAAAAATACAAAAAGTAGCTGCATGTGGTGGCAGGTGCCTGTAGTCCCAGCTACTAGGGAGGCTGAGGCAGGAGAACTGTTTGAACCTGGGAGGTGAAGGTTGCAGTGAGCCGAGGTCCCATCACTGCACTCCAGCCTGGGTGACAAAGCAAGACTTCATCCCCCTGCCTAAAAAAAGATTATATGAAATTTATAAAAGTCTGGGAGTCTTGATATGACACTGCCCATCATGATTCTGGTTATCTTAAAATGCTGCAAGTAGTAGAAATAATTAAATTTCCTTGTCAGCTGGGAACTTGCATCAGATTTTAACCATGGTTATTCTAAGTTTTTGTCATCCACAGTTATTATTTTGAATTCTGCTCTAAAATCACTTGCAGTCAGCTATAAACCAAAATTCCTTTTCATGGGAAAAGACTATTAACGTGTACTCTTGAACATAGATTTGTGATAACTTTATGATCAATAGACTAAATAAAAATTTTTATAATTCTAATAATGAAACTGATGGGTTCATAATATTGCTAATAAACTCAAGCAAAACAAGAAAAATTATGTGAAATTAAATAATTGATGAAGATAACGTTTTTATGATTTATTTAAACCATTATTAGTTCTTTACTTAAGAATTTTGTTTTCCTCATTTAAGGAAATTTTCTCTCATAAGCTAGCTATAGTTTACAAGAATTTAGTAAAGTATACTCCTGTGAACCAAAAGTGGAAGCATTTGCTTTTTCTCCCTAGTTGATTCCTCCAAAATTTGGAAACTCTTTGTTGAATATTCTCAGTTTTATTTACATAAGTTCAATAAAAATCTGTTCTCTCTTCACAAGCAGGATACAATTAGAAACATTACTTATATTACCAATGCTTTGATTGAAGTGTCATATTTAAGAATGTACATAAAATGCCTGGCTTCAAGAGTTCCCAGCCTTACAGTAAGTGAGCAAAAATTATAACTTTCCAGCAGGCCCAAGAACCTTATGACTATGGGTAAAATCAGAAGTCTTTGTTGGCTTGGCTTCCTAACTTCAAGAGATTCTTAAATCTGAGATTCCCATATGATCAATATGGAGAGAAAAGTTACGTTTCTGAAGAAAATCTGTAATACACCTGTTGTTAGATTGTAGCCTTGTTCATTGTCTTCAAGTTCATGTTATCTACACATAGACTGGATTAGTTCCTGAATTTTCCCAATATCCTCCAATATTTGGTCCAATTTTCCAACTAAAATCAAAAGCTTCTCTGTTCCAAAGCCCTGTAAGCCATATAAGAAGCAAATCTCATGCCTGATGTATGGACCAACAAAAAGTTCACCAAACTGCAGAATGTCATGACTAGAAACATTCAAACAAACAAACAAACAAAGAGGGATAAAAAGTTAATATTTTCATGCTGCAGACAACTTTTCCTAAGTTGTTGGAACAAGATTCTGTATCATAAGGAGACTTTTACTCCCTGCCCAACTTAATGCGTACCTTTTCACTTGATAGGATAATGGTATAATTGAAATCTTATAGTCAATAGCTTCTGCTGGTAACTTAGCAGAAACTAATAAAAAATCATTTAATACATATTGGTTAAATAAGAAAATGTCTGTGCTATTGCTAATATTATGTGCTGTACCTGGATATATTCCTCTTGGAAAGTTGAGACTCATATACACAAAATAAGCAAACAGGACTTACGGTTGTATTAGGTCTTACCCAATTCCCTATGGTCATTTGACTTTTTCAATTGGTTGTATTTAAACATAAGTTTATGACTTAAACCATTATGTAAACTGAAATTGTCATATGATTATTAATTTCCCTTCGTATTTTCTCTTTTTAAACTTGTATCTGTTACTTGCTACACTTTTGCAGAAGTGTAACTCCTAACAAAATAATGTTGGCCCAACGCTTCGAGATGAAAACAAGACTATAGGACAGACAAAATTGAACTTCATAATGGGCTTCAGGTAGACTAGCCCGAAAGCTACTCCCTTAAAATCTCCTTTGTTGCTCAAATGTGGCTAAAAGGGTTTTGACACTGACTTCTTTGACCAATCACTCTCCCCAAAATAAAACAAGTTCAACAACTGGTACGGGTGTATTTTAACATGGAGGGACATCAAAACCTAACTACAGGGTGATTGATCAGTGATGCTTTAGAAGATCCTGATCAAAAGGGTGAAACGTGAAAGTTTTCAGAATCAAAATGGAGTCACTAATGATAAGAAACCCCCAACAAATAGAGCTGGGAAAGACCCTGAAGAGAGGATTCTAATGCTTGTATACCTGATAACAAAAAGACTAAAAAATACCATAACCTTGCACAGAGACTACCACAACCTTACACAAAATATACTTCTGCAGGGACACCTACCAGAAACTGCCTGTCCAACCTTGAATTGGTGTCGCAAACGTTACTGATCTTTGTAGCCAAGGATAATTATTTCAAAACAATTATGTAATTCTCATTGTTTTTTCTTTAAAAACCTTTGACTTCCCTACCTCCCTTAATATTCACATAGTTTACTGTGGCATGCATATTCCCGTTGCAATGCTGTATTCCCAAATAAATACCTTTTTCTTTTAGAGGGCTTCTCTCTGTTACTTAGGGTTTAACATATTCAAGAAAAAGAAAGCAGGTCCCATCACTGTTTCCGTAAATACGTTAGAGGTGAGATTACATGTAGCAAGGGATTTAAGCAATTCACCTTGTATCTAATGATCAATTTATCTTAAATTGTTTCCGTAAAATGAAAACGGTCATGTTCTGCAAAAGTATTCTCATCCCAGATAATCTGAGATGAAAAGAGGGAGCTGAAGACCAGAATGGTCAATGAGGTGATACGAAGGAGGCATGAAAGAGCAAATTGCTTTCCCTGTAATTATGGCTGAACCTTTAAGACTTAGATCAGAATCCACAGGGATAACAAAATTCAGACCCCTGTCTGGCCAAGCTGGTGTATCAGAAAAGGTGGCGTATCAGTTTCATTCTTGAAAATTGCTAGGAATAGAAACTCTTTGTCTCAACAGCATCTGCTTCTAGGGTTGTTTTCTCTGACAGCAGAAAGATTCTCTCCCATATCTCCTTGAAGTTTCTTCCTTTTTCACTATTATCTATTATTATCTTCTTTTCTTCTAACCCAACTCCTACCTCAGTAGTGAATAAGAAATTATTACAAAACTCTTTGTATAGAGCAGTAGGTAAGTGACCCTTCTTTCTTCTGGAATAAGCAAAGCTGGAAGGTGGAGATAAGGCTGTTTCCTTTCCAGTGTCTCATTTGTGCCATATACAGCCGTGAAGTTGGCTTCTACTCTGTATGCACTTTTATATTTTGCTTTTTTATGTTTAATATAAACATAAAAATATAATCACTTTTATGTTTTGCTTTTTTATGTTTAATGTAAACATTAAAAAGCAGGTTCTGGAGTTCACATAGGGACCTGAATCTCAAACTTAGCTATATTTTCTAATAAGTGACTTTGGGCTAGTACATAATTTCTCCAAGTCTCAGTTTTCTTACCTGAAAACAGAGATAAAAGCAGTCTCTACATTACAGGATTTTTGTAATATTTAAAGGAAATGATGCATTTGTTAGTAGATCCCCTTGACACATAAGTAGCACTCAACAAATGATATAATAATTGTTATAGCAAAATGTAACAGGAGCAGAATGTATACATTGATATATGTTGTTATAAATATAATAAAATAAAGTTATATATTTTATATATTACATATAACATAAATATTTATTTATTTATTTATCTTGAGAATTAGAAAAATACAGAACAGTAGAAAGAAAAAGTGTCAACCCATTTCATACCAACTTTTCACAAGTTGGCATATCCTTATAATTTTTTATTGAAGTTTTTTTAATTACTCAAATAAGATATGACTTCATTGTTCCTTACAAAAATTATAACATTGCAGGTAAATATAAGGTCAAGGCATAACTTTCCCAATCTTAGCACCATCACAAGTTCAGTTAGATTTGTTTTTTTAAAATCACCTTTGTTCCAACAGATGGTGTTAGGACTCTTGATTCACTTCTCTTGTCACCTATGGTTATTCATCCTAGGCCTCAAACCCACCAATTATTTCAATATGCACATAAACATAAAATCTACTCCTGCCCTAACCTTTGCTTATACTTGGACTATTTCTTCCCATTCCAGGATTGAAGCACATGATCATCTTAGTTTCTTTTCAAATAAACTCAATTACTTATAGATTCTGGATATTAGATCTTTGTTGGATGTATAGTTCACAAATATTTCCTCCCATTCTATAGGTTGCCTATGTACTCTGTTGGTAGTTTCTTGCTGTGCATAAGCTCTTTAGTTTAATTAGATCCCACTTGTCAATTTTTGTTTTTGTTGCAATTACTTTTGAGGACTTAGTCATAAATTCTTTGCCAAGGCTGATGTCCAAAACGGTGTCTCCTAGATTTTCTTCTAACATTGTTATAGTTTGAGGTCCTACATTTAAATATTTAATCCATCTTAAGTTTTTATATGGTGAAAGGTAGTGGTCCAGTTTTATTCTTCTGCGTATGGCTAGTCAGCTATCACAACCCCATTTATTGAATAGAAAGTCCTCTCCCTATTGCCTTTTTTGTTGACTTTATCAAAGATCAGATGGCTGCACGTGTGCAGCTTTATTTCTGGGTTCTCTATTCTGTTCCATTGTCTATGTGTCTGTTTTTATACCAGTACCACACTGTTTTGGTTACTGTAGCCTTACGGTATGTTTTGAAGTTGGGTAATGTGATGCCTGTGACTTTGTTCTTTTTGCTTAGAATTGCTTTGACTATTTGGGCTCTTTGTTGGTTCCACATGAATTTTAGAATATTTTTTCTAAATCTGTGAAAAATGATAGTAGTAGTATGGTAGAAATAGCATTGAATCTACAGATTGCTTTGGGCAGTTTGGTCATTTTAATAATATAGATTCTTCTAATCCATGAGCATGGATATTTTACCATTTGTGTCATTTACGACTTCTTTCAGCAGTGTTTTGTAGCTCTTGTTGTAGAGATATCTTTCACTTCCTCAGTTATATGTATGCCTATGTATTTTATATTTTGTGGGGCTATTATAAATAAAACTGCATTTTTAATTTGGCTCTCAGCTTGAATAATATTGGTATATAAAAATACTGCTGATTTTCAACATTGATCTTATATCCTGAAACTTCACTGAAGTCATTTATCAGTTCCAGAAGCCTTTTGGCAGGGTCTTCAGGGTTTTCTAGGTAGAAAATCATACCATCTGAGAAGAGAGATAGTTTAACTTCCTTTCTTCCTATTTAGATTCCTTTTATTTCTTTCTCTTGCTTGATTGCTCTGGCTAGGATTTCCTGTACTATGTTGAATATGAGTGGTGAAAATGGGTATCTTTGTCTTCTTCCATTTTTCAAGAGAAATTCTTTCAGTTTTTTCCTGTTCAGTATGATGTTGGTTATGTGTTTACAATAGATGACTCGTTATTTTGAACTATGTTTCTTCAATGCCTAATTTGCTGAGAGTTTTTAATCATAAAAAAGTGTTAGATTTTATCAAAATGTTTTTCTGTGTCTGTTTATATGAACATAAGATTTTTGTTTTTAATTCTGTTTATGTGGTGAATCACATTAATTTGTATATGTTGAACCAATCTTGCCTTCCAAGAATGAAGCTTACTTGATCATGATGAATTAACTTTTTGATGTGCTGCTGGATTCAGTTTGAAAGTATTTTGTTGAGGATTTTTGTGTCTATGTTCACCAGGAATATTTATCTGTAGTTTTCCTTTTTATGTTGTGTTTTTGTCAGACTTTGGAATGAGGGTGATACTGGAGTCAAAGACTGGGTTAGGAAGGACTTCCTCCCTTCCTCCTCCTCAATTTTTTATAATACTTTCAGTAGAATTGGTACCAGCTCTTTTTTCTTTTTCTTTTCTTTTTTTGAGATGGAGTCTCGCTCTGTCACCCAGGCTGCAGTGCAGTGGTGTGATCTCAGCTCACTGCAACCTCTGCCTCCCAGGTTCAAGCAATTCTCACGGTAGAGAACAACACTCTACACTCCTGGTAGCTAGGATCACAGATGTGTGCCACCACACTGGGCTAATGTTTTAGTAGAGATGGGATTTCACCATGTTGACCAGGCTAGTCTCAAACTCCTGACCTCAAGTGATCTGCCTGCCTCGGCCACACGAAGTGCTGGGATTACAGGCATGAGCCACTGTTCCTGGGCAATACCAGCTCTTCCTTATATGTCTGGCAGAATTCAGCTGTGAATCCATGTGGTCCGGGCTTTTTTGTTGTTGATAGGTTTTTCTTATTACTGATTCAATTTTAGAACTAATGTTGATCTGTTTAGGGCTTCATTTTCTTCCTTATTGAATCTTGGCACATTGTGTATTTCTGGTAATTTATTCATTTCCTCAAGATTTTCTAGTTTGTGTGCAAAGAGGTGTTTATAATAGACTCTGAGGATCTTTTGTATATCTTGGTATCAGTTGTAATGTTACCTTTGTGGTTTTTGATTGTGCTTATTTGGATCTTCTCTGTTTTATTCTTTGTTAATCTACTTAGTAGTCTATTGATCTTGTTATCCTTTCAAAAAACCAACTTTTGGTTTTGTTGATTCTTTATATGGTTTTTTGGGGGTCTCAATTATGTTTGGTTCTGCTGTGATTTCAGTTATATATTTTCTTCTGTTAGCTTTGGAGTTAGTTTCTTTTTGTTGTTCCAGTTCCTCCAGTAGTGATATTAGATAGTTAAGGTGAGATTTTCTAACTTTTTGAGGTAAGTGTTTAGTGCTATAACCTTTCCTCTTAACACTGCTTTTGCTACATCCCAGATATTTTGGTATGTTGTGTCTTCATTTTTACTTATTTCAAAGAATTTTTTTAAATTTCTGCCTTAATTTTGTTGTTAATCCAAAGTCATTCAGGAGCACATTGTTTAATTTCTATGTAATTGTGTGGTTTTGTGAGATCTCGGTATTGATTTCTATTTTTATTTCACTGTGATCTGAGAGTGTGGTTGGTATGATTTCTATACATTTTAATTTATTGAGTCTTGTTATATGACCAATCATATGGTCAATCTTGGAGTATGTCCCTTGTGCAGATGAGAAAATGTATATTCTGTGGTTGATAGCTGGCATATTCTATAGATATCAGCTAAGGTCAATTGGTTAAGTATATAATTTAAGTCCAGAATTTCTTTGTTGGTTTTCTGCCTTGATGATTTCTCTAATGCTGTTAGTGGAGTGTTTATGTCTCCTACTATTACTGTGTGGCTGTGTAAGTCTTTTTGTATAACTAGAAGTACTGATCTTATGAATCTGGGTGCATATATATTCAAGGTATTTAAGTCTTCTTGTTGAATTGAGCCCTTTATTATTAGTAAGGCCCTATTTGTTCTTTTCTACTGTTGCTGGTCTAAAGCCTGTTTTATCTGATATAAGAATAGTGACCCCTGTTCTCTTTTATTTTCCATTTGAGTGGTAGATATTTCTCCAGCCCTTTACTTTGAGCCTATGGGTGTCATTATGTGTGAGATGTCTTCTCTTGAAGATAGCAGATGGATAGGTCTTGTTTTTTATTTAACTTGTCACTCTGTACCTCTTTAGTGGGTCATTTAGATCATTTACATTCAAGGTTAATATTAATTTGTGACGTTTCCATCCTAGGTGAAGTTGTTAGCTGGTTGGTTTGTAGTTTCTATCGTGCGGTTGCTTTATAGGGTCTGTGGGCTATGTTCTTAAGTGTGTTTTTGTGGTAGCAGGTATTGTTTTTTTGTTTCTATGTTTAGACCTCCCTTAAGAATCTCTCATAAGGCTGGTTCAGTGGTAACAAGTTCCCTTAGCACTTGCTTGTCTGAAAATATTTTATTTTTCCTTAGCTTTATAAAGCTTAGTTCAGAAGGATATGAAATTCTTGGTTGGAATTTCTTGTCTTCAAGGAAGCCAAAAATAGGCCCCCAATCTCTTCTGATTTGTAAGGTTTCTGTTAAGAAGTTCACTGTTGGTCTGATGGAATTCCCTTTGTACGTGATCTGACCTTTTACTGTAGCTGCTGTTAAGATTTTTTTCTTTAGCATTGACATTGAACAATCGACTATATGCCCTGTTGATGTTTGTATTGTCTAGTATCTCACAGGTGTTCTCTGAATTTATTCTATCTAGCAAGATAAGGAATATTTTCTTGAATTATATTCTCAAATATGTTTTCCAGATTGTTTACTTTTTCTTCTTCTCTCTCAGGAATGCCAATAGTTCTTAGGTTTGGTTACTTTACATAATTCTATATTGCTTGAAGGCTTTGTTTATTTAAACAATTTTTTTCTTTATTTGTGTTTTACTTGGCTAGTTCAAAAGACCAGTCTTTAAACTCTGAGATTCTACCTTCTGCTTGGTCCAGTCTATTGATAAAACTTTCAATTGTATTTTGAAATTCCCCAAGTGAGTTTTCTAATTCCAGGAGCTCTTACTGATTTCTTTTTAAGATGTTTATCTCTTCCTTTATTTTCTGTATTGCTTTAGATGTTTCTTTGTGTTGATTTTCAACCTTATCTTGGATCTCATTGTGATTCCTGGCAATCCATGCTTTGAATTCTTTATCTGTTATTTCTGAGTTTCCATTTTATTTAAGGACTATTGTTGGAAAGATTTGGTGATGTTACTACATTCAGATTTTTTATGGTGCCAGAATTCTTGCATTTCTTCCTTCTCATCTGGAGATGTTGTCACTTTCTAATTTTTGCAATTATTTTGGTATAGGTGGAATATTTTATTTTTTTCTCTATAATATTATTTTGTTCTTTTCTTTTTCCTTTCTTCCTTTCCCTAGGGGATATTACTGTAAAGAATTCTGGGTAGGGTCTTTTGGCTTTACCTCTATAGCCCTATATTCTTCTTTTGACATAGTTTATATTGTGCTATGCAGTTTGACCTACAAGCCAGTAGATGGCACTTATAGGCAAGAGCCAGCTACAGCCAATGTGGCTGGGTGTATACTTGATCGTTGTTTACTGGGAGAAGCTTTCTATTGCCTTGGGCAATGAGCTGATTCATGGAATGCACAGAAGTCTGAATTTCATGCTCAGCCCTTGGGGAGTGGGATCCAAGATGGGTGGGGTGGACTGGACAGGTCAGCTTATAGATTCCCTGATGACAAGCACAAGCTCAAGCACCAAGAGGTAATCCAGTGGGTAGCCACCAAGCACCTGGAAGGAAAACAACCTGGGTAATTCCAGCATCACACAGTGTACAAAGATTCTTCTGTAATAACTCTCCTGGTTGAAGAAAAATGCATTATTGAGCATCTTAAGACTATAGGAAAAATAGAGTTAAGAGAACCAGGTGTGAAGCTGGGAAATCCCTTCAGCCCCAGCTTCTCAGGATGTTTATGGAGGGCAGCCTAAACTCCTAATTCAATAAATAGGGTGCTCCACATGCCTGGATGTGGAGCAAAGAGGACTCCCCTGCACCAAGATCCCTGCACAGGAAGAGTAGAGCAGCTCAGGCTGCTATTCCAGGTAACTGAGTAATCCAAATGCCTGGATATCTGCCTGAGCATGTAACAGAGAGGGCCCCCCTCCCCCTGCAGATATCTGCACAAGAAAAATGGGATAGCTCAAGCTGCCAATATGGGCAAGCAGGTGCTTTGAATGCCTAGAGATATTCCTAAAGATGGGGTAGAGAGGGCCATGCTGTAACATAATCTATGCATAGGAAAGGTGGGGTAGATCAGGCAGCTGATCCAGGTTAGCAGGTACTCTGAAATCCTGGAGATCTGCCTGGTGTGGAGTGGAGATGGTCTCGCTGTACCACAGTTTCAGGGAAATGGACTAGGGCACTCAGCAATGACACATGCAGACCAGTCCCAGGTTGCCAAGCTGGCCCTAGCTGCAAGTCTCATCACTCAGGAGAAACCACAGTTGTGGCAGCTCTCCTCTAGTCCCAGAACTGCAAAGGAGGAGAGCACAATTCTCATGCCTGTTACTGAGGTGCTTTCCACAGTTCTGTCTGTGGAGTCCTTACTCTACTCCAAAGCAGGCATTCCAATCACTGGCCCAAGATTTAAATCCCTGCATGACCATGGTGCTGGGTCTCCAAAGAATGGCTGATTTGTGTGCACCCAGATTAAAAATGGTTTCCTGCTCTTGTTCCAGGATCTGCAAAATGTCTGCAGCTTTTCCCAGTGTCTTACCCTTACAACATCTCCAAGTCTCTCTCCAAGTTAGCTTCAGGGTTTGGGAGAAGCAAAGTGCTCTGCCTCAGCTGGGTTGCTTGGATCCCTAGTGGAAAGGTGAGTCACAGAGGGAGACTGTCTGCTTCTCTCACATACTGGAGCTTCACTCACGTTTACCAGCTGGACGAGGTCATAAGGGCTGTTTGCACACATTCTCTTCCCCAGAACCTGTAGTGTCCTTTACAATTTCAGTGGATTCCCATTTTTCTTCTGGAACTCAGGCTCACAGAATTGATCTTTATACACTCCTTTGCTATTTCCTAGTGGCTGAGGCACACTAAAAGCCTCTAATCTGCTATCTTGGAAAAACAAACAAACAAACTTGATATTCTTTTAATTGGATTGGATTGGATGTATTTTATGTTGACAAAAGTGAAAGTTTTATAAGGGCATTCATAGAGTTTTCTGTGACCTTGGTTCTCTTAACTCTATTTTTCCTATGGTCTTAAGATGCTCAATAATGCATTTTTCTTCAACCAGGATAGTTATTACAGAAGAATCTTTATACACTGAGTGATGTTGGAATTACCCAGGTTGTTTTCCTTCTAAAGTGGTTTCATTCCCACAAGTATCATGCTGTTGGAATCCAGTCAGGACAACATAGAGATGTGCTTTCATTTTTCTCTTAGAAGCCTTTGGATCAACAGCTGCCTTCAGAAGAGATCTCTTGGGTGCATTGTTAGGAACTCCATCTTGTCTTCTAATCATTTGACTTGCTCTATTTCCTCACTTCATTACTCTCTTTTGGCTTCATGACAGTATCCTAACATTTCTTCCCTTCCCCCTCTCCCAACACATGCACACAACTCTTGTCTGTTTTCATTTCACAACAGCAATCTCAACAGAGCACTGTGCCACCATTAGCCTTTTCATTTCCCACCTTTCTGCCTCATCTATTCATGTCCTCAGCTGGATTCTTTAATGCCAAGCCACCGAGCATCATTGAAGAAAGTTCTACAACAAGGGGGCATGCCAGTATGTTAAAGTGATTAAATTCATGAACTTGGGCATCAAACTGATATGACTTCAGTTCAAAGGTGAATAATTATTATTTTTGTGACCTCGGGCAAGTTATTTAACCTGTCTGAGTTTTAGTTTCTTCATCTCTTAGAGACAATAAAAGGACCAACTTAAAGTGTTAGGCTTATAGTTGGTGATCATTAAACTCTAACTTTTAGTACTGCATCATGATGATAGTGAGGTACCAGTGACTCTAGTAGGCACTGATTTATTTCATTTACTGTTTTAACAACAATTCTTTGAAGATGATGATTTCTATATCTTATAGATGAAGAAGATGAGGTTCCAGAGGTAACATAGCAAGAGTCACTTACTTATTAAGTGGGGTGGTTGGATCATGATCACATGATGCTAAAGCACATTTTATTTCTCTTCTACCACACTTTGCCTTCAGTGTATTTTTTAAAACATTATTTAAAGAATTGTTTACTGAGTTAAATACCAGGGTCTGTTCTACATCCTTTCCTTGCATTATCTTGTTAAATGCTCACAACATCCCTATATTAATACAATTGTTAAATATATATATAATTTAAAAACTCATTCACAAGGAATGAGAGGTTTAGCTTTTAGGTACAAAAGAAAATCACCTTTTCTCTTTAACCAAGGGACAGTTCTGAGGCTGTTGGTGCCAGTTGACCCTTCTGCATGCCTAGCAGGTGCTAGCAAGCAGATGCTACAATTCCTAGTTCTAAATTTTTCCTGGTTTGATTATCAGCTTATTTAATGATTTTCCCCATCCCCCTCAAGTTGGAACAGTTGGAATTATTGCCACACAGATGCCAACATTTCAGGGATAAGATTGTGTGATTAAAACGAAATTAACAGTGTCAACAATGATGCACAGTGGAAGGATTACTAGCATTTTCTGGTTCAAGATTGTATTTTGCTTTACCGCAGGATTCAAATTAACTCATAAATATTGGAAGGTATATAACAAATATCCCTTTTAAATAAAAAAAACAGGGATTCTTCATTAGTGTCAAACAAATGAGATTTATGTAAGTGCTTGGGAAAATCCTACATCGAAGCTTTATTCAGTGCTGTGACTAACTCACAGTAGATCATCAGCATAGCTTTGAGGATGCTTCCTGAACTCACAATCATTCTAAAATAATTCAGATGGAATCTTAGCAGAACACTAAGCTGGGATATGAAAAGGATAGGTGGACAACAGTCTATTTGCACAAGAGAGTGAGGATCCTGGGAAAGTATCAATCCAGAGGGAAATAGGAGCCAGGCTCCTTTAGCTTCACCCAGTTGCAAAGCTTCATTATTGGACTGGAGTGCTGGGTCTTACCAAGACATGGTGGGTGCCCTGCCACTAGCAGCTTCTCAAACTCAACCTCAACCCCATGAACTTGTATCTGGAACTGGTTACAGGAAGAGAAGGATGCTGTCAGCAAATACTAAAGGTGTCATATTGATAAAACAAAAGCAAACCCCAAAACATATAGCTTCTTTAAGAAAATGTGCCACAATAAAAAGGTAGAGATGTGCTCCTTTATTTCAACCTATACTACCACTACAGCTCTGACACCTGGAGAGCCCCAGGGTGATGGTGGTGGTTCTCACATAAGTTGGCAGCAGTGGATTATAGGAAACTATAATATAGTTTCCTATAGGCCATATTTATTGGAAAAGTAGAGGCGTGCCTGGCAGGAGATGGCAGACAGGTCAAGACAAGGAGGTTGTATTCACTGGACTTCATGGAACCCAATCAATTGAAATGGATGATGGGATGTGGCAGTAAATATGTGACTGAACTTTCCTGTGAGCACATGTGTGCCCCCCTTGGTACTCCCAGGAATAATGTCACGGACTTTTTAAAAGTTTATAGCAAGGGAAGAAAGAGCCTGAGAAACTTAGCTTATCACTGTAACCATGACTCCATCCATTAGTGAGCAGTTGAGACCTGGCTACCTCAGAACTCAGAAAACTATATCACATAGTAGTATTAATTTAAAAAGGGTGTGCCACACAATGGATCAAAAATCTAAACATGGATCTGAAACTATAAAATCCTGGGTTGAATTTGACAATGATTTCTTGAACATGGCACCAAAAATCCGGCAACAAAAGTAAAACCAGATAAATTGGACTACATCAAAATTAAAAACTTCTCTGCATCAAAGGATACAATTAACAGAGTGAAACGCAATCTACAGAATGGTAGATATTATTTGCATATTATATATTTGATATATAATATCCAGAATATATCAGGAACTCCTACAACTCAACAAAACAAAAGACAAAGAGAATGATTAACAAATGAACAAAGGACTTCAATAGACATTTCTCCAAAGAAAGTATACAGGTCAACCAGTATATACAAAGATGCTCAACATCACAAATCATTAGAGAAATGCAAATGTGGTGATGGAGAAAGGGGAATTTGTTCAATGGATGGCATGTCTTAGTCCATTTTGTGTTGCTATCACAAAATATCTGAGTCCGGATAGTTTATAAAGAAAAGAGGTTTATTTAGCTCACAGCTGTGAAGGCTGAGAACTATGAAAAACATGGCTCCAATATCTGCTTAGTTTCTGGTGAAGGATATGTGCTAGGTCAAAACACGGCAAAGAAGGTCAAAGTGGAAGCAGACATTTAGGAAGAGACAAAACCCAAGGAGTGTTCTGGCTTTATAACAAGTCACTGTCATGGGAACTAATCCATTTTCATAAGAACTAATCCAGTCTCACAAGAACTCACTTACTACTGTGAGAATGGCTGTAAGCCTGAAAGATCTTCCCCCATGACCCAAACACTTCCCAGTAGGCTCCCTCCCAATACTGCCGAAGTGGGGATCAAATTTCAACATGACTTTTGGTGGTGACAAACAAATGATATTCAAACCATAGTAATGGGTAAAAAGTTATAGTTATACAAGATTAATAAGTTCTAGAGATCTGTTGTACAACGTAGTGCCTATAGTTAACAATATGGTATTGTTCACTTAAAAATTTATTGAAAGGATATATCTTAAGTGTTATTACTACCAAAAATAAAAAGGACACAAAAACTTTTGGAGGTATGTACATATTTATTACCTTGTTTGTGTTATCACTGATCCACATGTGTATGTCAAAATGTATCATATTGTATACATTAAATATATACACTTATTTGTATATTAATTATACTTTAATAAAGTTGTGAAGAAAACACTAATGAGATATCACCCCACATTTATCAAGATGGCTACTACAAAAAACATAAAATAATAAATGTTGGTGAGAAAGTGGATAAATTGGAATCCTTGTGCATTGCTGGTAGGAATGTAAAATGGTCCAGGTGCTATGCAAAACAGTCTGGCCATTCCTCAAAATATTAAAAATACAATTGTTGTATGATCCAGCAATTCCATTTCTGGATTTTTGTCAAAAATAATTCAAGGTAAGATCTCAAAGATATTTGTGTACCCATGTTCATTACTCACAATAGCCAAAAGGTAGAAGCAACCCACATGCCCACTGGCAGATGAACAGATAAACAAAATGTGGCATATCCATTCAATGGAATATTACTCTACCTTAAAAAGGAAGAAAAGTCTGACATACAACAATATGTATGAACTTTGAGGACATTATGCTAAGTCATGTAAGCTGGTCACAAAATGACAAATTCTGTATGAATCCACTTATATGAATGGGAGACCTAGTGTAGTTCAATTCGTGGAGACAGAAAATAGAATTCCAGTGGCCTAGTGCTGGGGGAAGTGGGGAGTTTAATGAGTATAGAGTTTCAGTTTTGTAAGATGAAAAAGTTCTGGAGATTGATTGTACAACAACGTAAATATATTTAACAATACTGAACTGCACACTTAAAAATAGTTAAGATAATAAATTTTGTGTTATGTGTATTTTCCTACAATTTTTAAAAATGTGCCAATTTGAGGGCATTATTTGAAAGCTAAGCTTTCTTCTCTGCCATTGAAAGTAAAGGTAGTGAGTGAATGGCTCCTCCCTCACCTTACCCATCTTTTTCATGCATCCTTAGCTTGTTCTCCAGTGCATCTGGTTAAGAGAGTGTGGATAGTTTAGAACAGTAGTTCTCAACTGGGGAAGATGACAATGTCTGGAGACACATCAGTTTTCACAGGACAAGGATACTGCTAAACATCGTACAATGCACAGGACAGTCCCTTCCCCCCACCTCCCAACAAAGAATTCTCTGGTCCCCAATGCCAATAGTGCTGAGGTTAAGATATCCTGGCTTAGAGCAAGCCCGCTCCTCCTGCTGGGAAAAAAAAAATCCAGTTGGTGATGGGTACCTCACTACAATGTCACAGGCAGAGAATCTTGGTTATCTACAGATAATCGGTACTTTCTGTCTCTTCTCCCACAAGCTTTTAAGCCAGATTTTAAAGTATCCCCGGAAAGATGTCTCCAAAGCATAATCTGTCTTGTTTTGTCCTCAGTGAATATGTCCTAGATCAGCCATCATCTTTCACCAATCTTTAGCAAGCTGAAGCCTGAGAAGAATAAAAGGAAAGACTGTTATCTCTGCAGGCGTGCAGTGAATCTGTCCCAGCCGCGTGTGACATTTTTATCCACACATCCAGATTGCTTAGTCACAAACTCAGCTTCATTGCATGGATGTGGCCTGCCTCTGTATGAAATCCTCACGCCAACCTTTCTGTGAGTGAGAAGAAACCCTGGCTCCCCTCTCGGTGATTGTCCACAAGAAAGTTGAGTTGGATTATTTGACTATTAGTATTAGTGTGACCAAAAAAAATTGCTGACTATTGTGCATATTCTCAGAATCAGATGATTGGATTAGGCAGGCAATTAAATTCCTGCTCTTTGGGGGTTTGCATTTGGGTGGAAACAAGGGGGTTGTTTGCAATGGAATAAACTGTTTACCAAGCAAATGACTACTCAGGAATTAGGGGTCCAAAAATAAATGCCCCTTTCCTTTTCCTGTCATACGGTAATTATAAGTGCAGTAATTTATGCTAATTTAAAATTAAATATATTTAGACTGTTAGAGCTGGAAAGGTGAATTGTGGCAACCCCTCATTTTTATGGGTGAAGAATGGAGACCCAGAGAGGGGAAGTAATTTTCTTATAGGACACAGAGTGAAAAAGTGGTGGAGGGCTTTCTTCTCTGAACTGTATCGCACTGCTACATTCTGATGTGTGGATTCTCATACTGTTCCAATCACTGCAAGGCCCTGAGCAAGTCAGAATTAAATGATAGAGAGCGGGTAGAGTATACGCTACATTTACATGATCAGTATGTGGTGTAATATTATTTAGTATTCGCCCAAGTGAGTTATACGCTCAATGAAGACAGAAGCAATGCTTTCTCTTTTGTAACATTACTCACTGCCAGGCACATGGCAGGTTTTTCCCCCAATATTTTACTATAAAATTTTCAAACATGAAGTATGTTTTAATTGTCTCCTATTCACCCAAAGGAAGGATTCTCACCCTTGGCTTACGGGGATGGCTAAACACATAACACCCTACACTAGACAGATGAGATTTATCAATCACACATACTCACAATTGAGGGAGGAGGACACCAGTGCTACACAGGGCTACATGGGGGTTCCTCTTGGGAACAAAGTGAACTACCAGGGGCTGAGGGTGGCAGGCTTTGTAGTACCAAGAGAGTGAGGTGCCCCTGGTTCCCATAGGAGGATATGATTGACTTGACTGAATAACTCTGTGGGCTGGCAAGGAACTGAAACCCACTACTCAGGGATAAATAGGAACCTGTGTATGACCTCCTGGATAAAGAGGGCTGTTTGGGTTGGGGTCTTATCTATGATAGCAGGGTAGGGAGGGGAACTCACAGTAAGGCCATTCGAGGCCCTCCTGGTTACACCAGATGTCAAGGCAGCTCACAATACGGGGTTTTACTTTCAGACTTTACACTACTCAGAAAGTTGAAATAATTTTTCAGTGAATACCTACACATCTACCTCCTAAATTCTAGCACTGACATGCTACTATACTTGCTATAGCACATATTCATTCCTCTATCCCTCTATCCATGCATTGATCCATCTCATATTTTGGGTTTCAAAGTAAATTGGAGACTACAGGACACTTCCCCCTAAATACGTAATACAATCATTAAGTGAAATTTAATATTTGTGTGCAGTTTTAATTTTTGATGAAAATCCACATGCAATGAAACGCACAAGTCTTCAGAAGTGAATATTCTGAATTTCGACAGGTGCATACAACTAACCCAAACTTCCACCAAGATGTAGAACATTACCATCATTTCAAAAAGCTCCCTCATGAGCCCTTTCAGTCCATCCCTGACCTCACCTTCTGCAGAGGCTGATCTGATTTCTTCGAGTATATATTAGTTTTGCCTCTTCTAGAATTTCATATCATACAGTATGTCCCCTTTTGTATATGGCTTTTTTCACTCAGCGTATTTTCCAAGTTTTGTTGCATATGTCAGCAGTGTATTGCTTTTTATTGCTACATAGGATTTCAAGGCATGAATATGCCACAGTTTGTTAATGCATTCTTGTACTGATGGACATTTGGACAGCTATGTACATTTAGCACAAGCCCTTCTGTGGACATGTTTTCATTTCTTTTGGGTAAAGGCCTAAGGGTGATCCAGGCTAGATGTATATTTGGTCTCAAAAGAAGCTGCCAGACTTTTTCCAAAGTGGTGGTTTATTATTTTCACTTACATCAACAATGTATACAAATTCCTATTGCTCAAAATCCTCACCACCTTGGGGTTGTCAGCCTCTGCATAATTTGCTTTTGAATTTAGTTTGAAAGTGAAAAGTGTGAGTGTGGAGGAAGGTAGGACTGCAAGGACTACAAACAAGTTTTGTAGAACACTGCCCCAAGACTGCCGAGTTGTTGTTTTTCTCCAGGTCAAGACTAGGGTGGCACTGATTCCCTTTTCTTTGACATTTAAGAACTGTGATATTCCTGGTCCCTGGTAAGGAACTTGAGAACTTAGCAATTAGAAGCTGTAGTGCTAGAAGTCCTGACATCCAGAAGCCACAGTTATGCTTTATGACACTTCGTAAAGGGTATTTTCTGCATCAGCTAAGGACCTGCTAATGCCTTGTGACATAATCACTTAAAGCTGGTCTGCAGTCTACAGACTTGGGAGCCTCCAAACCCTTCAGGGATCTGGAGATGGTGGTGCACAAACACAGCCTCTTGACTCCCTTCAGTGGGACTGAGTCAATCAAATGCCAGCTTGCACTATCACTTTGTGGCCATTTGCAAGTAGAGCTGGTAAAAATAGAACTTGTCCCCTTCTACCTACCCATCACTGCCATGGGGACTTTTGAAACCAACTGCTGGCCATGTGGAGGGGTATTGCAAACACTGTTATACTGGCTGAGAAGAAAAGTCTCTGCAACCCCTCTCTTCTATTAAAGGAAAACTGTGGCTGGCACCATCAGTACTAAAAGAGCCAAAGAAGGATGAGAAAGAAAGTAGGCACCTAGACTTAAAGAAAATGGAGGTGTTTCTCAGCTCTGACCTACTGCTAAACTTCCAGTGTAATCTGAAGATGAGGAAAAGAGGGAAGAGAATTCCAGGTGTGTATGTCCAAATGTGTCAGTGTTTCCTGATCCTAGGACTAAGATGGGCAACAACAGTAAGGAATTAGCTAGTTTGTGCCCTCCCAGAACATGTAGGATAGATGGATGGCAAAGATAGCCATTGAAGCTAGGGAATAAATGGCATGAGAAATATGCTCTTGTCTTTCACAGAAGGGAATTTCACTTATTTCTGATAGGCAGGGCCAATTCCAAAGACAAGAGACGGGAGACCAAAGGACATGGTCCTAGAATAGAGTGTGGTCCTGTTGGGCCAATAATCCAAAGAACAGTAGGCAATAAAAGGCAGAGGTACTTTGGGGACTTGAATGCAAATGAAAGAACTTCAGTTTAATTCATTCTGCAATGGTGAGCCAAGAGAAAATCAGGGGTGTGGTGTCCTGAAAACTGTGATTTGAGAAGATGAGTCAGATTTCAAGGCAGGCCTGATTAGCAGAAAATATTGGAGGTTCTAAAACCAGTTGGGAGGCCAGTTAGAAATCTATTGCAGCAAGCCAGGTGAAAGGAGGTCGGAGTCCAAACTGAGATATCAGGAGAGAAGCTGGGGAAAAAAAAGGAGATTGACAGGAGAGATACCGAGAGCAAAAATACCCAGCGTTCATTCATCACCAAAAAGCAGAGGCAGGCAGCACCTTCCCACGGGCAAGAATCTTATGCAGTCATTCCCAAAAACAGAGGTCTGCAACTCCGCTGTGTTCTGGAGGCCAGCGTGGATGAGTGGACCATGCAACGACCATGTCAGCCTCCATCCCATCCACCTCGTTCTTCCAGGCACAAAAAACACAAGTGCTGACAGGTAGTAAACACACTGGCTGCTTCCTCACCTGAGGACACGGGCTAAAGAAGGGGAAGGTGGTCAGCTGGGTGAGAATGCTGTGAGCCGTTGACTGGCCCTTCTCTCTGGTGTGCTCACATTCACTCTTCTTTAACTCTTTCTCCTCTCTGAATGCAAACGCGGTCATGTAACCTCAACCCCTCTGCCTCTAAGGCTTCTCATGGCACTCAGGAAAACATCCCAAATCCCCCTCCTGACCTCCATGGCCTTGAGTGATCTGACCTCAATCTCCCTCTCCCACCTCTTCTAGGGTCCTTGCTCTGGCTCACTGCCTCCCCTCTCATCATACGAATTCCTTGCAGAATGGGCTAGCATTATCCATGACTCCTCCTTCCTGGAATACTCTTCTCCTTCCTCCAAGCCATATCTCACTCATTCCTTAAACTTGGGGTGTCTGCCCCCTCCTCCCACCACTCAATCTCAAGAAGATTCTTCCTATTATGTTCTCTCATAGCCCTTTTTTCTTTTCTAGTTTGTATTACTGTTTGTAGTTACTTATTTGACTTTAATCATTTAACATCCATCCTCCTCATTAGACCGTGAGCTCCATAAGGGCAGGGGCCACATCTGCCTTGTTGGCTGCTGGTGCCAGGGCCGCAAGGCTGTGGCAGGTGTTCAGTGGTGTGACTGTGTTAGTGAGAGGTATGAGTGAGTTATGCTGAGCTCTGGCTTTATGTGGCTGCCGCCTTGCCTCCCTCATCAGTGTATCCAATACTGCTCATTGGAAGCAATCCACACTTTAGACTCTTTTCTGAAAAGGGGACTGGTACTCCTGAAGATAGGAACCAGCTGATCACTTTACTGGGAGTAAAGTGCTAAGTTTTCTCACAAGCCCTAGTTTGTGCTTCTCCACTGTGGTTTTACCTGTGAATGTAAAAACTCAAACTGCTAAATATTTTCCTGGCCCTGATAGGTGGGACAGGCCTCCCAAAAGCACTGGCAGGTGTAAAACGGAGATAAGTAAGACTGTTTTTATCTTTCTGTAGTTGCACAGGAGCTGTGTGTATTCCATGGTCCTAGTTAGCAAAGACTTTGGAAGATAAAAAATGCTCTATTTTTAGAAGAGCCCTTCATATTACAATAGCATTTACAAAGTGACAGCTTCAACAGCTGTAGGGATTAGTATAAATAGTCTGAGAGATGGCACCATGCTATTATACCTAAACACACGCCTTTTAAGGGCCCAGCAGTAAAGGACATGCAGAAATAGGAATCTAGTAGCTAAATGAATGGCATGCATGTGTGTGTGTGTGTGTGCGTGTGTGTGTGAGGTCATAACACAGTGATGCTATGTTGTAGAACTGTGATGTACCTGAATTTCCACTTTGGATGGTTCTAAACTGATACATTTTGTGTTTGCTTGTGTCACCAATACCTAGAAATAAAATCAGTTGAGCTGGAGTGAGTCCTTCCTTGTCAGGTGAACCAGCTGATGCCCAGGTTTGTTACTGCAGTGGTTCTTAGCCTGGCTGCACGTTTGATTCACCTGAGGAGCTTTCAAAATTCCCAATGCACAGAACATAGCCTGGATCAATTCCTTCAGAATCTTCAGGTTGAGACCCAGATATTACTACTTTTAAAAGTTCCCCAGGTAATTACAATGAGCAGCTAAGTGTGAGAATTCCTGTTTAAGGATTTTTGAGATTTGGAGGAGTGTCTTGAATTAGTCAGGTATTTATGACTCCAAACGTGAATCAAGGCATCATGACCAGTACAGGCAGAGTTCATTGCATAAAAGGAGAGAAAGGGAAACTGATACTGGTTGAACATTTGTTATGAAAGGCCGTGAAAGAGAAGTAGCTAAGAGCATTGACTCTGACATCAGACCTCTGATAATCAAATCCTGGTTTTACCCCTCCCCAGATATGTGATCTTTGGCAACTTGCTTAAGCCCTCCGTGCTGTAATTCTGCCTTACTGCAAAGCAGAAGTGAATTACTATGTCTTCTCCAACATGATCAACAGAGGAAGGCCAGGAACTGGTAAGAGGCCCAGAAATGTAATGGACCCAATACGTAGAGAACAAAAATCAGTGCACATGGATGAAAAGTTCAAGTATTCTCATGGAAAATCAGAGACATGGAGTCCTGTACCCTTCACGCTCTGATTGGATGAGAATTCATTGCCTGCACTGAAAGCCTGAATCACATGGGGGCCCAGAGTCAAGGAAAGTATATGAAATTATAAAATTGATTTTGTTTTGAAATGTATCCAGTTTGTAACTATATGATCTATACATATGAGCTTGGTACATAGAAGGTTTTATCCCTTACCTCCATATCTCTCTAAATTGTTCTTTATATTATAAATAATGGTGAGGTCATCATAAGTGGTTCAGGTCATTTTAAATCTCCATTTATGGCCATGGAGTCCTATTCAAGTATAAAAAAGAATGAGATCCAGGCATTTACAATGTGGATGAAACTGGAGGTCATTATGTTAAGTGAAATAAGCCAGGCACAGAAAAACAAACTTTGCATGTTCTCACTTATTTGGGGGAACTAAAAAGTAAAACAATTTAAGTTATCAAGATGAAGAGTGAAAGAATGGGCTGGGAAAGGTAATGTGGGTAGGGAGTGGGAGTGTGGATGGTTCATGAGTACAAAAAAAAAAATCAGAATTAATAAGATCTAGTATTTGCTAGTATAACAGAGTGACTATAGTTAGAATGAATACGATCTGTTATTTGCTAGTACAACAGGGTGACTATATTTAAAAATAATACGATTGTACATTTTAAAATAACTAAAAGAGTATAATTGGATTGTTTGTAACACAAAGGATAAATGCTTGGGGTAATGGATGCCCCATTTACCCTGATGTGATTATTATGCATTGCGAGCCTCTATTAAAATATCTCATGTAACCCATAATTATATATACCTACTATATACTCACAAAAATTAAAAATTAAAAAAATTTTAAAAAGAGTTACATGTTAAATCCTGGAGTAGCTACTACACATCTAAACCAAATAGTATAATGAAAAGAACATTAAAGAAATTGAAGTTATTTTTAATTTATAATATGGAAGTGTTGAGACCTTAAAACTTCAAAACAAGTAAAGAGTAACATCGATTTTAAGTTTTAGGGAGTTGGCTTTACATAAGAAGAGAAGGTAAAGAACTCTTTACATAGTTGAGTTTCTCCCAAAACACAAATTTCTAAAGTCTATTGTATTTTCAAGTCCTTCTGAATAGTGCCATTTATTATTCGTTTGTTTATTTATTTGTTTATTTATTTTTTTTCCGAAATGGAGTCTTGCTCTGTTGCCCAGGCTGAAGTGCAGTAGCAAGATCTCGGCTCACTGCAACCTCTGCCTCCCAGGTTCAAGATTCTCTTGCCTCAGCCTCCCAAGTAGCTGGGACTATAGGCGCACACCACTACGCCCAGCTAATTTTTGTGTTTTTAGTAGAGATGGGGATTCACCATGTTGGCCAGGCTAGTCTCAAACCCCTGACCTCGTGATCTGCCTGCCTTGGCCTCCCAAAGTGCTGGGATTCCAGGTGTAAGTCACTGTACATTTTATGTTGTACTGTAAAATAGTCTTTTTTTAAGTAAATAATGTCAATTGGGAGACTGATTTAAAAATATTTTAAGTGTGTAGTAAACATAATTGTATTTATGTTGTATTTATTTGAGGTTAAGTGTGTAAAAGGGAGATGTTGCATTTATCTTAGTAATTGATGTGATCATGTTCAACTGTCTGACTTTTGAGAGATTTTAGGTTTATTAGATGATAATAGCTTTTCTTCTTTCTAAAATAAGATTGTCCAATACCTTGGCTCTGGCAGAAAGTTCACAACACTGAGGACACTAATGAAAGTGAAGTGTCTACTTTGATACTGCTCCTGTCTAATATGCATTAATATTTTAGAAAGATTGAAAACTGCATAATTAGCTGACTATATTTAGTACTGAAGAGTTGCTAAACACCAGTATCACACAATCTGTAAAAAGCAATAATTATTTCTCCCACAACAATAGAGTAAAATGTATCACTATCTTAAAAATCTAATCATTTAGGAAAAAAGTTAATGTATAGAAACTATATGCAGAAAATTAAAACAAAATGCTGGGAAAAATAAAATAAGACTTTAAAAATGTGGCAGATGAAATGTAGTCCTAAATAAGAAGAATGGTAACATGAAGATTCTAACTCTCTTTATATTATTTTGTAATTTTAATGTAATTTCAAAAATCCTAGTAAAACCTGGGTGATATGCAAAAATAATTTTGAAATCCTGTATACAAAAGAAATCAGTGAGAGTAAACAAAGAAGTTTGCAAAAGAATAGTGAGGTTGGGCTTGTATTGCCAGATAATAAATGTATTAATGAGTTACAATGACTACTGTAGTATGACACTGATATAAAAGGAAAACAGACAGTCATGAAAAAGAAAATAAAAGTCTAAAGTGGGGCCAGGTATCATATTAATATAGATCAATCACCTTAAATATTTGTCGTTTATATGTGTTCTAATTTGCATTTCCCTGATGATTAGTGATATTGAGCATTTTTTTATATATATCTGCTGGCCGTTTGTATGTCTTCTTTTGAGAAATGTCGACTCATGTTCTTTGCCCACTGTTTAAAATAACTTTTTAACGGGATTATTTTTTATTATTATTAAGTTGTTAGAGTTCCTTGTGTATTCTGGATATTTGTCCCTTGTCAGATGAATAGTTTGCAGATACCTTCTCACATTCAACAAGTTGTCTGTTCACTCAGTTGATTGCACCCTTTCCTGTGCGGAAACTTTTTAGTTTAATATAGTCCAATTTGTCTATTTTTATTTTTGTTGTTTGTGCTTTTGAGGTCTTAGCAATAAAATGATTGTCTAGACCAATGTTCTGAAGTGTTTCTCCTGTGTTTTCTTCTAGCATTCTTAAAGTTTTGACTCTTACATTTAAGTCTTTAATCCATGTTGAATTGGTTTTTGTATGTGGTGAGAGACAGGGGTCCAGTTTTATTCTTCTGCATATGCATATTTAATTTTCCAGCACAGTTTATTGAAGAGAGTGGCCTTTCCCCAGTATATGTTGCTGATGTCTTTGTCAAAAATCAATTGGCTGGAAATATGTAGGTTAATTTCTGGGTTTTCTATTCTTCTCCATTGTTCTATGTGTCTGTTTTTATACCAATACCATGCTATTTTTATTACTACAGCCTTGTAATATATTTTGAAGTCAGGTGATACCTCCAGCTTTTTTTTTTTTTTTTTTTTGCTCAGAATTGCTTTGGCAATTTGGGCTCTTTTTCTGTTCTATGCAAATTTTAGGACTATTTATTTTAATTCTATGAAAAAATCACATTGGTATTTTGATAGGGATTGAACTGAATCTGTAGATTTCTTTGGAGAGTATGATCATTTTAACAATAGTAATTTTTCTAATCCTTAAGCATAAGATGTCTTTCCTTTTGTGTGTGTGTCTTCTTCAATTTCTTTTTTTTTTTTTTTTTTGAGACGGAGTCTCGCTCTGTCACCCAGGCTGGAGGGCAGTGGCCGGATCTCAGCTCACTGCAAGCTCCGCCTCCCGGGTTTGCGCCATTCTCCTGCCTCAGCCTCCCGAGTAGCTGGGACTACAGGCGCCCGCCACCTCGCCCGGCTAGTTTTTTGTATTTTTTAGTAGAGACGGGGTTTCACCGTGTTAGCCAGGATGGTCTGGATCTCCTGACCTCGTGATCCGCCCGTCTCGGCCTCCCAAAGTGCTGGGATTACAGGCTTGAGCCACCGCGCCCGGCCTTCAATTTCTTTTATCAGTATTTTATAGTTTTCCTTGTAGAGATATTTCACCTCTTTGATTAAATTAATTTCTAAGTATTTTCTTGTTTTGTAACTATTATAAATGGGATTCCCTTCTTGATTTCTTTTTCAGTTATTTTATTATAAGGGTATAGAAATGCTACTAATTTTGTGTGTTTCTTTTATTTTTGTTTTTGTTGTTTTGTTTTGTTTTTGGTTTGAGACAGTCTCGCTCCGTCACCCAGGATAGAGTGCAATGTCACCACCTTGGCTCACTGCAACCTTTGCCTTTCAGGTTCAAGCAATCCTCCCTGTCTTAGCCTCCCAAGTAGCTGGGATTATAGGCACCTGCCACCTGGCCTGGCTAATTTTTGTATTTTTAGTACAGATAGGGTTTCACCATGTTGGCCAGGCTGGTCTCAAACTCCTAACCTTAGGTGATCCACCCACCTCGGCCTCCCAAAGTGCTGGGATTATAGGCATGAGCCACTGTGCCCATCCTGTATGTTTACTTTGTATTCTCCAACTTCACTGAATTTGTTTATCACTTTTAAGAACTTTAAGTATTTTGGTTTTTCTAATTATAAGATTATTTCATTTGTAAAGAGGGATAACTTGGTTTATTCTTTTTCAATATGTATGCCTTTCATTTATTTCTCTTGCCTGATTGCTCTGGCTAGGACTTCCATTACTATGCTGAATAGGAGTGGTAAAAATGTGCACCCTTTTCTTGTTCCAGTTATTAGAGGAAAAGCTATCACTTTTTGCCATTCAGTATGTTGTTAGCTGTGGGTTTGTCATATATGGCCTCTATTAAATTGAGGTATATACCTTCTATGCTTAGTTTGTTGAGAGTTCGTGTCATGAAAGAATGTTGAATTTTATCAAATACTTTTTCTGCATCTATTGAGATGATCATATGGTTTTTATTTTCATTCTGTTGATATGATGTGTCACGTTTATTGATTTTCCTATGTTGAACCATCTTTGCATGATCCACTTGATCATGGTGTATTTTTTTTATGTACTCTTGGATTTGGTTTACTAGTATTTTGTTGCATATATTTGCATCTGTGTTCATCGGGGTATTGGCTTATGGTTTTTGTTTTGTTTTGTTTTGTTTTTCTGGTTTGGTATTAGGTTAATGCTGGCCTTGTAAAATGAGTTAGTGAGAATTCTTTCTTCAATTTTTTGAAACAGTTTGAGGAAGATTGGTGTTAGTTCTTCTTCATATATTTGGTAGAATTCAGCAATGAATCCATCCGTCCTGGGCTTTGGTTGGTTGGGGGATTTTTTATTGCTGATTCAATCTCACTACTAGTTATTGATCTGTTCAGATTTTTAATTTTTTCCTGATTCAATCTTAGTAGGTTGTATGCGTCCAGGACTTTATCTCTTTCCTCTAGGTTTTCCAGTTTGTTTGGTGTATAGTTTTTCATAATGGTCGCTGATGATCTCTTGCATTTCTGTGATATCAGTTGTAAAGTCCGCTTTTTCATTTCTGATTTTGCATCTCTTTTCTTTTCCTGGTTAGTCTAGCTAGTTATTAATTTTGTTTATCTTTTCTAATAACTTTTCATTTCATTGATCCTTTGTTGTTTTTCAGTGTCTATTTAGTTTAGTTCTGCTATGGTCTTTGTTATTTCTTTTCTTCTGCTAATTTGGAGTTTGGTTTGTTCTTGCTTTTCCAGTTTCTTGAGGTGAATCATTAGATTGTTTATCTGAAATCTTTCCACTTTTATGACGTAGGTATTTATTGCTATAAACCTCCCTCTTAGCACTGCTTTTGCTGTATCCCACGGGTTTTGGTAAAGTTTTGCTGGAGACTGGGACTCCCAGTAGGCTGATTTTCAGATTCCAGTGGTGGCAGTGGTGGGCTAAGCATCATTGTCTCTGGCTCGCAGGGTGGCATACGCTGGCACTGGTGTTAGCAGGTCCATGCAGACTGATTCTTGGGTCTCCATGTGGCTTACTTCCATTCTGGTAGTGCCAGCAGTGGATGGGCAGATGGACTGGGTGGGTGGGCAGATTTTCAGGCCCTTTTGCTGCCAGCATGACTTGGGCTACAGCAGTGGCAGTGGCAGGATGACCCTCTGGGCCTGAGTAGTGTGTGCTGGTGTTGGCAGTGGCTGCAAAGAGCGGGGCAGACCAGTCCCCAGTACTCCAGGTGGCATGTGCAGGTGACAGCTGTGGTTGTAGTGGCAGAGGGAGCAGACCCCACCTCAAGCCCCCAGGAAACAGTGTTCAGGTGCCAATGGTGGTGGACTGGGCTGGACAACCCTCTGGCTCCTGTACTGTGTGCTCTGCCATGGGGTGGGGGATGAAGTTGGGCTAGGTAGGCTTGTCCTCAGGCCCCCTGATGGTGTGTGTAGGCACTAGTCATGGCAGGCAGAGGTGAGTGGCCCCCAGGCCACCCATGGAATGCTCAAGTGGGTAGCAGCAGTGGCTGCACTGTTCCCCTGCCGCCGGGGAATGCAGAGCCACCTTCATTGGTGGCAGCCTAGGTGGGCGAGTGGGAAATGCAAGTGCTGCTCATGCCCCAGCCCCAAAGCACTCATACCTCAGCTCTAGTGGTAGTAACCCATGCCTCGCTCTCCTCAATCCTAACAGTGGTGATAGCCCATGTGATGGTTGTGCCTCAGCCCTGGTTGCCCCAGCCCATACCTGGCTCATGCCTCAGCCCCAGGGACAGTGGCCTGCACTTCTCTTCAACCTCAGCCCTGACGCCACTGGGTCCCAGGACAATGTGCAGTCTGTTGGGGGCAGGGCTCTCAGATAGTGCTCTCTCCAGCTGCTTAGGTCTTAGGGAGGGTGTGGGGCCCAGCAGGAGCTTCCTTCCTGGAGGAGTGCTATCACACAGTCTCTTGGTAACTCCCCATGTTAGTTTCAGGACTTACAAGGCTTAAGGTGCTCTCCCATGGCTAGAATTGCAGGAGTCCAAGGTGAGGATGTGGGTCACTGAGGGGCCACTGTGGGAAGTCCCTTGGCTCCCAGCTGATCCTAGCAAAGCAAGCTGCCTTGATTTCCTCTCCTTCCTCGCTTAAGTGTCACTTTTCTGTTGAATTTTAGTGTTCTCTATTGGACGATCTATTTGCCTCTAGTTAGTTACCTTGAAACTCCTCCTCTAAACATACTTCCCTAAATCAACATGAAGCCAATACCCTCGCAGAAAAATGGCAACAGACATAAAAGGCGGTTCACAAAAGGAGCAACATAAGTGGCCGAGTTAAAAAGACAAAGCTTAAGTTTGTTGTAATCAAAGATGGAGATTAAGATCATTATATATCATTTTTGCTTCTTACCCTGATTGAATGTTTTTCATTGTGATTTACAGAAAACCTGACAAAACATAGCTCAGAAAATACAAACTTTTATTACCTTGCACAAAGAGTACGTGTGGAGTTGTTCCCTGTCAGTTAATTTAGTGAGTTGTCACGCTGTCCAGGAACAGCATTTTTATTTTACTTTAAGTTCTGGGATACATGTACAGAACATGCAGGTTTGTTACGTAGGTATATACGTGCCATGGTGGTTTGCTGCACCTATTAACCCATCATCTAGGTTTTAAGATGGAAAGTTTTCCATCTTTCCCTCCATTGTCCTCTGTGCACTGTCTCTTCCTCTCCACACATGTCTTCTCATGGTTACCCTATGGGTGCAGGAGCTCTTTCCGCACATTCCCTTCCACTTTAAGAACTGGAAAAATGGTCCATTGAGGGAAAATGTATTTCCCTTCTGTGTCTCTTTTAATCAAAAAGGAACTCATTTCCTGGACACCTGCAAATATTCTTCCTTTCAGATTCTATGAACAGAATTGGCCATGTGCCCATGACTAAACCTGGTCACCAGGAAGGAAGATGGAATTACCACAGTTGACTTAGATTAGCCAAGTCTTATCCCCTGAACATATCAAAACCCTTAGAACTATGTATGCCTTTTAGCCCACAGTTCTACTTCTTCCTAAGGAACTGTTGTTGGACAGACTCATAGATGTCGCTAGAAGGCTATTTGTCAGTTAGTTGTTTATAAGAAACAAGACGTTTGTACAAAAATGGGAGGTTGGTTAAATAACTAAGAGTATCATTTCAAGGTGGAGTACTGTGAAACCATCAACATTTTACATGTTTTAGGTACAAATATTTGCATGGATATATGTTCATATTCTATTAAGTCAGGGAAGTGATGCTAAAATAGTATCCCATCTTTAAAAAACCAAATATATATATTTTTTGTTTTTTTAAAGATATATATATATATATGTCAGCAAGGATATACACTAACATGCTAACAGTGACCTTTGACACTGGTGATATGATTACAATGACTTGAACTTTTTTACTTGATTTTGGGGGTATTTTCCAACATTTTATATAATAAATGTGTTACTTTTTTTTGTGTGTGATGGAATCTCGCTCTGTCCCCTAGGCTGGAGTGCAGCGGCATGATCTCGGCTCACTGCAAGCTCCACCTCCCGGGTTCATGCTATTCTCCTGCCTCAGCCTCCCAAGTAGCTGGGACTATAGGCACCTGCCACCACGTCCGGCTAATTTTTTGTATTTTTAGTAGAGATGGGGTTTCACCATGTTAGCCAGGATGGTCTCGATCTCCTGACCTCGTGATCCGCCTGTCTCGGCCTCCCAAAGTGCTGGGATTACAGGCGTGAGCCACCATGCCTGGCCGTAAATGTGTTACTTTTATAATTAAAATGGGGATAACATTTAAAAGGAAAAATACCAAATTTTGTTAGATATTCTCTTTCCTTTTACAGCTGAGGTGAAGGGACTGACTACTATGCCAGCCTGGGACATTTGCCTCAGTGAAGAAATTGGCTCAGCTCTGAGCTGCCTGGTAATTGGCAGCAGACACCCATGGTGGGCGTAGAGTTCCAACTGAGAACACTCTGTGTGTGGGGAAGCCTCAGCTCCTTCCTCCTAGGAGCTGGAGGAGCATCCTAGTTTCCTCAACAGATTGTCTTTCCCTCGTTCAGTTCTTAAAATGAAATCGAAATGGCTTTGTGTGATTTGTAATTGGAATTTTAAATAGGTACACATGCTTTTTCTGAGAACTAGCTAGTAACAACAGAAAGGAGCTGAGAAAAAAAAAAATTTACAGAGATGTCTAGCAATTTTGTTTTCTCATTAAATAGTACAAATGTCCGCTGTTCTTTTGCCTCCATTTCCAAGGGAAATGTGAAACCACTATTGCTCATAACTGCAGGATCTATTTGGAAGAGTTTCAGTAATGACTATAATAATAAATGCTTACAGCTATGGCACACCACTTCGCTAAATCCTTTGCACACATTTCATTTAATACACACAACTACCTTGGTAAGGTGATACTATTTTTATGCTCTTTTCATTGAGAAGGAAACTGGTAACTTTTTGTTTTTAAAAGTAATCTTTTCAAAGTCACAGGGCTGGAGAAGCAACAGAGGCCAAGTGAAACCTCATCAGTCTCTGAAGCAAACGCTGTTCACTTCTTCTGTGTTACTCTTTAGGAGGAGAAAGGTTTTGGGATTGTGATATATGTCTGAGCAACAGGGTCAGAGAAGGTATGGTATTTGTGTCTTATATACCTCCTTGGAAAATGTGCATAAGATGAGAGCTAACTGTGAAGGTGGTGCCATGGAAGTTAGGCAGCAGTGTTTGCATATTTGTATCTGCATGAGAGGGTTAGTAAGAGTGGTGGGTCTGCTTCACTCAAGCAAAGCACATAAGCATTTCCCTTGGCCTTGGATCACAGAAAGGGAGACAAATTAAATTGCAGCTACATCTCTCAAATTCTGTGGGACAATCTTTCTATTTTAAGCATCCGGGTTTATAATCTTTGATCCCTGATTCATGAAGTTATGCGACTGTCACCTTATAATCATGGATTTTCCTGTGTGCTCCTATAAGCCCACACACACTCACACATACCCATTCACACACCAAGACTTAACATTTTAAAGTGTTTTGGACTAGAAAGAATGAACGCATCAGCTTTAATGAGGCCTGTACTTGGGTGGGCACTATTTGACCTCCAAGGCACATAACTTTATAGGAGAAGTTTCCTTCTGGGATTTTTATTTTGAATGTTAAGTCTATGAACAATTTAAGCATGGGGACTACCATGGCTGCCATTCATGCAACAGATTTTGTTGAATACCTTACTATAAAACAGAAGCAGAAATGATATAAGACTGGCATTCTGTAGTCCCTGTTCTTCCAAGTTTGTTATCTTGATATTCTATAACATATAGAAATGACTTTCCAGATTCCCTGAAAAACTCTGGAAATTGGTCCAAGTAGCATTCATGGGAGAGCTATAATAAACTTCCTGTTGTAAGGTGGGACGCTTTTCTCTTTATTTTCCCGTGATAGCTATGTAGGGCCTAAGATCCCTCATTATTATCGCATATACTATTGGGAAACCTTGTTCTAATCATGAGATGTCCACAACATGTCTGGCGTCTCTCAGGTTCAGTGTTCTCTTGGATGAGTTTCTGCTCTGAAGGAGCAATGGTGTGACATTGCTATTGAATTTAGTTTACCTTCAGTCTCAAAAGCCAACAAAATATTTTGAAAGAAATTATATTCCCATCTTCATTCCATGGCTCATCAGTGTTTTAATAAAGAAAAAGTTTAGGAAAGGCAATTTACTAACGAGAAAAAAAAAACAATTAATGTGTGAAAATGTTCAAAGATATGTAAATCAGACTGAGAAGCCTGATAAACCATCTTAATTTTTTAAATTGGTAAGTGTTTTTAAATTAAAATACCCAGTTGGCAACAGTGAGGGGAAACCGGCACCCTTCTGGCAGAAGTGAAAATTGGTCTAGCATTTCCCGTGGAAAAATCTGACAAGATGTAACAGGAGTTCTAAAACTGTGCACATCCTTTGACCCCAAACTTCTGTATCTAGAAGTTTTTAATAAGATTGTAATAGTAATATATACACAGATGTATGTTTCAAGATCTTTACCAAAATGTCATTTAGAATATTTTAAAAGTGGAAATAAATTTCAAACAATTTGTGATGTCAAATTTGATTAGGTAGAATAATTTTTACTGATATGAAAAATGTTCACAATATTTCACTCAGTGCTAAAAAATGAGCTACAAAATATTATGGACATCGTTGTCTCATTTGATTTTATATGATACTCTGTGTGCATGTGCGTGTGCGTGTGCATGTGAATAGAGGGTGAGGTGGGGGGAAAACACACTGGAACAGATATCAGAATATTACTTACGGCATGCTGCATGTGCTGGTATTAGAAGCGATTTAAAAATTGGCTGATGAAAGATATAAAGCCAAAAATGTTATTTTGTGACATTATTTTTCTGTGTGAAAATAACCAATTGTGCTGTGACTTCCGTGAGCCAGTCAATGCCTTGTGGAAAGCTGATATTTAATTTCCTGCATTGTAAATCCACATACAGATTCACACAAGTCCTGATGTCAGGGTCCCAGTCAATAATAGTCTATGAGCCTGTCCAGCCCCATCTCCGAAGTCCTTTGTATTTATAAAAGCTACCTTGTAAACAATTACTTAATATGTCTTGAGCCCAGTGCTAAGTACTTTTTGGTACAAATTCATATAATCCTTTCACTAACTCTATGACCTAGGCACAATCAATCCTCTTATGATTGAAAACTTCAAGCTTGAGAGTGATCAGGAGGCCTGCCTAGGTCACAGAGGCAGTCAGTGCCCAAGCAGGGTTGAAATACAGCTCAGTGCGGCTCTACACCTTTGGATATAACTTCCATTAACATGGCCTCCCACTCACAGTTCTGCTGTCAGAGCACAAGAAATATTTAAGGAAATCTTCTTATTGGTCTTTCAACTCCATTACTCTTCCAAAGCATGCCTGTTTCTGTGCAATTGAAAGCCAATTGAATACTTTATTATTATATAAACTGACAAATATCTGGTAAGCAAAGAAGAAAAGACATATGTTTTCCAAATACCCAATGCATGTAGGGTTAAAAACCTAGATGGGTTGATAGGTGCAGCAAATTACCATGGCACAGTTATACCTATGTAACAAACCTGTACATTCTGAACATGTATCCCAAAACATAAAGTAAAATAATAACAATTATTATTATTTAGGTATTTGTTCATAGGAACATGCATCTTGGAAACAGGAACAAGGCTCAATGAAGTTAATACATTGCATAAATACCATTATTCCTGTGCCTTGGAGTTAATAAAATATTGGCTTATATGTTGTCTAAGGAGCCTTGGGGAAAAAATAGCACAAAAACCATTTGCTTCCTAAATACAAAACTGAAGTCACAAAATCTGCCTAAGCTACAGGTGGCACAGTGAAATAAATCTGACAGTAAATGTCTCTGAGATGACTTAGTGAAATAGAGGAAACCTTGCAGATTTGGATGAATTGTTCAGTAATCTGACAGGTAGTTCTCAAGGCCCGACACTGTGCTCTTCACCCTGCTGGTTGGCCCTGCAGTGAGATGTTGTAAATCCAGGCAGAGGCAAGCAGTGATCTGATGGGCTTCCCAAAATGCCAGGACATGTCACAAGAGGAGGAAGGGAAGTACACCAGACCTAACATATCTTGGCAAACCCAGGAGGAAAGACTTGAACAGTGATCATTCTCAGGATTGGGCCCTTTGGCATTCATAAAACTCAATCCTGCCCCCAGAACCTGGTTGAAATGATACAAGAAGAGCAGCCTTCCTGTTTCCCAGAATGTGCCTCCAGCATATTCACAATTGCTCAGTTTCCTGAAGTTTAATTTTGTTGTGTTTGTACTAGAACAACCAGTCCAAAGCTGAAAAGGCCAGAGTCCTTTTACTTTTCTGAATAGTTCAGAGGTCTGGGTATTCAGAAAAGTGAAGATAAGGGGGTGGAGATGGAAGTTATACTGAGGGGGTCAGATGTTGGTCAAATTCTGTGGGGACCCTCCACTGAAAATTCCACATTAACATTGCATCACCACACCATGCACCCCTTTTCTGTGCTTTGCCTTTTAACAGCACATCCTACCACTCAGGGCTGGCATCATTGTCCCCATCCTATTATCAGCCAAGGAGGAAAGGCCATGTAAGATGGGCTGACAGAATTTTCCAGCTCCTGCTCAAATCTGTTGTCTACTGAATGATCACAGAGTTGGCAAAGAGAGGCAGACTAGATGGTCTGCATCCATCTCTAACAACGCTGGGAAGAATTCCCAAACAGCATCGTTTAGAAAAGAACCAGAAAATAACTCTTTCCTGACATAGCCTACAGCTTGTCACAAAATTCATGTGTCATTCCAAAAATCACTGTAATTGTATGTTTTGTTTTCCTTCTTGATGCTGTTTAGATAATTTAGATTCTAGAAATACGATGTGTGCTTAAAACATTCTAAGATAGCTTTATATGTATGCTGCTGTGGCTGCTGTCATAAATGATGCTGTGCTAATGTTTGTGGTTTTAAAAACATTTTTACTCCACTCTACTATTGGTCAGCATGCCCAAGGAAGTAATTTGAATTTTACGGAGGAAAATCAAAGTGGAATTTAACAAACTGCAATTCATTTTTCTTATGAATCGTGAGGGAAATATAAAATAGGCATTTTGTAAGACTTTGGTAGAAAGAATTGATATTCAATTAGTAGTTAGAACAACAGGAGAAAATAAAGGTTCTTCAGAATTCAACGGATTAACCAAGTTAGTAGATTAAGCCCTATTAACCTTAGCAAGGTATTTAATCTCTCTAAGATCCCACCTTTTCATCTGTAAAATGAGAATAATAGCTATTACTACATGGAGATTAAATTTTAAAGGGAGTCCTGGTACGTAGTAAGCCCTTCTTAAATGCTCACTATCACCATTGCTATTATTGCCAGTTTTCCTCTTCACCATATGTTACTTGTAGAAAACACTAAAGTCAATGAAGATGGAAATAGGGTGTTACGGGAACTTGCTCTGTTAGAAGGTTGGGATGATGAAGCAAAACCCCTATTATGCAGGTGGATTGGTGGATCTTGTGACCATACATTGCACATAAAATCTCAAGGAGGTGTTTTGTAAATATGCACCTCTGGCAATACCAGGATCTGGGTAAAGTCATGGTGCTGCCTATCAGATTCACATCTCTCTACCTGAAAACACGCCTGTCTCTCAGATGGCACAGTAACTGCTATTGGAAGAACCACTTCAAGACTCCACTTGATCCTCTTGAATGTGGATTCTCATAAACATTTTCATTTGCCATTCTTCATCTACTATTTATTGAGTATTTTCTTTGTGGGAGGTAGAAGACTAGTTGTTAAGCCTATGGGCTTATGGTGAATTGGGTCAAAGACTCATTTGAGGCAGCAGGGGACACTTGATTACACTGCTCCCCAAGAAGGGTTCTGGTTGCAGGGTTTCCACTTTCAGAATCATTGGTCTCTTGTATGCCTACCCCTGGGAGCCTCTTATGGATGGCCCAGGCCTGGACCTCCACATCCCTCTGTTCTATGAGGTGAGATGAGGGTTAGGTGTTCTTACCAGTAGGCTCTTTAGGTTCTCAAGTGGAATGTATAGATGCATACAGCAATTGGGAAATGGCAGGGGTTTTTTTCTATGCAAGTCTTTGAAGGCCTGTTGGCTCACACAGTGTAACAAATTTTAGTGACTGAACAAAAAAAGTTGCATATAGGTTCCTGGATCCTGGCAATGTGGGGATTCATGAACCCACCCATGGAGACTGCCAGCTTCTTAAGGCATGGGAGCAGGGTGTGGTATATCAAGGACACAGCCTGGTATGGCCATTAAGTAAATCATAAATAATTGATAATGATGACATCAATAACTTCATTATCCTTGAATGAAACATTTATGGATGTTCTCATGAAATGATGACAATGCTTGCCCTTTGCAAGCCTAATATTTTGCATAAAAATACTTATCACACAGCTCATGGAACTGGAGAGTGATTGTTAAAGGGGAAAAGAGATTTTTAAAGACGTGAAGTGAGACTGAAAGCTTACATTCATTTTAACATGGGGGCTGTGTGAAACACCAAATCCTTGTTTGGAAAGAATATTCCTGGTGACTTATCTTGTAAGAGTGTTGATTAATGCCTTTCAATTGTGGCAAATAAGAATATACATAGCCATGTGAGTTGAGGCTCTATTGGCTCGTGAAAATAATCCTTGACAGAGACTAGAGCACTAAGGAGTGCAATTAAACAGGCAGGTCCTTTGGCGCTAAAGTTCTCTGTGTTTGATAAAGCCATCTCGCTGGTGTTTTCAGTCATAAATTACTTTTTTACAAAACTAATCATTTTCTTTGCTAAAAGAATGGCCATCATAACTCAGAAATGCCCCCAGATAAGAGCGAATCTGGATGACCACCAGGTAATGCCCGTAGAGCCGTTAGCATGAGCCTGGAATGTAATAAGCACTCAATACATTGAAGTGAGTGATGATCTTACTATTGTCATTTATTTTTTATTATCATTTCCACTTCACATGTAGGTCACTGATGAAAACAGAGCCACTATAAGTATGAGAATCCTTTATGAGAATAAAGAATTGAATTGGTAAATTGCTATTTATGCAAATGATGGATGTGGGAAAGTGAACATCTTGACATGGGTGTCGGAGAATCGGAGAGTCTCTAGCCCCATCTGACTGCTGCATCGATGAGGGTGTCCAAGTCAGAGCTCGCAGGAAAATATGAGTATTGTGCAACTGACCGCATCATGGGACCACAAAGGGGGAGTTGTTGGAGTGGTCTGGCAAACTCCTGCCCCTGTGGAATCAGATGCCTCTTTGGACTTTGCTACTGTGCAGCCTGTGGCCATGGACCTGGAAGTGGGCCTCAAGCTGCTGTGGGGCCAGCAGAGCCAGATGAACTTCACGAACAACAGGAAGAGAGCAAGAGCTGGTTGAGGCTCGCCAGGCATTTCTGTACTGGTTCATCCTTGTGTCTGATTGCTTCAACCAATGAGAGTATGGTCCTGCTTCAATTCTGCTTCCAAAATTTCAGACAAGTCCTCTCATGTGGGGAAGGAAATCCTGGCAAATGTAGGTTCCTGACTTAGACAGGACAGGCAGTGCCCCATTAAGAGAATGCAATGTGTGGCTGTGTGTCAGAATGTCTTATGAGTTTTTCATAATTTGGTAGTTTGAGATCCAAGTAAGCAATGTATAAAATAGTAGCTTGAATTGCCAAGTCTAAAGAGGTAGCTTACTAGAGTAGAAAGTGCACTTTACTGGGGTAGATAACCTTCATTCTAGCATTTATACCTGCAAGAATAGGAAATGTCACTCACTTCCTTGGTCTTTCACTTGGGGAAATGACCCTACACCATGGTCAAGATTCATTAAGTTATAAATAACACTCTTATTTCTACTTCCCACAAGCAAAGACTAGAGCAAGGGTATTTATTGGAAAATATAATGGTATCTCATGGAATTCAAGGAAAGAAAAAGCAGAGTAGCTTCACAAGGACCAGTTTCAATTCACCAGCATCTTATGAAGGGCAGCAACTCTCTCAATCACCTTAAGTCTTGGATTTTTGTCTCCATTTATGTGTTGCTTTTTTTTTTTTTTTTTTTTGCTTTTTTTAAAAATTGTATTTTAAGTTCTGGGATGCATGTGCAGAACATGCAGATTTGTTACATATGTACACATGGACCATGGTGGTTTGCTGCACCCATCAACCTGTCATCTAGGTTGTAAGTCCCACATGCATTAGGTATTTCTCCACTTCACTCTGCCCTACATGTTTTGTGTGATCATAGATGTGAAAGCACTTGGGAAGTCCTAAAGCATTGGGCAGACAGACAGTTATGTGGGCTCCTGGCCTAGACAAGAGCTGCCCTGAATTGTGTATACATTTGAAGAAAGGTTGTCTGTCTTAGAATAATGATGTCATACATGGGCTCTGAAGTCAGACTGCACATTCCAAATGTGACTGTACCACTTACTACTTCTGCAACCCTGACAAGTTTCCCAACTTTATGAAACCTCCATTTTTCCAATGTAAAATGGAGAAAATAATCAAATCTATCTCATAAGGTTGCTGGTAGGATTAAATGAAATAAAACATGCCAAGGACTTTGTTCAGGCACATAATAATAGTAATGATAATGATAATAATAATGACAAGGGTGTGAAGTCCAGTTTGGTCTTCTACACCCAGTACCCCAGAAATTGGTCAAGACTGCACTGATTGATAGCTACAGCAGTTCAGCCTGCTCCATGTAGTCTTTGACAAGATGCCATAGTCTGCAGGAAAACATATGTTATCCTATTCTTCTAAGCATGAGGGCTAGCCAGCAAATTACATGAGGAATGTGCTTGGATGCCAAGAAAACCCTTTGGGTTAGCTGTGCACTCAGAGTGATGTATGGAAGAAGTGGAGATGACTCGCTATGCTGTTTGACTTAAAAGATGCCACAGAAAGATTGACTCACTGTCAAGCTGGATGGATGCAAAGAAACTGTTTTTTAACATTGTGAGTTACTCCTGATGATATATTTAGTCAATCCAGTTCTCTTCTATCCAACAGTCACATTTGAACACTTAAGGTATATGTGTCTTTAGTAAGCTAAGAGTTTCCATTTGTTGGGCAACTATGAAGGGTCAGACATCATGTTAGGCATTAACCATTTAATGAAATGTCATAATTAAAATGGAAACTTTTAGTGAAAGTTTCAGTGAAGAGATAAACAAAACAGTTTCTTCCCTTAAAGAGCTCATACTCTAACAGATTTGGCCAGGAGGTGAAGACAAAATAAATACCATATAGATTATGAGAAGTAACTTTTAAGTAGTACAAACACACTGCTGGGGGCCCCAGATGGAAGACAGAGCACACATTCAAGTGTTCAGGTGTCAGCCCACATGTCACCTTCTCAGAAAGGCCTTTGCCCAAACTGAAGCATCCCATCTCTCTTCATTACAATACCATTTTATTTTCCTCAATAGCTGTTACCATAATTGTCATTAAAAAAAAACTTGTTCTTTACTACTCTCTTTCAACTAGAAGGTATACTCTGCAAGATCAGAAAATTTCTTATGTTATTCGCTGCTGTAAATGTCTGTTAAGTGAATGAATATTTGGTCTATAGGATCAGAGAAGGCTTCATAAGTGTACCCATTCTAAATGTGTCTTAAGAAAGTAAGGCTTTCAACAAGTATTGGTTGCAGTTAGAATTGGGGGTTATTATAGGCAAAAGTAATAGGGCAAACAAAAGCTCAGATGGGGATGTCTCAATTCCCAAAGAAACTGGAGTAATGTGTGAATGCACATGTTAGTTTAAAGAAAATATGACCACAGTGGGCTTTGGTTGAAGGGATGACTGAGTTTGATGTTGGGAACTCTCTGGCCCTCTAGACAGATTGTTTCTCCTTGGGGGACTCACACATGAACCGACCAGGCACTAGGCTGCCACACAAGCTGCATGAACTTTCTGACGGAAACAAACTCTCCCAGCTAGAGTACAATATTTCACTTACTGCCTGTGGCAGAGGCTGTTAATCCCCACCTAATATCCAGTAGCTATGCATCTTTTGGGGAGTCATGTGACTAATTATTGAGTCTAATGGATCTGTTGCTTCTGGTCCTAGACAATTAAGAATGGAAACATGTTCTGTTTGCTCCTTTTCTGTGTAATCTACACTATCAGAAGCAAGGGATTCCAAGGTGATGAAAAAGCAGGATAAAAGTGGCCCGAGCTCTTGACTCACTGCCTGGAGGAGAGTAAATCAGTAAAGACCCCAGTCCACATCATACTGATGTAAATAAAAGATAAATCTTTGTTATTGTAAGTCTGAGACTAGGGAGTGTTTATTTTACTGCAGCATAGACTAGACTAGCCATTCTGACTAATGTACTCCACCTTTTTTAAAAAAAAATACATTTATTCTTTGTTTTTTGGAAGGGCAGTTGGCTTTGATTAAATCTTTGCATATACCATAATCATGATGATCAACCATTTAATTTAACCAATCAGACTAATGGCCCTGCTTGAAACCTATTGCTCCCATTCAAACTGGGCACATCTCAATATAATATTAATGATATTCAGTATTGATTTGATCACCATTTTCCATAATGACACAGTCAGTAGACTGCTATTAAGGAAGTAAGTTGTAAAACACTTACTATTTTAAGGATTATAGAATCTGATGTGGGTAAGGTCTGTCAAATTTTCCTACATTTTTTACCACCTCATCTTCCTCCTACATTGATCCTTATTCCAATTCATGGCTAGCATAAATAATTCAACCCAACAAAATTATAAAGTTTTTTGAGGGAAGGAGAGAGGTGCGGAATCAGTTAGAGTAAAGCAGGAATTTGTGTAAAATTCAGGACCCTTGCTACTCCAGGGCGTAGTGCCCACCAGAATGTTGTATGAAGAATGCTCTCTGGAAAAAAAATCCCTGAGATGCCGTGCACACAGTGCTCCAGGGCATGCTGTGTGCACAAAATGGTGCTTCTCAGAGATGTGCAGTTTGGTGGCTCTGTGAAAAAATGTAGCAATAATCCAAACCCATAGTGAATTATAAATACCAACCCTCTCAAATATAAGTGAATCAAATTAGACCACAGTCTCTGAGTAGAATAAGCAAGTGTGAAATCTTTTCCCCACATCAATCCAGGGGAACGGGATTTAGAGAAAGACAGAGGCTGATTAATGCTCATAGTGGAGTATTATCTTCTGAAAATGGAATGACATCGGGCCTCAGACACTTTGGCTCATTTCTGTTGTGTGCCTCTGCATTCACATTTAACATGACTTCCAAATAATTGGTAAAATTACTCTTGATATTGGTTCAATAATTGCATAAGCATTTAAGCTTGAATTCAGATGGAAAATTAAACAGACATAAAAATTTATATTCACTTGGGCCTCATTTAGTCTCTGAAGAGTTTAAGTAAGCAAAGTTTAAGTTCTAACTCTCAGCATCCAAAATTCCTTCTAATGTGAATTTTTTTTTTTTTTTTTTGAGACGGAGTCTCGCTCTGTAGCTCAGTCTGGAGTGCAGTGGCGCAATCTCTGCTCACTGCAAGCTCCACCGCCTCCCAGGTTCACGCCATTCTTCTGCCTCAGCCTCCCTAGAAACTGGGACTACAGGCACCCGCCACCACGCCCAGTTAATTTTTTTGTATTTTTAGTAGAGATGGGGTTTCACCGTGTTCGCCAGGATGGTCTTGATCTCCTGACCTCGTGATCCGCCCACCTCGGCCTCCCAAAGTGCTGGGATTACAGGCGTGAGCCATCATGCCCGGCCTAATGTGAATTTTTCAATGCATGCATGTATATGTGTATGTGTAATATTTCTGTTCACTAAGGAAAACTTAGAAAATATAGAAAAGTAAAAATAAAGAAAGAAAAGTCACCTGGGATCCTGCCACCCAGGGCTAACTATTGAGAATATTTTTATATATATTTTATAGAGTTAAATTAGAGTACAAAGATATTGTATTATTAATGAAATTAGTAACTTGGCATTTTTCTTTTCACAAAATTTACTATGCTTCCCCCAAATCATTAAAACCTGTTTGTAAACATTTTTAAAGGCTGTATAATATTCCATACTACAACTATATAAACCTCTGTTTCCTTCTACCTATCCTTATTACTGAATATTTAAATTATGTTTTAAAGTATAACTCATTCATCACTTCTCGACCTTTTGGCTAAGATCAAGGGTTAAAGTATAGCTCATTCACTGTTCTAAATAGTTCTTTATATATCATCCTTTTATATATAAACATATTTTCTGTATTTCAAATTACTTCCCTAGGTCATATCTCTAGAAGTAAGAATACTGGGTCAGAGCATATAGTCCTTTCTTGAAATATATTTTCAGCTATACCAAGGTATTTCTGAATATAAAAATTATTGTGGAAAACTATAATAAACCATCTTTATCTATCAAAAGATAGTTGCTGCTAATATGTTAGCCCATTTTATTGAGACATATGTTTCTTTTCATATGCAAATATAAGCTCAAGTATACATGGTATTAAGACTAAACAATTGCCATTTATTTAAAATGTTCTGGTGCCCTTTTTGTACTAGCCTCCAGAATCTCCAGGGTTGCAGCAGGTAGGGAGAAAACTGACCATCCAGTCCTAAGGATAAGACTAGATTTGCACATGAAGAAAAATGGAGCACAAATGGACCATGCTGGCTGTGTTTAAGACAATCTGCCTCAAGCCATCCCCCTTGCTCATTCCTCCGTATTCAACATCTTCCCCTAAGAACCTCATTCAAAAGAGTCTGTGACTTTGCTTCCAAATGTATTCTGCCCAGCAGGATTGGCTCCTCTCCAGATACTGTTGACTTCATAGAAATCAATGTGGTGGTGGTTGCCCATTCCAAGAATAATCACTTTAAAGACTCCTTGAATATACAAAATCAATAGCAGAGCAAGTCATTGCAGTCCATATAATTAAATCACTCCCAAGTACCCTCATTTTTTTTCTCTAAGCAATTGTGATAAGAGCCTGAGCTGACAGAATCTCCTCAGGGTGCCTCATCTGAGCTCCAGAAAGGCCAGGGCTTGATGTACTCATCTTGCTTCTGTGGTTGTCAAGGCTTCTGACCTCAGAAAACAAAGCCATAGTGCCAGATATATAAGGAGAGAGGCTGGGTGGGAACACACACACTGCTTCTCTGTGAGAGTGCCCAGCCATGTGTCTGATGGGGTAACTATTTGAATCAAAGTCAGTCACTGACCTATGGGGCAAGACATGCAGCACCTCTGCCAGTAAAAGCGACAGGAGACAGACAAATGCCTAAGCAGTCAGGGGTGAGTCCCCAGTGAAACCCCACCTTCAAGCCCAAAAACAGCCTAAAGGCTGAAAGACCTGACTGCTGGTCCTGGATGAAACCTATGACGCAGAGTGAGAACTTCTGTTTCTGTTTGCCCGCTCTTTCCCAATGGATTCTGTCTGAATAGTGCCTTTTAACCAATCAAATGTTGCCTTTTCTAATACTACCTAGGGCCTGCCCCTTCCCCATTCTGAGCCCATAAAAGCCCCACACTCAGCCACACTGGGGGGACTTTACTCCCTTCACATAGTGGGACCGTTCTCACATCCCCTCTCCATTGAAAGCCATTTTCATCACTCAATAACACTTCCCGCCTTGCTCACTCTTTGATTGCCAGTGTATCCTCATTCTTTTTGGGTGCGGGACAAGAATTCAGGAACTGGTACACAAGCCAGACTCGGTTGGGGCAGGCTGAGTGGGTGGGCCATCTCCTGCAGCAGGTAGCATGGCTGAGGGAGGCCTGGGTGGAGCATCACCAGTCAGAGGTCCCGGCTTGAAAGGGACTGAGAAAAAAATTCTGTGTCACTAGCCAGACAATAGTTGCTGCACACTTAAGGGGTATGACCAGCAGCAGACTCACCTAGCAGTCAGGTGTTAGAATACACCCTTGAAGAGTCCTCCTGTATGTAAGGTGAGCCTTGGATGAACTTAAATATAATGTCCTCGATGTAAGGAGTGGTGAGAAGGAGTCCAAATACAATCAGGAAAGAAGGAAGAGCACAACCCTCATTGACAGAAATACAGGAGTTGATTACACTGTATGGAATTGGATAGAGTATACCAAGGAAAGAGAATGAAGTTGGAATAATTAGGGAAATCTTTATGAAGAAGTAAACCTTTATGAAATGTTGAGAAATAAAGTGGAGTGGGAGTTCTGCTTCTGATAATCAGAAACTATTTATTGCAGACCAATCTTTCCACTGAGAACAACCAGAAAATAGAGACAAAGTATATAAGATGGTGTGTGTGCACATACGAGTGTGTGTTTGTCCTAGGCAATCCCTGTATATTTCAAAATTAAGAGACACAATTCTATATAAACCAAGGATCAATAAAGAAATTATAATGGAAACTTGAAAATATTTGAGTCAAATATTAAGGAAGATAAACAATGAAATTTTAAGATGAAGCTAATGGTGTGCTTAGAGAGATATTTATGGCCTGAAACACATGGAAGTTTAAAAAACAGAAGAGCATAGAAGCAGTGAGCTAGATGACACAAACAAATGGAAACGCAACCCATGCTCACAAATGGGTAGAATCAATATTGTGAAAATGACCATGCTGCCAAAAGCAATCTAAAAATTCAGTGCAATTCCCATCAAAATACCACCATCATTCTTCACAGAACTAGAAAAAAGCTATTCTAAAATTCATATGGAACCAAGAAAGAGCCCACATAACCAAAGCAAGACTAAGTAAAAATAACAAATCTGGAGGAATCACGTTACCTGACTTGAAACTATATTATAAGGCCATAGTCACCAAAACAGCACGGTACTGGTATAAAAATAGGCACATAGATCAATGGAACAGAATAGAGAACCCAGAAATAAACCCAACTACTTACAGCCAACTGATCTTTGACAAAGCAAACAAAAATATAAAGCAGAGAAAGGACACCCTATTCAACAAATGGTGCTGGGATAATTGGCAACACACATGTGGAAGAATGAAACTGGATCCTCAACTCTCACCTTATACAAAAATCAACTCAACATGGATCAAAGACTTAAATCTAAGACCTGAAATCATAAAGGTTCTAGAAGATAACATCAGAAAAACCCTTCTAGGGTTGTCTTAGGCAAAGACTTCATGACCAAGAACCCAAAAGTGAATGCAATAAAAACAAAGATAAATAGGTGGGACTTAATTAACCTAGAGAACTTTTGCATGGCCAAAGAAACAGTCATCAGAGTAAACAGACAACCCACAGAGTGGGAGAAAATCTTCACAATCTATACGTCTGACAAAGAGCTACTATCCAGAACCTACAAATAACTCAAGCAAATTAGCAAGAAAAAAAGTACCATCAAAAAGTGGGCTAAGGACATGAATAGATAATTCTCAAAAGAAGATATACAAATAGGCAACAAATATATGAAATAATGTTCAACATCACTAATGACCAGGGAAATGCAAATCAAAACCACAATGTGATAACACCTCACTCCTGCAAGGAGGGCCATAATAATAATAATAATAAAAATAGATGTTGGTGGGGATGTGATGAAAAGTGAGCACTTTTATACTGTTGGTGAGAATGTAAACTATTACAACCACTATGGAAAACAATGTGGAGATTCCTTAAAGAACTAAAAGTAGATCTACTGTTTGATCCAGCAATCTCACTCTTATAATAGGTATCTAAACAAAGGAAAATAAATCATTATATGAAAACGACACACAAACATGCATGTTTATAGCAGCATAATTTGCAATTTGCAAAATATGAAACCAGTCCAAATGCCCATCAATCAAATGGTTAGAGGAAATGTAATATATATATACACAGAATAGAATATATAGAGAGATAGAATATATATACAGTAGAAATACATATTTATATGTGTGTACACACACACACACACACACACACACCATGGAATACTACTCAGCCATAAAAAGGAATGAAATAATGGCATTCACAGCAACCTGGATGGAATTGGAGACTATTATTCTAAGTAAAATAACTCAGGGAATGGAAAATCAAACATTGTATGTATGTTCCCATTCGTAAGTGAAAGCTAAGCTATGAGGATGCAAAGGCATCATAATAATGATACATTGGAATTTAGGGACATGGGAGAAAGGGTCAAGGGTGGTAAGGGATAAAAGACTACACATTGGATACAGGGTACACTGCTCAAGTGACAGGTGCACCAAAATCTCAGAAATCACCACTAAAGAACTTATTCATATAAATAAACACCACCTGTTCCCCCAAAAACCTATTGAAACTTAAAAAAACAAAAATTAAAAAAAAATAAAAATTAGGAAAAGAAAAGTAAGCCAAATACAAAGTAAAAGGAAGAAAACAACAAAGATATGAGCAGAAATCAATGAAATAGAAAGAAAACTCTCCTAGTAATGAAGTCAAAATTGATCTTAAAAAAGGCTAATAAATTAAATTAAAAATGACAGAACAGATTAAGTTTTTAAAATGGACAGCAGACACAAATAACCAACATCAGCAAAGAAAATCAGCACCCCAAGGTAAGGATATTAAAAACAAATGTGTGCAAATAAATTTAAAAGGTTAGATGAACTAGTCAAATTCTTAGAGAAACACAAATTTCAAAACTGACAGAAGAAGAAATAGAAATCTGAGTGCTTCTATGACTATTAATAAAATTTAATTCACAATTAAAAATTTGCACCCCTGCACCACAAGACTTCATCACCAAAATCCAGACTCAGGTGGCTTATTAGGTGAATTTTACCAAACATTTAAGGGAGAAATAACATGATTTTAGAAAAACTCTTCCAAATTACTGAAATAAAAAGAAATACTTTCTACCTCATTTAATGATGCTAAAATAACTCATAACATAGCTGTAAAATTTTTAAACAAAATATTGGTCAATCAAATACAGCAATATGCAAGAAGGACAATACATCCTGATCACATTTATTCCAGGAATCCAAGATTGATTTAACATTTGGAATTGATCAATATATTTTACAACATTCCCAAAATAAAAGAAAAAAACAATATGACCAGGTTTATGGATATAGTAAAAAGACTTGTTAAAATCCAGCATCTACACATAATAAAAAGTCTTAGCAAAATAGAAATAGAAAGGAGCTGATGTGGTTTGGCTGTGTCCCCAACCAAATCTCATCTTGAATTGTAACTCCCACAATTCCGACATGTCATGGGAGGAACCTGGTGGGAGGTGATTAACTTATGGGGGTGGGACTTTCCTGCGCTGTTCTTGTGATGGTGAGTGAATCTCACAAGATCTGGTGGTTTTAAAAATGGGAGATTCTCTGCACAAGCTCTTTTTTTGCCTGCTGCCATCCACGTAAGATGTGACTTGATCCTCCTTGCCTTCCACCATGATTGTGAGGCTTCCCCAGCCACGTGGAACTGTGAGAGCTCCATTAAACCTCTTTCCTTTATAAATTTCCCAGTCTCGGGTATGTCTTTATCAGCAGAGTGAGAACAGACTAACACAGGTGCTTTCTAAGTAACACAAGTTTTATTTATATACTTACTGGTAAAATGTTGAAAACTTTTCCTCCAAGATTGAGAATGAGGCAATGGTGCTTTCTATACCTACATCAATTTCATATTATACTAAAAGGTATAGTCTATGTAATAGGGCCAGAAGAAATATAAATGTACAAGGATTGGAAAGGAAGAAGTAAAATTATCATTTTTCACAGTAGATATGATTTTGTACATAGAAATCTCAGAAGAATCCATGAAAAGAATTAATAAGTAAATTAGCAAGATTGTCATGTACAAGGTCAATATTCAAAAATCAATTGTATTTTTAAATATCAAGAAAACAATAATTCAAAAATACGATTTAGAATAATACTATTAAGCTAAAAGCTTAGTTTATGCCCTGCCTCCTGAGGGTAGGCTAAACTTAGTGACATATTTGAAGAATAGAGAGAAAAGTGAAAATAGTAAGTTCACAGTAAAGAAATCTGACAAGCACCACCTTAACCAAATGATGAAGGTTAAAATCATCACTGATATCATGTGGTTAGATTGTACCCTGTAATATAATGTAACTTTACCCCTGTATAATCTTTTAAATAAACCCATATCACCAGTCCAATAATGAGGAAAACATCAGATAAATCCAGATTGGAAGATTTCTACAGGATACCTGGCCAGTAATCTTCAAGATTGTCAACATCACAAAAACAAAAAGAAAGAGTAAAGAAAGACACAGATTCCAGACAAAGGAGGCACAACAACTAAGTGCAATGTGGTTTCTTGAATTTGCTCCTATAACAGAAAGAGGTCATTTACTGAAAAAAGTTATGAAATCCAAGTAAAGCCTGGTGTTTAGTTAATACTAATGCAAAAAAAAAAAAAGAAAAAAAGCATTTCTAGTCAAGAGCATCGGTGGAAGGGAAGGTGATATTTATTAAGGCCAAACCCTCCACCTAAAGTTTTATCTCCTGGCCTTACCATTAAGAGGTTACCTAACATTAACTTGCCTTCTTACAGTGACAAGGTCACTGCCTGTAAGTGCCTGGTCGTTAGGAAGTTCTTCTTTATGTTTTCCTAACTATCTTTGATCATGGGTTCTTGTTCTACCCTCTGGGTGCTGATGGGCATGTAGGGCTAGGTGCTGAGAAGATAACACCAATTCCCTGCAATCTTCTAGATAGGAATCTTCCCCAAGACTGTCTTTGAATTGCTGTCACAAGTATTTTCATTGCTGACAGTTTGGAAGCTTTGGGATCTTAGAATGCATAATGGGCCAGAGAAGTACAGGATGCAGCCTTTATTAGTACAGCCAGCGTCACTCAAGGGACTTCATGGCATGTCTAAGAACACATAAGTAATTTGGGCTGCTTTCTTTTTTATTCTGAAAGCTTGTAACACCTTCTGTTGCTGTCAGACAGGAAATACCAACTCATTTTTAATAGCAAACTTAACAAAACATAATGTGGAAAGAAAGTCAGAGTTGAGGATTATTGATAGTTTGATTTTGTTTGTACATTTCCTCCTTAATTCCAATGTCTTAAAAAGAACTTTTAAAGAAGTAACTGTGGTGTATATCTTAAGAGAAAATGATTTGATGATAAGATGCTAAAATTAACATATGTCATCAGTAGTGGTCTTGAAATTAACAGATGCTTTGAAAATGAATATGTAGTGTCTTAAAATGACTAAATATGAAAACTTCATTAAAATGAATACTCTGTAGGGGGTCTGCCCATTCTGTATGAACTTGAAATTTTCAGAAAAGCAACTGAAAATGACCCTTTAAGCCAACCCAATCCAAACATCTACTTTTTAGAAAATCATTATTAGTTATGTTATTGTTGGTATTTGTCTTCATTCACATGGTTTTGCCTTTCCATACTATAAGTGAATTCGAACAGTAACTATCAATTTCAAGTACTTGGAAAATATTTTCATGCAAAATGTATTCTATCAACCTCAACACTTTTCCTTCCCCTCCCTTTTTCTCCTCTCAGCTTTAATGTTAAATATATTCGATCTCTCTTTTTATTATTATTTTTAATTGCTACATAATAATTGCACATATTTACATGTACAGTGTAATATTTTTTGCTACGTGTGTGCAATGTGTAATGAAACCACCTCCTTTAATGGAGGGGAGAACTGGGATTCAGAAAATGAATATAGTTTGCCTAGGGTCACATAGTGAGCTACTAATACATATTGTACTAGAGCTCATTTCCTGCTATTCCAAGTCCAGGACCCATTTTAAGTGGCCTCCAGATACAATAGAAAATATGGGTTTCTAATTATTTTCTATAGATAATTGGCCACTGCCAGAATGGCAAAGGAAAGCATTCCCTCTCATCCTAGTTTTTTTTCTTGACCTCTTGGGATTGCTTCTTTTCTTCCATAAATTTTTGCAATGTCTGACAAATCAAACAAACAAAACCAACAAATAAAATAAAAACTAAGAAATATAACTTTATCTAATAATTTATTTATAATTGTTATTTAATAGAATTGCATAATTCCTTATAATTCTATAATTATGTAAATTGTATAATTCTTATTTCTCATTATTTATCTAAGAATTATTATACTATCTACCATTTAATGAGGACTTTCTACACGCCATTTGGTACGCAGCCCTCCCAACAAAACTATGAGGTAGATACTGTTTATCCATTTTCCATGGGCAGGTGTAAAGCATCCAGAATCAGATAACCTGGGTCTGAATTCCTGCTCACCCAAGTTACTTGCCAATATCAGCCTCAGTTTCCTCATGGGTACAATGGTGGTGGCACCTACTCTGTGATGCATGGATAGTAGGTAGCTCAGCTCCTGGCACAGAGTGTCTAATTTATGGCAATTATTATTTATATGGTTATCAAGAAATGGAAACCCCAGAGAAAAAATTAACTAGTTGTTTAAAGTCTTGCAGAGCTAGGATTTGAAGGTAACATCAGTTTATGCAATACACGTCTGACATCGGTCTACACTGCACACACACGCAAACACACACACATTCAGAGTAAACTAGAGAATTTTTTCTCGTATAAAATAAGCCTAGATTTGACAGTCAAGACTATTATGATGGCTCTGTGATGCCTTCTACAGCCCAGCCTCCTCCTTTTTTCTGCTCTGCCTCCTTGGTGCTGGGCTCCATCTTCAGGTATCCTCATGGTCGCAGGATGGTGGCTGCAACATCACTATGTTCCAAAAAAGGCAGAAGGAAGAAGGAGTAATGAGGAAGAATAAAACATGTCTCCAAAATGGCTTCTTAATGTTTCTGTTCAAATACACAGGCTATCCCGGTGCATTGTGCCAGGAACTAAGACATCCAGGACTATTTTTCCTGGTGTGTAGTATTAGATCAAGTGGAAAGAAGAAACTGGGAGTTAAGCAAACAGGTTTCTTAGATCATATTGTCCCACTGTATTAGGCCATTCTTGCATTGCTATAAAGAAATACCTGAGACTGGGTAACTTATAAAGGAAAACGGATTAATTGGCTCGTGGTTCTGCAGGTGTTATGGGAAGCGTAACAGTGGCATGTGCTTTTCGGGAGGCCTCAGGAAGCTTCCACTCATGGTGGAAGATGAAGGGGACCAGGCGTCACACATAGTGGGAGCAGGAGTAAGAGAGAGAAGGGGAAGGTGAGACACACTTTTAAACAACCAAATCTTGCAAGAGCTCACTCACTATCACGAGGATAGTACCAAGAGGATGGTACTAAACCATTCATGAGAAATCTACCCCATGTTCCAATTATCTTTCACCAAATCCCACCTCCAACATTGGGGATTACATTTGAACCTAAGATTTGGGTGGGAACAACTTCCAAACTATATCACCCACCAAATAAGACAGTCTTTCTCCCATAACTCAGTTTCCCTACCTGTCGATTGAGAAAGTTGAATAAGGTGGATTATTTAAAATTCTGTGCTGTGCATTTCTCTATGGCAAATGTTCGTGGCATCCTCAGAAGGGAGTGTTCCGTTGATCAGGTGCCCATTTGGCGTACAGAGCGGAACATCACTGCCAAAATCACACAGCTGGCCCTTGGCTGTCACTGTATGTTGCAGGCCCACGTCTTGCTCTGAGCCATGATGCCAGGGAGCCCCTCTGCACTAATCTCCTTCTCTGTGTGCCAACAAGCCTCCCACACTTTAGAGTCTGCAGCCAGTGGTTTGCAGGCCCGAGCTACTGACAATTATGAGCACTCCCACATTTTTTGCATTCTTTTTTCTATTACTCATAACTGCATGCCCCCCAAACCCCAGCTTTCTGATAGGATTGATCTCATGAATAACTCATCCTATGGTGTTAACAGCCAGCTGAGTGCAACTCAAAAGGAGCAGGGGAGGTAAAATGACATGCTTTTTTTGTTTTGTTTTGTTTTGACATGGAGTCTTGCTCTGTCACCAGGCTGGAGTGCAGTGGCACGATCTCAGCTCACTGCAACCTCTGCCTCCCGGGCTCAAGTGATTCTCCTGCCTCAGCCTCCTGAGTAGCTGGGATTACAGGCAGGTGCCACCATGCCCAGCTAATTTTTGTATTTTAGTAGTCGGAGTTTCACCATGTTGTCCAAGATGGTCTCGAACTCCTGACCTCGTGATCCACCCACCTCGGCCTCCCAAAGTGCTGGGATTACAGGCGTGAGCCACCACGCCTGGCCCAAAAATGACATTTTAAAATTCCCTTCTAAGTGCCTGCCATTGTACTGCTGCCACCTTCCCATGTCATCCTCATAACGAAATTTGTGACAATATCCCCACTTGATGGATGAGAAAACTGAGGCATAGAGCAGGTAAGTAAGATTATACAGCTAGCATGGTGCCAGTCAGGATTCAAATGCAGGCCCATATGGCTCCTAAGTTTATAAAATATTTGCAATTTAATTTCAGGAAATGCCTGCATTTTGAGCCTTCTCAATGGTAGGCGCAATGGTAGACTTTCCAACTCTCTCTCAAGGTTGAAAGATGAATTATTTTGTACACAAGGCCATCTCTTTGTGCTCCAAGGTCACCTTTTGCCTTCTCTGTGCTCTATCCTGATAGTTAGTGGCAGTAGATTAGCCTCATTTATTTGGGAGAGTCGCATTGAGCTTTACAGCTCTTTTTACTTGCTGGTGTTGGCCAGGGATGCCCAGGACATCTCTGCCAGCTGGCATGGAAGCCTCATTGTCACTCCTGAATTCTAAAGAGGACATTTGCTCTCACCACACAGGTACAGATGCCTCGAGCTGGCCCCAGGAAAATCCTGCCAAGGCTCCATGCTGTGCTGCCCGCTGCATAACTCACCTGAATTCATTGCTGCTTGAAAAGAATGTTTTTTCATCCCTCTGCAAAAAGTCAGGGTGAAAACCACTTTGTTAACAGAGAGATATGAAGAAATGTACTAAGAAAATTTCAAAGAGAGAGAAGGAATCAATAACACTAAAGAAAAATAGGATGAATGCGACACCTGGAAACACATTTTTCACCAGCAGTATTGTCATTTTAGTCTAAAGAATAACCAAATGAAAGATTCCTACCTGAGGCTGCCAAAAACACCTAATTACAGAGAAATATTAGCTGATTTCAAGTCCCTGAAATGTGTTTTGTAGAACACTAATTTTTAAAAGATGATTAAAAGATCTTCTGCTGGGAAATATAGTCTATAGTCAAAACAATTGAAAAATATCTAGGTTACACAAAATTAACTGGCTTCGTCATTTCTTTGCTGAAGATTTCTCATGTCTTTAATATGTTAATGAACATTATGAATTTCTAACAGGGAACTGCAGAATGCAGGATTTTCCAGACTTCACAAACTTCCTGACCTTCACAAAATAGGTCCTACCTGTTCTCTATCACCAAACCATGTTCATTTTCTCCTTGGACTGTACTAGAATGTACTACAATGTGAAACGTTAGATTTATTTATTGGTTTACTGGTGTGTGGATCTTCCCCAGTGGATACTGTGACCTCCAGGAGACTGGGTCCAGGTCAGTCTTACTCACTAGAGTGTCCCCAGCATCTAGTGCTGAGTCTAACATACAGAAGCTACTGCAGAAACGTCTGTTTTATCACTGTGTTTTTTTTCTTCTTTTTCTTTTTTGTAAAGCAATTGGCAAAGTATCTGGCACAAAATAAGTGCTCAATAAATGTTAAACATGTGCACTATTACTATCCCCTTTTACAGATAAGGAGACAAAGGCTCAGAGAATTCAAGTAACTTGCTCAAGATCACACAGGCAGTAAGTGATGATGACCAGATTTGAATACAGACATTCTGGTCCTAAAGCCTGCACTATTGAATTAAATAAATGTATCAGGTCTCTGCTCAATCCCAAGAGGGAGGCGGAAGTGAGTAATTACAGTAAGTCCTGGCTCAGAGGGCAGCCAGCATCTTTTGGATTAAGACGGATGGTTTGGTGCATTCTCAGAGAGCTGAGAAAGTTCATGTTCGTTGAGAGATTACTGTGTGGCAGACACTCTTTTGCACGTGTCAAACCATTTAATCCTTAGGCTCTTCAGTAATCAGGTAATACCATCTCCTCCTATAGTGAACCAAACTGAGGCTCAGAGAAGCTAAGGGACCTATCCAGGGTCACTGGACCAGGAAGCACCCAAACAGAGATTGTCTGATTCTAGAGCACTGGGCCTGGGTGGAACCACTCAAGCAGATGGCTGGGCTGGGGCGTGGAAGAGCAGAGGCCCAGAGGGAGTTCCTGGAGCAAGGGCTGTCACTCTAGATTCCTTCCTCTTCTGTTGCTAGGCTTCTATTCCAAAAAGCTATGTGGCACCAACCCTTCAGCCCTAATGCTACCCAGGAGCTGATCAAGGGACAGAGAAGCCCCACTCCTTCCCCTCACTTTGTTACCTAGCTCACCTAGCCTTCTGATCTGGTTAATTAAGTGGACTCTGGGACCTGAGCGCACACCCATTTTCACTACCTACTAACTCTATGGCCATAAGCTATTTCACCCCTGTGAGCCTCACATACAATAACAGGGCTAACTTCACAAGGGTGCTGTAAGGATTCATCAAAATGATGCCTAAGGAGCACTTGAGCTCATTGCTTGGCACATTTCAGATACCTGGGAAGTAGCTGTCATTCATGAAGTGAGGAATAATCCCTCATGACCCAGGCTGGTGGTGCTGAGGGGACTGTGGATACTTTCTAGTTCTTACCCTTGGTGGGGCACAAGGATATGTGGGTAAGCACAGCACTCAGCATATAGAAGGTGCTCCATAAATATCGAGTTGACTTGGCTTCTCCAGAATCTCCAAAACCAAAAAGCTAGGAAGAGGTGAATGTACTGTGGCATGCCCAGAGCAGCTGGGGGCAGCGGCACAATGAGATGACCATCTCTCCCTCCTTCTGGGTACGTCTCAAGGGATATGGTGGGCCTGCAGGGCAGCTTTCAGAGCCTTTCTCAGGAAAGCTCCTTTGTCTCCAGGACATACATGTTTACCTGGCTCTTTCACCGGGATGTCCATGTTGAAGGCTTCTCAGGCAGTGGGTCAGCATTAGTTTTGCCACCTTTGTGGGCTGTCTCCAATTATGCTACAAAGCAACCTTCTGCCAAATAATAAATTAAAGATCCTATTTTTTCAGGCAAATGCCACACCTGGGGCCAGAGGGATCTTGTCTGCTTGTCCTGAGATGGATTAGTAAGTGGTCCATGGATCCAGCTCTTTCTGTGTGCCTGGCTGCCTGCTAGCCCCTCCCACGTCTCACCTCAGTGAACCCTCACTCTTTCTGTGAGGCCAATTACTGCATCTCCAATTTTCAGGCAAGGAAGATGAAGCCAAGAGATATTAGGTAATTTGTGCAGTTGTATTATACCTAATGGGTGGAGCTCTCTGGCACTACATTTTGCCTCTTATCAATATGCTCCTCTACTTCCCACCACAAATTCTATTTCTCCCTAGAGGTGGAATGTCTGGCTGGCTCTTAGGAGACACAGGTTGTAGGTCTGACACAGCCTCTAATTTGGGTAACCCCAGCAAGTTATTTAATTTCCTTCAGCCTGGGTTTCACTGTCAAGAAATTAATAGTGGTGAGAACAATAATCATCATTTATTGTGTCATTACCAGGTATACTATGGAATTACCTGTGGCATCCTACTGAGTCTTCACACTCATGCTTTGAGGCAGTCAATAATTTATCTTGTTTCTCAGAAAGAGAAGGAGGTCTGCAGTGAGGAAGTGATTGGTCAGTTTCACAGCCAATGAGTGGCTAGGCCAGGATCTAGCACGAAGTGGGATCCTAAGCACTGCATATCCAGCCTTCTGTCCCCAGAGGAGGAGGGGGTTGCACTATAATCTCTGAGGCGCCTTCTAGATCAATTTCTGGGATTCTAAGAAGGTACTAAGACAATGCTAAGGTGGTGGAGACTTAGGTCCACAGGATGGTTCAGTCACTCCAAGGCCATCCCATATATCACTCTATCCTATTGATTCTCAGGTCCTGAGCTTTTGCTCCCTCTTGGTCTCTGCTTGCTTTACTGTGTTCTTTCTCTACATTCTATGAGCTCCCTTCCTTCAAGCCCCAAGTCAAGATTCACTTCCTCTGACCACTTCAGAGACACTTGGGCCCGTCTCTGCTCTTTGCACTTATTTGACACACATTTTGGATAACTTTGATTGCTACTTGACTTTAAGCTTCTGGTCTTGGATGTGACAGGTGCACAGTGAGTCATAGGATGATGACTTCACATGCACATTTCATATATGTTCATGCAACCTGTGTGCTCCTACAGGTCCCCAGCGCCTATGTGGGGTGCTAACATACATTTTTACATTATGATTTCAAACCAATTTTAATGCATTATTTCTAAACTCAAGTTTCTTTTATTTTTTACATTAAAAAGATATAGACTCAGGGGGTACATGTGCAGGTCTGTTATATAAAAATATTGCATAATGCTGTAAACTGTTTCTTTTTGTAGTTTTTTTACCATCTTCCATGCCCTTTTCTACTACCTTTGAGGCAATTGAGGTCCAGGGTGGTTCTACAAAACCAGGGTAGCAAATGCCATTAGCAGAAGCAGAACAACAAAGCGGTGTCAACTGAGCTTCTCCATTCCAGATTCTCAAACCCACCACAGGGTTCCTTAGAAAGGCTTTAGTTGGCCACAGCTAATAAATATGCCCTTCTCATTCCCTCTTTACTAGTAAGTCCTTTCATCCTCTTCCAAATAAGCCACACAGAGGCAGAGACATGGAGAGGACCATTAAGGCCTGAATGAAGGAGCATGAAGTCCGCTGCTACGTTAGGTCTGTCCCCAAGAGAGATCTAGGGACATTTGCTCATCTGGACAATTGTTACTGAGAAATGTCATGTGGCTTCAGAGCTGCCATGAGGCCACTAAGGAGCCAAGTCCTGAACCTAGTGTAGAATCACATCTATTTGCCTAATGTTAACCAGAAATACCCACTTCTCACCTAGCTGCCTGCCCTGTGATGAGACATTGGCAGAGCATTGCAGTCACCCAACAGATGGTGGAATCCAAGTACAGCGAACTTCTCAGAGGGTCTTTAGAAAAGGTGGGGAATGGTCAGAAGCATCTGTCACCCACTGGAGGCCAAGGCTGTGCAGGGAGGGTACAGTTCAGGATTTCCCCCATAAAAACCTTCTGACAAACCAATTATGGATACACCAGGCATATTGAAGAGGACTCTTGGTGTTAATAATTTATTAGTATGAAGTTACTTCCTCACAAGTAAATCCCTGAGTGGTGGGGACCCCTCCTCCATTCATATTTGATTTCATTCCCCTTCTTAGTGTCAGGAAAGACATCTCACCACTCTGTTTTCACCTTGATCCAAATGTTCAAACTTTAATGATGAAGAGGCTAAACATGTCAGTATTTACCTTTCTCCCAATTGTCCTCCGAACACATCACCCAAAGCAAGAAGTTATAAAATGTTTCACATTATTCCACACAGTATACATTATCCTCCAGAATGAGGGTGGCACAGCAGGATCTTGCCCATTGTTCAGGTCGCCAAGTCAATACCCTGCATCAGAACCTTTCTCTGAAATGTCAGGCCAGGAAGGACGTGATGGAGAAACTGAGAGCCACTTGCAGGTAGAATTACTATGTATTCATGTCTCTGCATACCCTCTTTAAGCTTTAGTGTTTGTTTATTTAAAGACAGAAAAGAGGCACACGCTGGTGGGTAAACCCTGGCTGAGTATTGTCTGTATGTCCCTAGGAAGGTAACCTGGCCTTTCTAAGCCTCTGCTTTTTCATCTGTAGAATGGAGATGATAATAGTAACTGTTTTGTAAGGTTGTTACCAAGGTCCAGTGTGAACTTGTATATGGTACTGGTAGCCCCATCTAGTGTCCAATAGTTGGTAGCTGTTATACATGGACATACCAAGATTACTGACTGTCAGAGAGGGCTGTTCATTGCTGTCATTTCTCTCCAACTCTCCAAAGGAAGACTTCACTGCAAGCCCCAAATCTCCTTTTGGCTTCTTACAGAAAAAGGAAGAAAGCCTTTGCTGGAAAAATGCTCCATGGAGAAGAATGAATTCACTTTGTTGGTGGTGAAAAGACCACTTGAGAAAACCTGATCATGGGTTGAATCTCCAAGCTGCTTCTAAGGGAGCTGAGCTTTGCCTGTTGCAAGTGGGCAGAGGAGCCAGAAAGTGGGCGAAGAGCTTCCCAGGACGTGGAAACCTTCCAATCTGGCTCATCTCCCCATCCTCATGGTGCCCCTGGAGCACACACAAGTTCTGTGTCTCACTGAGAGGGACAAGGGAAGTGACCCTGCTCTCTGACTTAAGAAGGTGTTTTCTTTTCCTCTTTGAAAGAATCTTCAAGGACAATTTTAGAGTCTCTAAGATAGGAAAGTTTCCTTCTATTTTTGAGTGATGGACACTATCTTCCTGGTGCTGTTGTTGTTTTTGACTGTGGTCTCCTTAGCCTATTTGCCTTGATGACTAAAATTTTAGAAGAGGAAATATTTGGATAAATATTCTCTACTCAAAACATGGCAGAAAGGATTTAGATGACACATTTTTAACTGAAATAATTATTGAAAGATGAATGAAATAATTTATAATAATAATGATGAACCCAAATACTGTTCCTGAAGGTTGATGCTGGCCCATAGGCCCAATCTATGTGTATTGCTGTAATAAGCAGAGTGTGCCTGCCTGCCATGTTTATCAAGCACGAGATAAGAAGTAGTTGCAAACAAGACTAGAAGGAAAGCAGAAAGGGAAATAAAATTTGGTGAATGCCCATTATGTGCTGACAATAGGCCAGAGGTTTTCATGTTAATTACCCACCTCCAACAATCCCCAAAAAAGATGTCATTATTATCCCCACTATACAAATGAGGAGAATGAAGCGTTCCCAAAAGTATGTAGTTTGCCGATAGAGTCTGGGTTTTTCTCATCTGAGAGTCCATGGTTTTGACCACTGTTCTCTCTCTTGACCCCAAGAGAATTCAATGGAAGAAATTCTGCATTTCCAGATAAAAACTAGCAAGAATGCAAGGCCTTACTATGTTGATTTTTCCCAATTTTTCCTAACTGTTTCCCAATCTTTTCCCAACTGTTTTCCAACTTTAACATTTGGGGGTTGTTTACAAGTATTATGTTCTGTTGATGTAGAGGAAAAAATTAACTGAGAAAAAATGGTGATAAAACTATGCATTTTATTTATTTATAGCTCATTTATCTGGGTGGTTGCATAAAAACTGAGCAAAGGGGCCAGGAGCAGGGCTCACACCTGTAATCTCAGCACTCTGGGAGGCTGAGGTGGGCAGATCACTTGAAGTCAGGAGTTCTAGACCAGCCTGCCCAACATGGTGAAACCCCCTCCTTACTAAAAATACAAAAATTAGCTGGGTGTGGTGGGGCATGCTTTAATCTCTGTTACTTGGGAGGCTGAAGCAGGAGAATCGTTTGAACCCGGGAGGTAGAGGTTGCAGTGAGCAGAGATCATGCCACTGCACTCCAGCCTGGGCGACTGGGCGACAGAGTGAGACTCCATCAAAAAAAAAAAAAAGAAGAAGAAGAAGAAGGAAGAAAGAGGAAGGAAGGAAGAAAAGAAGGAAGGAACGAAGGAAGGAAGGAAGGAACTGAGCAAAGGAAGAGATGTGTGGTGAAGAAGACTTCGAAACTTGGAGGATAGGAGTTCCAATCCCTACTAGCTTACTAATCAGCTGTCACCTTAGAGTAAATTACTTAATTTTTCTGCCCTTCAATTTGCTGATCTGTTAATTAAGGAAAATGGTAACTTCCTCCTTTGAGGAAGAACACTTTTGTTCTTGTGAGAAATAAATCCTTTAAAAAATGTGGAACACTTAGGACCAAGTAGATATCACACAGAGCAGACTCTAAGAATATGAAGTTGTGTTCAACATTTTGATCACTTATTCAGAAATATTTATTCTATCCTATGAACTGAGCTTCTGCAGGATGCTAGGTTTATTTTTAAGCAGATCAGCTGTTCAAAGACAGCTGCAGTAACCGTGACAAGTCAACTGGCAAATAATAAAAAGTAGGAGTATTTCCACTAAAGGAAAAATTTTGCAGAAGTGTCCTACTGGGAGATATTAACAGCTACTACCTTCATTTACAAAAGTGAATACCTTTCCTCCATGGATGGTTACATTTAGTATTCTTCACATATTTATATGAACACAGGTATTTCAAATTTTCCGTCTCTTTATATTCATTAGATTTTCAAGAGAAAAATAATCCATGTGAGATATTACAAAAAGAAGAGTTTGGAAAGAGATCTGCAGCTGTGTGGAAGAATTCCTTATCTCTCCTCTTTTGGTCCAAAAGTCATGATGAACTCTACGACTCTCAACAGACTGGTTTTCAATTGTGTGCCTTATTCCTCCCAATCTGTGAGTTCCTGTTCAGAGTTGCTTAATTAACTTGGGCCCAAGTTACTGTTTTTTTTTACTTGCCAGTTCAACTTGATGGACTGTTCAAAGTAAAATTTCAGAAAGCAGACAAGGGAAACTGCTGTTTCCCCAGTGTCCAGGGTTTTTATTTACCTTTTTCTCCTTTGTCAGGGAAAACTCAAGAACTTCTCCTTCCTGAATCTCTATAACCAACTCCCCAGTCCCACTGTGAAGGGACATTTCATTTTGCTAACTAATTAATAATACTCCTTTTGAAGGAGAACAATCCCCAAAAGTCTCTGCCCAAAGCCCTTTGATCACTTGTTCTTAATGAAATAAAGCAGGTTAATAACTAGAAGGCAGAAGTGTTAACATTTAAGAACCTAACTGAGGTTCTTTCATGGGAGAATAAGCATCTAATGAGTTTTCATGTTTTCCTTTCCTATGCTTGTAACACTTTATGTGTTTGCTGTTTGTCTGGGGAGGAAAGTGTTTGGGAGACCAGGGACGGGGAGTTAGCCAAAAGGAAATATGGCTGGCTGGCTTAATTATTTTTCTTTGTGTAGAATAATATCCTTTAGAATGAAGAACTGCAGCACATTGCCCTGTATAAATTACTTTACGTTAGCTTCCTACCCAGTGGGAAAGGAGAAGAGAGCATTAGTTTACCTAACTCTGCCTAGAGGAACAGCATCATAGGACTGTGGTTAATGCAATTTATTAAACGCACTTTTAGTTTCTTGGCAAAGAAAATCAACCTTTGAATAAAAGACATAATTGTTTTTATACTCCTAATATGAACATTTATGCATCTCTTTATTATGTGGTAGCTCAGAGCTTGCAAAGGTTCTATTCCTTTGGGGAGATTAACTCGGCATTCATGCTTTGAAATCTTAAAACATATCAGGTTCTGGATCTAACATTCACTGATGACTTTATAACTCTTCTCAGTTCTAGCTGAGAGTAACCGGTTGAATTGTAGAAATACACTTATTTAGCTTGTCCCTACACGGAGTTTCAGATTCATACGGTCCGGAGGGTTCAGTTGTCTGTAGTTTAAGAAGTGCCCCAGGTGATTCTGATGATCCTTCATGTTTGAGAACTAAGAATCCGTAAGAATGGTTCTTACACTTTAGTGTGCATCAGAATCTTCTGGGCTCACGTAGCTGAGCCCCATCCCCAGTGCTTCTGATTCAGTAGGTCTGGGACAGAGTTTGAGAGTTTGCTTTTCTACAAAGTTCCCAGATGATGTTCCCAGAGGATACTGTTGATCCTGAAACCACACTTTAAGGATCAGTGATCTAAAATAGGGTCAGCAAACTATGGTCTGTGAACCAAATCCAGCTTGCTTCCTAGTTTTGTAAATAAAATGTTATTAGCTCACAGCCACATTCATTCATTTACATAGTCTTCATGGCTTCCATTGCACTATAATGGCATAGGTGAGCAATTGCAAAAGAGACTGTGTAACCCATAAAGCCTAAAAATATTTACTATTTGCAGAAAAAATTGCCAGCTACTGGACTAGGAGATGGTAGTCCAATCTTGGGCTTTTAACTGGGGAGACAGTTGTCAGATAAAATACAGAGCACACAGTTAAATTTAAATATCACCTAAACAAAGAATATTTTTAAAATTAAAAGTATATCCCCAATATTGCATGCAACCTATGTATACTAAATAAATTATTCAATAAATCCCATCTCATTGGCCTGAACTAGTCACCGGTCATAATCAGATGTAGAGTAGCATTCAGTGGGGGTGTTTCCAGATGGAGTAGCACTGTGACTCGATAGAATTTTGTGAAGAAAGTTGAGAATGGTATTGGAGAATAAGTACAAGCTTCATCCACACACCCTTGGGAATAGGACCAACTCTGGAGGCAGTACCCATCCCCCTGCAAGACAAGATGGGAGGGAGTCTTCAAGCAGCTGTGGCCTGGAGAGCAGAGTGAGACAGAGAATAGCAAGTGCCCCAAAAGGCTCTGGTTATCACTGGTAAGATTAATCCTGCTCCAGACATGTGCTTCTTTTTCCTCAGAGAGATATCAGTAACTGACCACCAGAGACTTGACTAGTTCCTGCTTCTGATATTCCTAGATCATCCCAGCATGGAGTCACTAGAGCTGGGTGATCTACTGCAGCTACTAGGCATGAGGCTTGCACTGAGCAGATTTGCCCATGTAGTATTTCGAGTTGCTTTTTAGAGGTTCCATCTGACACATAACATTTGCCTTTCTGCTGAAAGAACTCCCGCCATACTAACCTTTTCTCCCCCATACACATTCAACATTTCAGTAAAATAAACAGTCATGGCAATTAGTGTTATTTCATGATATACTGACAGTTATGGTGTCTGAGAAAGATATAAAAATTGTGGTTTATGCAAATGTTGATCTAAGGGATCATATAGCTTAATGATCGTAAAGTTAAGGGATCATATGGCATATGCTTTGGAGTGACACAGAATCTAAATTTGAACCTGCAAATTTGAATCCAGGCTGGATTGCTCTCATACGGCTCTTTTTGGCTTCTTACTTACCTATGACCTTAGGCAAAGGCAAGTTATTTAAGCTTCTTGAGATTCAACTTATTCCATTGAACAGTGAGGGCAAAAATAGACCCCATCTCATAGGAGATGAAGCATGTAAAATGTTCAACACATCCTGCTCATGGTGAGTGCTCAGTATGTGGTAGTCTGTTGTTATTATTTACTAGCATTAGTTATTATGAATGTAAACCATTAACTACGTGGCCAACCACCTATTAGATCTCAAACACATTTTACTTTCCTCCCTCCAGAATTGTAACATTTGGAAAAATTTTTATCAAAGTTCAACCCTTCATATATGGATAACTGATTTTCAACAAACATGCAAAGGCAACGTAATGAAGAACAATGATCTGACAATAAATGGTGCTGGAACAATTGGACATACACATGCCAAAAAAAAAAAAGACTCAGACACTTATCAATAACTTACACCAATAAAAAAATTAACTCAAAATGGATCATAGATCCTGACTGTAAAACCTAAAACTATAAAACTTCCAGAATGACGTATAGGATAAAACCTTGTAACCACGGGTTAGGTAAAGATTTTTTTTAGTAGAGCACCAAAAGCAAAATAAAACAACAAAATGATAAATTCTATTTTATCAAAAATTTAAAACTTCAACTGTTTGACAGACCCACATAAGGAAATGAACAAAAAGGCCACAGACAGGAAGGAAATATCTGCAAATCATGTATCTGATAAAGGACTTACTTATATCCAGATTATAGAAAGAAGTCAAAACTAAATAATAAGAAAACAGCAACCCAGTTTTTAAAATGGACAATCTATTTCAACAGTCACTTCACCAAAGAAGATGTTTGGACAGAAAATATGTGCATGAAAAGATATCCAACATCCTTAGTCATTAAAGAGATGCAAATTCACACTAAAATGAAATATCACTACACATCTATTAGAATGGCTTAAATTTTTTAAAAGTTGATCATATCAATACCATGTATTAGTGATGATTTTCTTCATGGCTTGTGGGGATAGCAATGATACAGCCTCTTTGGAAAAGAGTCTGGCAGTTCCTTACAAAATTAAATATATATGTACCATATGATGCAGCCGTTTCACTCCCATTTACCCCAAGAGAAATAAAAGGTAAATAGATATGTTCATACATAGACTTGTATTTGAATGTTCATAGCAGCTTTATTTTTAATTGTCAAAAGCTGAAAACAGTTTGAATGTCTATTATCCAGTGAATAAATAAACAAATTGTGGTATGCAGCAAAACACAACTCATAATTCATTCCTTCTTATTGCTAAATAAAATAAAAATAATTATGCTAAATGAAAGAAGTCTGACAAAAGAGAGTATATACTGTGTGAGTCTATTTCTGTGAAATTCTAGAAAATGCAAACTATTCTACAGTGACAGAAAGCTGATTGGTGATTAACTGGGGATTGGGAACAGGGAGAGATGGAGAATTTCCAAAAGGCACAAGGAAATTTCTGGGGTGACAGATTTTATTATCTTGTTTGTGCTGTTGATTTAACAGGTGTAAACGTATGACAAAATATATAAAATATTCATTTAATTATGTGCAGTTTATTGTATGTTTTTGCATGTACCTTCAATAATGCTAGGTAAAAACAAGTTCAACACTTCACCTTCTGATTTTGTCCTCTCTCCACTATCCCCATGGTCTGATCTGAGAATTAAGGCTAGAGCTGGTGCTGACTCACTGTGGCAACAACCGCACTTATCTGGACTCTTTGTTGCAGTCAGTCTAATTTCTCCTATTGGATTATAAGGTCCTGGAAGGCAAATCCTGGACTTAGATGCCCCTGGGGCTGAGTCTGCTCTAAGAACAGTGCCCTGCTGTGGCTTCCTGCGCCCTGGTCTGCCCACCTTACTGGCAACTCCAATCTCTAAGCATGTCCTGAGTTGAGACGGCATAGCAGAAGCCACCCTGGCAACTAGCCGAACCTTGGCCACTGGCCCCTATCCCTGCCAGTAATGCCTGTGTGCTGCCCAGGGTCCCCGACTCTCAATCCTAGCCTGAGCCAACCTCAGGCCATGTCACTGGAGGACTCACATGATTTTTGCTAGTGTGCATTATGTGGGCAAGGCTTTTCCTTCATGGCCAGAGTGGCTTTAGGAGCAACCCTAATCTCATTTGTCTGGGAGCAAGGCCTGAAAGTTAGAAATTGAACCTGGTGTCATTGAATCAACATCATTCCGCTTGGTTATCTGCCCTTTTGTGCTGGCATGATCTGATGAGAGCAGACCCGGGATAAGCAGAAAGATGTCTCCGTTCTATCCCTGCCGCCAGGGGAGCAGCCCGCAGGTCAGGCAGACATGTAGGTCCTCTCTTTCCAGCAGCAACTGAGTCTGGGAATTCTGAGAGGAAAAGGCATCACTACATGGGAGCTATCTTGCGGAAATGCTGACAATTCGCCCCCTACCTCCAAATGGATCTCAGTGTACAGTTTCGTCATAATTCTCAAATACTAAGCAAGCCAGTACAAAATGAAATGGTCTATGCAAAGTAAGTTCTCACAAATGTGATATGTTCTGTGTGTTGGATGCAGTTATTAGTCAGCGCTAATGTTTAATTCACACAAAAATGCCCAATCCAAACAGCCCCCACTTTCCTGTTCCACAGCTTGATCATGCATAAATTGACTGAAGTTCTCTGAATTTCACCTAATTCATATAATGAACTTCATCATGTGAGGAAGCTCCAGGTGGGCCTTGATGACACTGTCCTTCATTGATGAACTGGCTCAGGAAGCGCCAGCATTTCAGATCAGCACACTCTTGTTCTTCTCAGTGATCAAGGCCCCTTAAAAAATGGAAAAGAGATCATAAGGCCTACTAAAACCTGAGCCATGCTGAGATTCTGTTCCCCCCACCCCCTTACTCTTCCTTCTGTGGGTTGCTAAGCCTGCTCCACTACAGCGCCCCCTGGCTCACTGGAGCAGACCCCAGAACTCTTTTTTTTTTTTTTTTTTTTTTTGAGAGGGAGCCTCACTCTGTCACCCAGGCTGGAGTGCAGTGGCCGGATCGCCGGATCTCAGCTCACTGCAAGCTCCGCCTCCCGGGTTCACGCCATTCTCCCGCCTCAGCCTCCCGGGTAGCTGGGACTACAGGCGCCCGCCACCTCGCCTGGCTAGTTTTTTGTATTTTTTAGTAGAGACGGGGTTTCACCGGGTTAGCCAGGATGTTCTCGATCTCCTGACCTTGTGATCCGCCCGTCTCGGCCTCCCAAAGTGCTGGGATTACAGGCTTGAGCCACCGCGCCCGGCCTGACCCCAGAACTCTTAATGTGGGCCACTGCAGATTCCCGCCCCCTCCTAAGACAACATTCATCAAGCAGAAACAACAAAAATATCCCCTATGTGCTCTGTACTGTGGTAGATACTTTGAGTATGTTTCCTTTTTAAACCTCACAACAACCCTGTAAGTTAGCAGTTATTATTCCCATTTCACAACCAAGCAAGTTGAGGATTAAAGAGACTACTACTGTTTCTAGAATTTGAACGTGCATCTGAATCACTTGGAGGTCTTACTAAATGCAGGTCCCGGTCTGATCCTAGATTCTGCAGTTCTAATCTGTTTCCAGGTGAGTAGCAAGAAGCGGCATGATTTCCCATTTCATCAGCCATAAAGGGCAGAGCTGGGGTTGAACCTTGTTAGTTGAACTTCAAGGCCTGAGCTCATCCACTTGCCAGGTATCCTGTGAGGGGAGGGCTGGAGGCCTGGGGGTGGGGGGCAACTGTATGTGATGAATCAGGATGTGATGCTGCCTTGGAGGATTCCCAGACTGGCCAGGGAGGCAGACGCTTTTATTGAGTAATGAAATGTGCTAAGTGCTGCATAAATCGTGTGACAAATTCCTGTGGGTGCCAAGAGATGGGGAAGGGGGAAGGGATTCATCCAGCCTGGGAGGGAGGGGTCAAGGGAGACCTCAGAGAGCTTAACCTCCAAGGAAGGGTAGAATTCAGCTGTCAGGAAAGAAGAGAGTTGGCTTCACAGGACATTTTGGTCTGAAAGGGCAGCCAGGGCAAAGGCCCAAAGCTGAGACAGTGAGTGCTGCGTTCCGGAACAGTGAGAAGTCTAGAGGGACCGAAGTATGTCCTCGGCTCCCACCTGCACAGCTCTCTGCTTTTGTTAACAATTTCTGTTGTCCTCCAGCCCTGAGTCCCTCACACCACACCATGTGCCCTGAGTAAGTAGGTCAGGAGGGAGGGGCTCGGGAGCCAGGCGCTGCAGGGCTAGGGATTTGCTTGTCTTCTTTCTGCCTGGCTCTGGCACCTGCTCTAGCCCATCCCTCCTCCTCCTCCCTGGCCAACCCAGACCCAGTGAGACAGAGCAAAGGAAGGTGGGTTGAGGAGGTCCTGAACTACTCTCTGCCCTGGCTGTTCCCCAGGAAACGTGTCAGGGGCTCTGAGGAACAGGAGGAAGGAGCCCATTGTTCTGGGAGTCTCAATCTCTGCTGCACGCCAGTCACCTGGGGGACTTTAGAATCTACAGAGGAGGACCAGCCCCACCCCAGGGTTTCCTCAGAGGATTGAAATATGCAGCCAGGGTTGAGAACCCCAGATAAGCATGAACTCAGAAAAGCGTGGGGCAGAGAGAGCCCACAAGGTTCCTGGGGAGGAACAAATATTTCAGACATTGCTGCAGCTGAGAAAAAAAAGCAAACTATAGTTGTTTTCTAATATGAAGAACTGAATTGAAAGAGGGTAAGAGAAGACCACCTAAACCGTATGCAGTTTGTCTAAGATTAAAGTGGGTTTTAATAATATTTGTGTGTTGCAGTTTGTCTAAGATTAAAGTGGGTTTTAATAATATTTGTGTGTTGCATCTGATTACATCAGAAATATATAGATACTGAAGAATATTTGAAAGTTTTACACAAAGTATAAAGAAGAAAATTGAAATCTGACCACCCAGAGATATTCACCCTCATGGTAGATTTTTTTTCTAGTTTTTTTTTCTGGGCATGTTTCTAATATAAACATACACATACATCTGTCAATAGGTGATCACATTGCCCATACAACTCACTCTCTGATACCGTGTTTCATGTTTATTTTATTGTTGATTGTTCCCTTCACATCCCCAGAGAAATCCCTACGGGCAGGAAGTTTGTGTATTTTGATCCCCTCTATATCCTCAGAGTTTATGGTGTCTAGCACACAGTAGGCACTCCATAATTATGTGATCAGTGGTGAGCATATTCGTTATGTAAAGTCAGGGCCATTGGGGTCAGTCTTAGATCCAGTCCTGGTTCTGCCATTTACTTGGACAAGCTACCAAAACCTGCTAACCCTGTTTTCCTCATCTATAAAATGGGCATAAGAAGAAAACTGGCTTGAAGTAGCAATGCTTAGTATAGAGGCCTGGCATGTAGTAAATCCTCAGTAAAACGTTAGCTGTGACATTATATATCCTGTATTAGGCAAATTCTCTTGGAAATTTGAGAAGAGACAGGCCACAGTCTACTGGTGCAGAGGGAAGACGCTGTATATCTTAGACACACAGACCTGAGAAAAAGAAGCCCTGAACTTCAATTGACCTTATCTACAAGGTTCTGTTTTAGAAGAGTGTATCAGCCAGTGTTCTCCAGAAAACAAACACAATAGGAGATCACACACACACACACACACACACACGAGATTTAATATGGGAATCGATTATGAGGTTTAGGCCACAGCCTGCCATCTGTAAACTGCAGAACCAGGAAAACAGGTGGGGTAATTCAGTCCCAGTCTGAAGGCCTGAGAACCACGAAGGGGAGTCAGTAGTGTGACTCCCAGTTTCAGTTGAAAGGTTTAAGAACCAGGGAAGACAGTGCTGTAGTGTCAGTTGGAGTCTGAAATCTGGCCCAGAACCAGGAGCACCAATGTCCAAGCACAGGATAAGATGGAAGTCCCAGCTCAAACAGGAAGCAAATTCACCCTTCTTTTTGTTTTTAGGAAACTTTTATTCTATTCAGGCTCTTAATCAGTTGGATGATGTCTACCCATATTGGTGAGGGCCATCTGCTTTATGTAAACTACAGATACTCAAATGCTAATCTGTCCTAGAAACAACCCGAGAGACAGACACATCCAGAAATAGTGTTTTATCAGCTGTCTGGGCATTCCTTAGCCTAGTGTCAAGTTGACACAAAAAATTAACCATCACAAAGACAAACAAAATAAGTAAACAAAGCAAATTAAGACTATCCTACATCCTGAAATATCCTTGATATGGTTTGGCTGTGTCCCTACCCAAATCTCATCTTGAGTTGCAGTTCCCATAATCCCCATGTGTCATGGGAAGTACCAGATGGAAATAACTGAATTACGGGGGGCGTTCCCCCATCCCATTCTCGTGATAATGAGTTAGTTCTCATGAGAGCTGATGGTTTTATAAGGGGCTTCCCCCTTCGCTGGGCACTCATTCTCTCTCTGGTCACCATGTGAAGAGGGATGTGTTTGCTTCTCCTTCTGCCATGATTGTAAGTTTATTGAGGCCTCCCCAACCATGCTGTACTGTGAGTCAATTAAACCTCTTTCTTTTATAAATTACCCAGTCTTGGGTATGTCTTTATTAGCGGCATGAGAATGGACTAATGCAATCCTACAGTGCTTTCTTCAAGACATATGAAAAACACCTTGATATAATGCTCAATAAAAAGTTGAATGTTATTCAACCACCATTTTTTTCTTCTCCAGAATCCTCATTTAAGGGGCAGAATTGTGTCCTAGATTTGACAATGCCTTCTTCTCTGATGCAGAGGGGACTACCCTGCAGATCTCTAGTCTCTAAGACATTGCCAGGTGACAGCATGGCAAGCCTCCTGCAGAACTCCCTGTCTCTGAGAGGGAAACTTTGTGCCTGGCTCTAGGGGATGCTGTCTCAGATTGTGTGTCACATTTGGTCATCACCATTTGTCTTGATTACATTATAATATGAGAACCATAAGAGAAGCTTAAGAGAAAAAAATCCTCTAGTATCTAGGACAGAGCCTTCCATGATGTAAACTAAATGCTCGATAAATATTTGTTGAATAAAAAATTATCTTATTTAATGAATAAAATACTTGTTAAACAAAATCATGCAGGCTGCTTTTATGTCACTGGGTTTCTTTTTAACAAATGCTATTTTATTTCCACCAAGCACAAATTGTTGTCCTTATATGAGTATTAACTACTCTCTCTATTTCACCTTGAACATGACATGTTCTTTCACACGTGTATATCTTTCTTTTTTAAAAGTGCTCAAAATCCTTACCCTGGAAAGCAGAAAAGACTCCATTTATCCTTTGGTTAATTTGGAGTGATTCTTGTCTCTAGTTTACCTAGGAAAAATTTTTATATAACTCTTATTGTTGGCACGGCTGTCCTATAATAATGACAACTGATGTATTATCACTGACAGGTGTGGAGATTGTGGCCTCAAAGAGCTACAGAAATCACAGAAGATAAGTGGGACATGTTGGTTGCAGTGGGCACCTGAGTTAGAACTGCCGGTGTTTACCACTTAATGTTACCTGCTTTCGTGGAGCCAGAACACCACAGTGGTCAAGGTGATGGACTTTTGAGTCAGACAGACATGGATAGAAATCTTAACACTACCTATTCGTTTTCTATGACTTTCGGCAATCATTTAACTTCCATAAGCCTTAGAAGGCAAGGGCATGAGTGCTGAACTTCTAGGGTCATTGCAAAGATCAAATGAGATAAATGCAAAGCAGGGGTTTAGCATAGGGTCTGGCACATTGCAAACATGAAATAACCATGGCAATTCTTCCTACTAGTTCAAGTGACTATAATCAGGGTCCATTCTTAAAGACAAAAAAAAGTTTCTCAAATGGCCTCTGAAGGCTTGAAACTTTTTTTATTTCTTCCTTATTGTCAGGTAATCAGTAGGAATGCTAAGCTCAGAATAAAGTGTTCAAGAGACAAGGGCTTGTCTCTGAGTGGAGAACACTCTCTTTCTTGGGCACTACCCTCTCAAGACAGCAGTGAGAGCCCCTTCCATATTTTTTGACATCTACTTTAGGTTTCATTTTCACTAAACCCCAAGGCTTCTGGAAAAAGAGGAAAATAAAGCCCTAAATAATATTGCAGGTAAGGTGAAAATAGGTTCCTGGGATGAAACCAGTTAAAAAAAATATTATAAGATTTCATCATAGGAACTTTTTACAGGTTCAATGCAGAATAAATTTAGATCCTGACATTCAAGAGCTAAGTAGCTACACATTTCCTAAATTGAATAAAAATCTAGCATCAGGGCACCTCCAACGAATGTGGTCTTTGTGTAAGCTGCTGTTTATCATTTGCTTGCTCATTTCTTCTAGGATAAAATTGCCTTCAGGTTGAGTCTTGAAGCATTTTTCCTCCCATGTATGAATGTTTCAGGAGCAAAGCTTAGGGTGAGAAAGAGATGCAGACAGCAAGGGTGTTTGCCTGAGGGAGGCTGCTGATAGGGCTGGGGACATTTGCTATCAGGTAGGACCTGACAAACATGACCTCTCTCTGGAATGGACATGTTTTTACTAAGTGCCTAGAGACTTATGTGTCAATCAAAACACCAATTTATAACTTACCACTGAAAATTCAAACTCCTAAGGGGACCACGCCTGTTCCTTTTTGACCTTCTCCCCTCCCCCTGTGTACACTAACATCATGTGAAGGCCAGTGATAATCAACAAGTGGCCAGCTGGACGCTGTGGTTCATGCCTCTAATCCCAGCACTTTGGGAGGCCGAGTTGGGTGGATCACCTGAGGGCATGAGTTCAAGACCAGCCTGGCCAACTTGGTGAAACCCTGTCTCTACTGAAAATACAAAAATTAGCCGGGTGTGGTAGGGCGCCCCTGTAGCTCCAGCTACTTGGGAGGCTGAGGCAGGAGAATAACTTGAACCCGGGAGGCAGAGGTTGCAGTGAGCCAAGATTGCTCCACTGCACTCCAGCCTGGGCAGCAGAGCAAGACTCTGTCTCAAAACAACAACGACAACAGCCAAAAACAACAGGTGGCCACCTAAACAGGAGATCAGAACAACTTATTCATTTAATAACTATCAATGGAATGGCTGCTATGAGTCTGGCTCCGTATGGGGCACTGTGAATGATGAACAAATCATAATCACTCTTGCCATGAAGTAACTCACAATCTATTGAAGGATGAAAACTGGCTACAAGTGAGTATGAAATAATGTGGAACTCCTATAATGTGATGTGCAAAGTGTACGATGGTGTGGGAGCCCAGAACAGAGGCGTCTCCGCCAGCATGGGGAGCAGGGTATGGGGGAGGGGAGCTGGGGAAAGCTTGGAGGAGGTCATCCTGAAGCTGAGACCAGAAGGATGGCTGAAAGAGGAAGATAGGAGAGAGCTGGGTGTGGTGGTGGTGGGCAGTGGGGGACTGGAAAGTGGGAAAGAATGTCCTGTGATTCCTAATTCTGTTGGCTCATAAGCCATATGCCTTTTTCTCTGCAGGGATGTTTGAAGTTGGATGCTATTTCCACAACAGAGATACAGTTTGCACCTTTTTCTCTGGAGTTTGCTAGGATGGGTAATGTCAGTGTCTCCTTTGCTAAGTACTTCATTGCATAGTAGGCTTTTCTTGAGGAATCAAATCTATCTTGTGGGCCTAGAATATATTCTGGCTTTGGCTTTGTGCATATCTACCCTGAACCATTATGTTTTGGGTGGTTTCCTCATTTTTCAGAGGGTAGTCAGATATTTGTTATGGCCAAATTTTTGTTGAAAAGACGTATAATTCCTTGGTGTAATACTTGCATATTATCTATATGACTTCTATTTTAGTGGATACCACACCTTCCCTGGGCAATGATTCATTCTTCATTTGATCACTGGTAAATTTATCATATAGCTATCCTGTACTGCATGGTAGGGATAAGATGGTGAGCAAAAGGCAGACACAGTCTTGGCCCTAATGCAATTCACAGTCTAGTGAAGAAGATAGATAGATAATAATCACATAATCAAGGGCTTAAAGGTAAAATTAAAACTGTCCTAATGCTATATATGAATAAAGAACAGTAGAATAATGATAGCATGTGCATGAGAGAGGAAACTAAAACCAAGGGAGTGAAAGAATTTTCAAGGTGTCAGGAAAGGGGTTAGTTACCATCTAGGTAGGATGAATGGAGCCAACTAACAATCAGGCAGTACAACTGTGAGATAGATTACAGTTTTTTTAAGAGCTGAGAAAGAAGCCACAGCCTGAATATAAAATAAGGCTCAGCTTTTACATTTGAGGCTCAGGTAGAATTATTCTGGACGTGTAGCCAAATCCATCAGTATCCTATGTCTTACACTGGTGACCTCAGTTGTCCAGAAATGGCAAATCTGCTCTCCTTATATGGGGAAGGGTCTTTGTACCCTGGGAAATTTGGAAATAAGCCCTCAGCTGGTAAAATACATAAGCCACACCCAAGGTATTAACAAATTTTGCTTTGGAAGGTTTTGCAATCATAACAATGTGTGTGTTTGTCATTTATGGTAGTGCTTGCCAACATTTACCATGTCATATAATAAATAATATTACAAAGGAATACTAGGGTTACTCTCCAGAAGGATTTGGAGCCCTATATGAGGCTGTTCTTGGCAGGATGCCAAGAGCCCCATGGACTCTGGCCACCTCAAGTCCCACTTGCCTGCCCCAAAGGCTGAGAGTATCAAGTCTTGGAGCATACTGACATGTAACCACCTATTTAAGGTGTATGAAATGGTTAAGTCCATCTGACCCACTGGAGTTGTTATTTTGATTTTAACTGTTTATTTGGTAACACACTTGTGATTTTAATTTGAAATGTCTAGATAATTTGATTGATTGTATTTGTAAACACTGTTTATTTAATAATCTGGTCGGTTGCATCCCAAAGTTGAGATTAATTAGTTTTGAAAGTAGTGTTTAAGTGCCTAAGAAAATCATGTTAGAATTGTAGGTCTGCCTACAGCTATGCCCTGAGAGAATTAGATTCATTACATTTGTGATTGTAATTTGAAACATCTAAGGACATATTAATTAAGAAAATTATGTTAAATGTTATAGATAATTTAATCTATTAAATGTATTATTAACTATTAATCAAATTATATTATTCAAATAACAAGTTAAACATTTCTAATACATGTAGAAAATAGCTAGATTATAAGTAAAAGAACTTAATTCACCAACTGAGATTAATGCTTAAGAAAAGCAAGTTTTTAAATAATTTTAGTATTAATTAAAATATAAGTAATAGTAAATGCCCCATTGAATGTGTAAAATCCATTCACATACAACATAAAACTCAGTTGACAACCTGAAGATAAGGACATGATCAGGAGGACACATAATAACAAAATTGATTTTATCTAGCGGGTGACGAAGGATTTTCCCAGGGGAGGTGAATTTGGCCTGGATTTGAAGATTAGGAGGAAAACAGTTCCAGTGAGAGGAAGGGAGAAGAATGTTCCAAGTACTGAAAAAGGAAGAGGAGGAGGAAAAGGAGGAGAAGAAGGGAAGAAGGAAGAGGAGAAGGACAAAGAGCCAAGGGCATGTGTAAAGGCCCTCAGGTAGCCTTAGGCATTGGGGAATATAAAAAAAGTCAACAAGTCTAGAGCACAGAGAATAAAGTAGAGCAGAGAGCTCAGGCCCCAAGTGTGTTCTCACCTCCTTTAGTTTTCTGCACAGGAGTCTTTTCTTTAGAAAGACTTCTTCCACCTGCTTTCTAAATTTACTCTGCTGGTTACTCCTCAACTTCTTATGCTGCTTAATATTTATTCATCATATTTATCACCCCCAAAAAGAAACTTCTTTTTTTGTATATGTTTAAGTTGTTGGTCCTTCCCACTAGAATAATATTCTGTGGCTCCACAAGAGCAGGAATATTGTTTGTTTTGTTTACCACCATATCCACGGTGCTTTGAACAGTGTTTGCAGTCAATAAATAGTTCTTAAAGATTTTGGTCTTCAGACTAAAAGCAGACAGGAGGCATGGCCAATTTGCATTTTGAAAATGTTTGACTAACTGCATAGTGGAGACAAATGACAAACGATCACCACTTAGACTAAAATTGTGGCAGTGGAAAGAGTCGTGCACAGATTTGGAAGGTGAGAGAGCTTGTTGATAGACTGAATATGCAGATGTAAAGGAGAAAGAGGTCATTTGGTTCATAGGTTTTGGGCTTATGAAACTGGATGGATGGGGATCCTAATCCCTGAGACAGAGGACATTGGAAAGGGACTAAATCCATATTTTGGATAGGATGAGATCAACGTACCTAGAAGCGTCTATGTAGAAATGTCATATAAGTAGTCAGATCTGTGTGCTGGAAGCTAGGCTAATGATTTATATTAATGAGTTATCATGTATAGATAACAATTGAACCCATGAGTATCAATAAGAAAACCTAAGCAGAAAACGTAGAGTTAAAAGAGTACATAATGAAAAGTGAAGAGGCCTATGATTAAATTTTGATAAACACTAATATTTAATGACCTAAAGAGGCAGTGGGTGGAGATATTGGAGGAACATAAGGAAGATGTCATGTCACATAAGCCAAAATAGAGTGTGGTTCAAGAGAGGAGTGAACAGTCAACGCAAAGAAATGTGACCAAGAGGTCAAACAATGGGAAGCTGAAAGCTGTATTTAGAAATGTGGCGGTTCTTGATCATCTTAGCAGGCATTATATTGATAGCTTGATATGATTGTAATTCACTTCAGAGTGGGTTGAGGAGTAAGAAAGAAGTGAATAATGGAGACAGGAAGCAAAGGCAGCTCTTATAAAAGAAATAGGCTGTAAAGAGAAGATAAGTGTCTCAGGGGGTGGATATAGTATCAGAAGATAGATTTTTGGGAGACTTGATTTTGCTCTTTTGTTTGTTTTTAATACAGAGGAACTTGAGCATGTTTAGATGCTTATGGGAAGGACCTGGTTCCAAAGAAAGATTGACAGGAGAAAGACAAGGACAATCTATAGTGCATGTGAAGTCCCTGAGAAAAACTAAGTGGGCATGAGAAAAGGAGAAAAGGAGAAAAAATAAGGACAGGTGTAAATAGGTCTGTAGATTTAGTGTTTGGAAACGGAGGGCATTTCCCACATGATGACCTCACTTTTCTCTGTGAGTCACGAGTTGGGTCAATTACTGAGAGTTAGTAGAAAAGAAGATAAAGTGGCCAAGATCAGATGATGGAGTAGAGGAGAAGAAGTCTGAAATAATAGTTGTTATTAGTCAACAACTCTAGTCAACAGTTTTAGATGATGATAAGAAACAGACAGGAAGTGTGGGGTAGAATAGCTTAAACACTGAAGATGAGGAGTTCAAGGAGCTGAGCGGCCAGATTACAGGATGAATTGTCCATGTGCCTGTTGAAGTCAATGGATGATGGCAGAGGAAGAGCATTTGAGGAGCAAAAAGTGGAGAGTCTGAATGTCATAAGGCTCAAAGAAGATTTTTGTTTGTTTGGTGTTTGTTTTCAAGAGGATGAGAGTGGTTTGGAAATGACAATAGAAAACCAGAAGGGCATATACTCCAGTAGCTGACCCTGGAGGATCCGCTTGGAGAGAGAATTACCTACCTCTTAAAAAGGCTGCAGGAGAAGTAAGCTTTGAAAAAGGAGCCCAGATTTGAGTCAAAGAAGGCAAAAAAGTTTTGTTTATCCAGTTGTCATATTTTCTCTACTTAGCTTACTGTAACATATGAGGAAACTAAAGCTCTGGAAACAGGAGTTAAAACTCACTATTCTGGCATTTTCTTTTAAATATTACTGATCTACTACTTCCATGTAGCATTAAAAGGCAAATCACATGCCAGTCTGCCCCATGTTCATAAAAAATATTTTTTCCATGGATGTTGTATGCCTCCTAATTGAAAGAATCAAACCAGCATTGGCACATCTAGCACCAAATGTAACGAATAATCTCATATGAAATTTAGAAATATTTGCATATATTTGACATTCTTGAATCTCTGTGACAAGTATAACTTCTTTTTCAAAAAATAAGTTTTGGTACTATGCTTGAGGTGAAGAAGTAATCTGTGTACCAAACCCCTGGAACATTCATTTACCTATATAACAAACTTGCATATGTACTCCTGAAATGCAAATAAAAGTTAAAAAATACTTCTGGGAAATAGTGAAGTGTAAAACTTTATAAATAAAAAGTATGATTTCTTAACAACATGAAAAAATAGACCTCAATCAAGTCGTTCTTTCAAATGGAGACATATGTAAGATGAAGCAGACCTCTTCTTTATCAAGCAAATTTGATGACATAAGGAGAAAGTTCCAAAGGACTTATGACATTGAGATTTGACTTATAAGCTCTATTTCTCCAAGAGTAGGGAAACTCACAAATACCTGTAATTTCAATATCACAACAACTTTGATTCTAACTGAGGAATTTCTTTCTAAGTACAGGCCCTCCTTTCTTGTCATTTCTGTATTTTATCTTCTTTGAGCAGACAAAGAATATTGAAGTCTATATTTAGTTAATTTTTTGGAAACTTAGCAGCACAGGGGAGAGAAGCTTTTATAAACAGGATATGAACTTTGAATACAAAATAAAATTTACTTTGGTGTCATTATGCGGCACCGACCTAAGCAGACTTATAATTCATATAGAGTTATTGAGTGGTACGTTTTTTCCCATCAAATCCTGTGTATTAGGAATTCAAAGGGAATGAGGAGGTAGTTAAGCATGCTACATCCAAAGCTATTTTGTACATAAGGAGTATTTCTTTACCTTTAATATAACTCACAGTATACTCTAAAAGACTCCTCTGCTATCATTGGGCATTGGGTCCAAATAACATGGTCAGCGTCACAGTGAAGACCACGAGTGTCTGTATCAGGCCTGGCTGAAATCCTGGCCCTTCCCCTGACCTTGAGGTGCGCTTGAGCAAATTCTCCAAACACTCAAGGCTCCTTTGTTTTTTAATCTACAGAAGAATGCAGCCATGATGGTCACCTCAGACGGCTGTTGGAGAGATAGGTGCTGTGCAGTGTCTGGCACAAATATAATGCAGAGAAGGGTTTCCACTGCAGTTAATGATACTTAATATAATAATATCATTATTAATTATAGATGATTAAAGCTCATTATTAGGCCTGCTTCTTTCAAGATCCTGCTAATGTTCCACTCTCTCTGTGGAAATCCATACATCACCAAGTGTCCCAGAATCTTTCTTCCAGTTTCTGAATTCCTGAGCTACATCCGAACTACATGACCCAGTTTTTGATGTTGTGCTATCATGGATTATTATCCAGGAAATTTTGTATATGCAATTATTGTCCCTTCTATAATAACCCTCGTGTCTTTTCCAGGCTTAACCAAATGAGCTCTGTGCTTCTCTGATTATTCTGGACCTTTCTCTTGATTGTAGCAAGTAATACTGAAATACAGATTTTAACTTATACTCTGTTTTCTTGAGGGCAAAAACTGCATTCAACAAAAACAACTATCAACAGGGTCAACTGACAACCTATAGAATGGGAGAAAATATTTGCAAACTATGCATCAAACAAAGGGCTGGTATCTAGAATCTATAAGAAACTTAAATATACAAGCAAAAAAAAAAACTCCTTTAAAAAGTAGGCAAAGGACATGAATAACACTTTTCAAAAGAAGGCATATGTGCGGCCAACAACTGTATGAAAAAATGCTAAACATCACTAATCATCAGAGAAATGCAAATTAAAACCACAATGAGATATCATCTCACACCAGTCAAAATGGCTATTACTAAAAACTCAATAAATAGATACCAGAGAGGTTGTGGAGAAAACAGAATGCTTATACACTGCTGGTAGGAATGTAAATAAGTTCGGCCATTGTGGAAAGCAGTTTGGCAATTTCTTAAGGAACTTAAACAGAATTACTATTCAACCCAGAAATCCCATTATTGAGTATATACTCAAAGGAATATAAGTTGTTGTCCCATAAAGGCACAGGCACACATATGTTCATCACAGCACTATTCACAATAGCAAAGTCATGGAATCAACCTAAATGTACATCAATGGCAGACTGGATAAAGCAAATGTGGTACATATATACCATGGAACACTATGCAGCCATATAAAGAATGAGATCATGTCCTTTGCAGGAACATGGATGGAACTGGAGGCCATTATCCTAAGCAAACTAATACAGGAAAAGAAAACCAAATACCGTGTGGACTTACTTATAAGTGGGAGCTAAACATTGAGTGCGTGTGAACACAAAGAAGAAAACAACCTACTTGAGGGTGGAGGATAGGAGGAGGGTGAGGATCAAAAACTACCTGTTGGGTACTATGCTTATTACCTAGATGATGAAATAATCTGCACACCAAACCCCTGTGACACACAATTTACCTATATAAACAAACCTGCACATGTACCCCTGAATCTAAAATAAAAATTAACAACAACAACAACAACAACTGTGTCTCACTCATCTCTGTATCCCCAGGACTGACACAGATTGGCTGCTTATAATCTGAGCTGTCACATACTGAGATTATAAATTCCTAGAGAGTATGTGCTGCTCTTGAACTATCTTTTGGCTACTCTCCGATAGGGTTGAGTACCCAAGTGCATAAAGCTTTCTATTTAATGACCCCCTTCCCCTAGTCTTCCTACCCGTGTGATAACTGTTAGAACACAAGAAAGGTGGAAGGTTAATAAGAGGGACAGGAAAAAAGTTTCAATATTAAAATAATAGATGAAACAGGAATTACCGGCCTTTCCAGAGTCTCAGATAATATCAATTATGACTTTTCAAGTGGGACAAGTGTAATTGGAACTCAGTACTCCTTCTATTGTGGGGCTAGGGAGTGGGGTCTTGTTTCCATGTTACATTCTTTTAGGAACAATGTAAAGACCAACAAGGCCATGCCCCATCAGTGAAATAACTCAGACCTGCTGTGTTAGCATAGGTCTCCAACCCGTAAAATCAAGTGGCTCTAATTTGTATGTTCCTCTGAGCTACAGTTGTGATGCATGTAAGTGCTGTGGTTTACATACATATATCCTATCCTTTGTTGCTTTCGGAGTTTTTATTCCTCTCTCTCTCCCCCTCCCTCCTTGTCTTTCTCAGTCTCTTTCTTTCTTGGCTTTTTAATTTGTTAAATCACTTATTGTGGATCTCCCTCAATTTACATATATGAGGGAAGGAAATCTGTGTCATTTACCGACAAAACTTCAAGGTCAAGAATGTTGCCTGTCATAAACTAATTCATATAATTCACACATATTTAGACATGAAAGAACTATCGTCTCTGATGGTGCCAAATTTAAATAAAGGCTGATTAGATATCAGACCCAACTGATCTGTTTACTGAACTGACCCATTATTTGACTTATTAATGAAAATAATCTAGGAGTTTAGGTACACAACACATCAGTAATGTAATTCTCCTATTGAAGCAGCAAATCAATTCCTAGACAAATTTTATTTGCCAAGAAAGGGAAACCCCTGAGGCCGTTTGTGGAAATGAAGCACAAGCTCAGTGGACTCACTCCACGGGCTGTGGTCATGAGCCAGCTGCTCACCTTGTATGGAGACAGGGCTATTTTTTAATGGAGACATAAAACTGTGACTGATGGGCCGCAAACACCACGGGAAATTTCCATTTCAGTTGCATTTCCTTTTCTTGTTTCAAATTGCATTTTGAGCTTTTTATAGGATGATTGATGTTAAGTCCCTATTTCTGTTGTTGGTAAGTCAGTGAGTATTTGTATTTGTATTTGTCATTACAACTCAAGACTAGAAACCAAATCAATCAGGGGATGAAAGCACAATACATGATGGTGATCATATTCCATCATGTTGCAATAAAACAGATAAAGCTCCTCAGACAGATTCTCTGCTTTTTAAAGTGATTTCTCCTAACCTGTGGCTGTAAATGACAGCATCTATCCCAGCATCTCAGGACACCAGCCAAAGTAATTTCTTTTTGTGTCTCTTGTTACAACGGCTTGAATGGTGAGATATTGAAACGTATATGACTCAGATTAAAGGAAATGGCAGCATTATATTGCAATGCCAAGGAAGCAATTATTGCAAACAAGACTTTTACTAGAAAATGCCTATCTTGGAATTATCCTTGGCAGGAGAAAAAATGATATATAAGACTTTCTTCTAGGGTTCTTTCCTTTTGTAATATTACGAAGGGAGAGAAAGCTTCTAGAGCTCACCAAGAAAATATACTTCTAAACAACACATTTATAAAGCCTGCTTCTTCACACAGTAATACCTATATTTTACCTTTGGGCCTCTTAAGCTTATTTGACTTTTCTAAATTCTTTCATTGGCTCCACATGGCAAATATTCTATTGTCAAGATTTGGCTGACAGCAACGGCAGGGGCATGACCTAAATAGAAGGCCAACTGTGGCCACCAATGCCAGTGCCCATGGACCAGAGAATGGAGTTCTTCATTACTTTGATTTAAAGGTTAGCATGCAGAGGAAAATCTTGTTTTCTTACTTCTCAGTTATTTGGGGATGAGGAGTCCCATATAGTAAAATTTTAAAATTTGGTACATTAAAAATTCACATGTTTGAAGTTATGTTCAAGTTTATATTTAACATATTGCAAAAAAAGAAAAAAAAACATGACTTAGCTATTTTAAACTGAGAACTATAAGGGCTGGGGAAACTTTGAAATCCAGATAATGCATGACATGGATCAGAAGCATCATGTCTATTACATGATGATTTTCACTAGAAAGTTACCTGACCAAGTGTTCTACTCCTTATCCCCTTCAATGCCTAGCACACTATAATGAATATTTAAATAAAGGCTGATTAGATATCAGACCCAACTGATCTGTTTACTGAACTGACCCATTATTTGACTTATTAATGAAAATAATCTAGGAGTTTAGGTACACAACACATCAGTAATGTAATTCTCCTATTGAAGCAGCAAATCAATTCCTAGACAAATTTTATTTGGTGGGAAAAATAATTTTTGAATTTTTGTTGAATGAATAAGTGGTTGGTGAATGAATGATTGAATGAATGAAACAGCAAGAGAGAACATGAAGTGTCTTCAAGCTCAAAGGTAAGCTATTTCTATAGCTGGCATCTATATACAACAAGGCATCATGGAATTGGGGGAAATGCGCTTAAGTTACATATTTGCCGAGAAGATTTTTCTCCTCATTAAGAGGCTAACTTTTATGAAATAAAGACTTTGTGTTTTTCTCCATCGTTTTCTACAGACTCTACTATGACATATTTTGAATCAATGAGTGATTTTGTTCTGGAATATTCCAGAAACCATTATTTATTCCAAATTTTTCCTCCCAGGGCAGTTGTAAAAATGAACTGGAACCCATTCTTTAAAAAAAAACTAATTTATTTATTTATGTGAAATTGATAGAAGTATATATACATTGTGGATGGTCAAATTTAGTTAATTTACAAATACATTAACTCACAGGGTTATCGTTTTTGTAGTGAAAACACATCCACTCTTTTTACTTTTTTTAAGAATACAATGTATCATTAACTATAATCATTATACATCCTTTGACCAACGTCTTCTCACCTTCTTTTCTCCACTAAGCTCCTCATCCTCTGGTAACCACCATTCTCATCTCTACTTTTATAAGTTCAACTTTTCTAGCTTCCACATGTGAGTGAAATAATGAGGTATTTGTCTGTGCCTGGCTTGTTTCATTTAACATAATGTCCTCCAGGTTCATTCAAGTTGTCACCTCTGGGGATTTTATTCTTTTTTATCCTTTTATTCTTTTTTACTTAATTGTATTCCGTTGTATATATACACAACACACCTATTTTATGCATTCATCCATTGTTGGGCAGTTAGGTTGACATTCTATCATTGCTATTGTAAATTGTGCACCTATAAACATGGAATGCAGATATCTCTTCAACATAATTATTTTATTTCCTTTGGCTATAACACAGTAATGAAGCTACTGGATCTTATATTAGTTCTATTGTTAATTTTTTAGGAACTTCCCTACTGTTTTCTATAATGTCTGTACTGATTTATATTCCTACCAACAGAGTATAAAATTCACTTTTCTCCACAGACTCACTAACATTTGTTATCTTTTATCTTTTTTTATAATAGTGATTCACACTGGAGTAAAGTGATATCTCTTTGTGGTTTTGATTTCCATTTCCTTGATGACTAGTGATGTTGAGTATTTTTCATATACCTATTGGCCATTTACTATTAGGCCAAATCCCTATTCAGGTCTTTTGACCATTTTTAAATTTTAGTTGATTTTATTTTTGCTGTTGTTGTTGAGTTGTTTGAGTTCTTCAAATATTTTAGATATTAATTCTTTGTCAAATATACAGCTTGCAAATATTATCTCCCATTCTGCAGGTTGTCTTTTCACTATCTTGATGGCTTCCTGAAGCTTGTTAGTTTGATGTAATCCCATTTTTGCTTTCACTGCCTGTGCTTTTGAGGCATTATCCAAAAAATCCTTGCCCAGAACAACATCACAAAGTATTTCCCCTATATTTTTTTCTAGTAGTTTTATAATTTTGGGTCTCACATTTAATTGTCTAATTCATTTTGAGTAAATCTTTGCACAGGGTGAAAAAAAGGAGTCTAATTTATTCTTCCACATGTGTATATCTAATTGTACCAACACCACTTATTAAAGAGACTGTCTTTTCTCCAGTGTGTGCTTGTGGCATCTTTGTAAAAAAAATCAGTTGGCTGTAAATGTGTAGATTTATTTCTGGGCTGTCTATTTTGTTATAACGGTCTATGTGCCTGTTTTTGCACCACCACCATTCTGTTTTGGTTATTACAGCTTTTTAATATACTTTGAGTCAGGTAGTGCAGCACCTCTAGCTTTGCTCTTTTTTCTCGAGATTGTTTTGGCTGTTTGGGCTCTTGGGTGGTTTCACATGAAACTTAAGATTTTTTTTCTATTTACATGAAGAATGTCATTGGGGTTTGATAGGAATTGCATTGAATTTGTAGACTGCTTTTAGCAGTATGGATATTTTAACAATATTAATTATTACAATTAATAACTCAAGATATCTTTTCATTTTTTGTATTTGCTTCAATTTCTTTCATCAATGTTTCATAGTTTTTATTGTAGACATCTTTTACCTCCTTGGTTAAATTTATTCATAGGTATTCTAAATTTTGTGGCTATTGTAAATGAGATTATTTTGTTGATTTCTTCTTCAGATAGTTTGCTATTAATATATAAAAATGTTACTAATTTTTCTTTTTTCTTTTCTTTTTTTTAATGCAGTCTCAATCTTATTGCCCAGGCTGGAGTGCAGTGGTGCAATCTTGGCTCACTGAAACCTCCGCCTCCTGGGTTCAAGCAATTCTTACACCTCAGCCTCCTGAGTAGCTGGGATTATGGGCATTTGCTACCACGCCCGGCTGATTTTTGTATTTTTTAGTAGAGATGGGGTTTCACCAGACCTTGTCTCAAACTCCTATCCTCAAGTGATCCGCTTGCCTCTGCCTCCTAAAGTGCTGGGATTACAGGAGTGAGCCACCACGCCCAGCCACTAATTTTGTATGTTGATTTTGTGTCTTGCAAGTTACTGAACTTATTTATCAGTTTTAACAGTTTTTTGTGGAGTCTTTAGAGTATTCTATATATAAAATCATGTCATCCACAAACAGGGACAATTTAACTTCTTTCCAGTTTGGTTACCTTTAATTTCTGTCTTTCATCTGATTTCTCTGGCTAGGACTTCTGGTACTTTGTTAAATAAAAGCAGTGAATGTGGACATATTTGTCTTTTTCCAGATCCTAGAGAAAAAAATTTCAACTATTTCCCATTCAGTATTATGTTAGTTGTGGGTTTGTTTTAACTGGCCTTTATTGTGTTGAGATACATTCCATCTATACTTAATTTATGAAGAGATTTTTATTGTCATGAAGGAATGCTGAATTTTGCCAGATTCTTTCTCTGCATCTATTGAAATAATCATATACGTTTTGGCCTTTATTTTGTTAATGTGATATGTCACATTTACTGATTTGCATATGTCAAACCATTCTGGCATCCTTGGGATGAATCCCACTTGATTGTGGTGAATGATTTTTTTAAATGTGTTGTTGCATTTAGTTTGCTGTATTTGTTTAGGATTTTTGCATCTATGTCCATCAGGGAAATTTACCTGCAGTTCTCTTTTTTTGTGTGTCCTTGTCTGGTTTAGTATCAGGGTAGTGTTGGCCTCATAGAAAAAGTTTAAAATAATTCACTTCTCTTTAATTTTTTTGAAATAGTTTGAGAATAATTACTATTAGTTCTTTAATTTCTTGGTAAGATTTGACAATGAAGCTATCAGGTTCTAGGCTTTTCTTTGATGACAAAAATTTTATTGCTTATCTAATCTTATTACACATCTTTTGGACTATGTAGGTTTTCTGTTTCTTCTTAGTTTAACCTTGGTAGGTTGTATGTGTCCAGGAATTTATCCATTTCTTTTAGGTTTTCCAATTTATTGATATAGAATTGTTTATAATAGTCTATTTTTATTGTAATGTTACCTTTTTCCTTTCTAATTTCATCTGGGTCTTCTCTTGTTTTTTCCTAGTTTAGCTAAAAGTTTGTCCGTTTTGTTTATCATTTTGAAAAAAGAAGTCTTTGTTTCACTGACCTTTTAAAATTACTTTTAGACTTTATTTCATTTATTTCTGCTTAAATCTTTATTCTTTCTTTCCTTCCACTAGTTTTGGGGTTTCTTTTTTTTCTAGTACCTTTAGGTGCAATATTAGGTTGTTTATTTCAGACATATATATATTTTTTAAGATGGAATTTCACTCTTGTTGCCCAGGCTGGAGTGCAATGGCACGATCTCAGCTCACTGTAACCTCTGCCTCCCAGGTTCAAGTGATTCTCCTGCCTCACCCTCCTGAGTTGCTGGGATTATAGGAATGCACCATCACTCCTGGCTAATTTTGTATTTTTAGTAGTGATGGGGTTTCTCCATGTTGGTCAGGCTGGTCTCAAACTCCCATCCTCAGATGGTCCACCCACCTTGGCCTCCCAAAGTGACAGGATTACAGATGTCAGCCACCGCGCTGTTTTTTTTTTTTTAATGTAAACATTTATTGCTATAATATTCTCTCTTGTAACTGTAGCCCATAGGTTTTGGTATGTTGTGTTTCCATTTTCATTTGTCTCTAGAAATTTTTTTTTAAAATTTATTTATTATTATTATACTGTAAGTTGTATGGTACATGTGCATAACGTGCAGGTTTGTTACATATGTATACTTGTGCCTTGTTGGTGTGCTGCACCCATCAACTCGTCATTTACATCAAGTATAACTCCCAATGCAATCCCTCCCCCCTCCCCCCTCCCCATGATAGGCCCCGGCGTGAAATTTTTTAAGTTTCCCTTTTAATTTGTTTATTGACCCATTGATTGTTCAGAAGTATATTTTCTAGTTTTCATAGATTTGCAAATTTTCCAAGGTTTCTCCTGTTACTGATTTCTAGATTTATATTGTTGTGGTCTGAAAAAATATTTTATATGATTTCAGTCTTAAATTTGTTAAAACTTCTTTTGTGGCTACATATGATCAATCCTGGAGAAGGTTCCATGTTCAGTTGAATGTGTATTCTGCAGGGGTTGGATGAAAAGTTCTGTAAATATCTTTTAGATCTATTGGGTCTAGAGCATAGTTTAAACCCAATATTTCTTTATTAATTTTCTGTCTGGATGATCTATTCATTGCTGAAAGAGGGATGTTGAAATCTCTTACTGTTGCTGTATTGCAATCTATCTCTCCTTTTAGAACTCTTAATAGTTGACTTTGATGTTGGGTGCTTTGATATTGAGTGCATATATATTTACAATTCCTATATACCCTTGCCTATCACTGTATGATGACATTCCTTGACCCTTTTTATACTTTTTGACGTAAGGTCCATTTTTTCCGATATAATTATAGCTATTCCACTGTCTTCTGGTTTCCCTTTGCATGAAATGTCTTTTTTCATCCCTTCACTTTTAGTTAATATGTGTCCATACTATTAAAGTGAGTCTCTTGTCAGCTGCATATAATTTTCTTTTTTAAAATCCATATAGCTGCTGTATAACTTTTAATTGTAGAATTTACTTCATTTATGTTCAAAGTAATTACTATTAGATAAGAACTTACTATTATCATTTTGTTAATTGACTTCCAGTTGGTTTGTTGATTCTTTTATCCTTTCTTCCTCTCCTACTGTCTTCCTTTGTGGTTAAATAATTTTCTCAGTTTTGTGTTTCATTTGTTGCTTTTTATTTTTAGTATATATATTGTAAGTTTTTGCTTTGTGGCTACCATGAAGCTTACACAGAACTATTATACTTATGTTTTTACCTGGTTATTTTAAACTAATAACAACTTTCATCATTAAAAAGAAAAAGAAACCCACCAAAAGTCTACACTTTAACTCCACTCGCCACCTTCCACATTTTGAATTGTGCTGTCACAATTTACATCTTTTTATATTGCATATCCCTTAAAATTGTTATTGCTATTACTTTAATAGTTTTTTAACCTTCATACTAAAGATATGTGATTTACACACCACCATTATATTGTAAGAGTATTCACAATTTGATTGTGTCCTTTATTTTACCAGTGAGTATGAAAAATGTACTTTCCGATTTTTTTTTTTTTTTTTTTTTTTTTTGCCACCATTAGCATCGTTTTCTTTTAGCTTGGAGAACTCCCTTTAGCATTTCCTGTAAGACAAAAGTATTTATCTTTCCTTCATTTCTGAAGTACAGATTTGCTGTGTACAGTATTTTTAGTTGAAAGATTGTGTGTGTGTGTGTGTGTGTGTGTGCTTTGAATATATTATCTTACTTTCTCCTGGCCTGTAAAATTTCTGCTGAGACATCTGCTTTATGCATATTGAAACTCCCTTATACGTTATTTGCTCCTTTTCTTTTGCTGTTTTCTGCATCCTTGCTTTGTGTTTGATTTTTGACAGCTTGATTATAATATACCATCAGGTAGCTATATTTTAGATTGAATCTGATTCGTAACTTTTGACCTTCCTGTCAATTGATATTCACATCATTCTCCAGTTTTGAACCATTTTGTGCTATTATTTAGTTAAATAAATTTTTTACTCCTTTCTCTACTACCTCTTAAACACTGATGACTCAAACATTTGCTCTTTTGATGTTATCTCATAAATCCTGTAAACTTTATTCTTTTTTATTTTTTTTCTTTTCTCACTGTATATATATTTTCAAATAACTTGTCTTCAGGTTCACTGGTTCTTTCTTTTGCTTGATCAGTTCTGCTGTTGATATCCTCTATTTGCATTTTTCATTTTGTTCATTGTATTTTTCAGCTCCACTTTTAAAAAATTAATTCAATCTCTCCATTAAATTTCTCTGATAAATTTCTAAATTTTTTTTCTGTATTTTTCTGAAGTTTACTGAGCTTCCTAAAACAATTATTTTGAATTCTTTGTCAGGCAGTTCTTTATCTACATCTCTTTATGGTCAGTCACTAGCATCTTATTTTGTTCATTTGGTGATGTCATATTCCCCTGATTATTCTTGATCCTTAGGGCCATGCATTGATGTATCCACATTGATATAGGTACCTAATTCTGTCTTCACAGTTTAGCTTTGTCTTCAACAGTAAGCTTGTCTAAATATTCAAGGAAGGTGTACTCCTAAAGTCCCTAAGTCCATGAGCGCTTTTGCCATTGCAGTGCCAGAATTGTCCCAAGCCCAAGACTGACTCAGTCAGAATCCCATGGCTCCTGAAGTTGACACAGTACTCATGCACCCAAAGCCTGTGGCCACTGAGATTAGTGCAGCACTGGGGAAGTACAGCCTCTGTGGCTTCTCTGCCACTAAGGTTTATTAAGGGCCCAAAGTCCCTGTAGTCAGTTGGTGATTATGGAAGCTAGAATTTTAGTCTGTCTTACTGGAGCCACAGATTCCCATCTGGCATTGGGACAGATCTAGAGGCTCTGTCTTTGAGCACCAGCCTAAGTTGATGAGCCATGGGGTTCTTCACAGTGCTGGATTTTACTGTGGTGGGCCCAGTACTAGGTTCCAAAGCAAAGTCATATGCTTAATTCCCTCTTCTTCCCCAAGCCGATAGTATCCCTTTCTGTGCTACACTTCCCAGAGCTTGTGGAGGAGTGATGTGGCAGTCTTGTGGCCACTGAGGCTGATGAAGTGCTCAGTTGTATGCAGTGCTCACTGCTGATGAGACTGGCACAGTACTGAAGCATGCCCAAGGCCCATGGGCTACAATATGCCTGCTGCTAAGGTTTATATGGGACCTGAGGCTGCTGTAGTTAGCTGGCAGTGATGCAACCCAGAATTTGAGTTCTTCTTGCTGGGGCCATAAGTTCTTATCTGGCATCAGGGTGGATCTATAGGCTCCATCTGCAGGAACTGGCCTGGAGTCATGGGCCTTCACATTTACCCTGGTGGTGGGTTTTAATTTGGTGGGTCATTACTGAATTCCAAGGCAAAGTCCTATACTTACTTCCTTCTCTTTTCCCCAAGCTTATGGTGTCTCTTTCCATACTGCACTGCATGGGATAGAGGAAGTGGTAATGAGGACAATAAATCCTTTCTACTCCCTTCAATGTGCCTTTTAAAATTATTATCCTAAAACCAGGTATCCTAAAATCTCTCACCTCATTTCCTTAGTTCTTGTGAAAATGTATTTGTGCATGGACAGTTGTTCACATTGATGTTTCCATTACAGATCAATCACTGGAGAGTCCTACTCCAACATGCTCCACCCCTTTGTTTGACTTGGAACCATTCTAAAGGTATTCTTCTCCTAGGTGTCTTGTTTGAATCATCAGCCTGTTCTTTAAGGAAAACAATGTGCCATGTTTGGAGTCAGTGGGAGGCATTTTGCCTATTGTGCAGGAGTTTAATTCCACTTGAGAGATAAGATTATCATACAGACACACAGGAAATAAGGTGAAAATAATCACAGGACAATTTATACATAAGCATAGAGTGTTTTCTTAAAATAATTTTATTATGATTAAATGAATGCATAAGCACTGTAAACATGTTGAAGAGAATGAACCATAAACAGTAATGCCATGATTTAAAAGTTTATGTTTTATTAAAAAGTATATGTTGATATACTGCCCCAATATTTTTTTCTATATGTGACTGTTTATCTAAGGAATAGTGCTGGAATTAGATTGATACTTATTTTTGTAACCTAGTTCTTTCTTCACTAAATATGGTAATACGAACATTTGTCTATATCACTCACACTGACCTCTTACAATATCCTTACAATGACACATGATTTCAGTGATGCAAACAACTATGGAAAAAGACTCAGAGGGAGCTTGTTGTGATCCCCAGGGGAATAAAAGAAAAATAAATTGTACTGTGGGTCCCAGCATTCCATTTCTATTGAGGGCCTCCTTCATGTGTTATTCCACTATCTGACATCAGCTACTTGCTATATGTCAGACAGGAGACCAAATATTGAAAACGCATGGTGATTAACATGAGTATCCATGATCTAGGAGCTTACAAGCTAATGAAAGATTAGCATGGAATTAATTCCTTTCTCCTTTCATCAGACTATTAAATAGAGTCATGCTACCTCTGAACATTTTTATGTTTCTGATTATCTGACATTTCAGATAATGACAGGAATAAACTCTGGGGTGAGAGAAACAAACAAAAAAAACTCAAAAAAATGTTGTTTAAACTTATGACAGGGAAACAATGTGTGGCTCACAGTGGTTTCTGCAGTATCCCCACCTAAACGCTTTGTGTGAGCATTTTTTTGTTTGCCCACTCTCAAGACCTTGTGGGCATAGGTGATGTAGAGACCTCAGAAGAAAACATCTCAAAACCATTCATGCTGGAATGCAGAAGTAAAATGGCTTTGGTGAATGTGCAGATCACAGATCTTTCTGGAACATCTAAGTCTTCAGCATGTGAGTTTGCCATGTTTGCTACTATGACAAGATCTGATTTTGTTTTCATTGTCATCCCATTTCATTACATTATCCTGGGGAGGTCACCCAGAATTCTCTCTTTTCTTTCTGTTTTAAAAACATTATTTATGAAAAGTGGCTAAAACTATTTCACTGGAAGCATCTCTTATTTCGCCAATTAAATACAAACATAAGTTATAACAGATTCCTTTTCCTGTTGAGTTATGCTGTGAATACACTACTCATTACATAGACTGTGTCTTTTAAATGGCTGAAATATTGATAGAGCTCTGGAGAGCAGAACAAGAGGAAAGAAGGTGGAGAATAGTTTAATAGTTGATCATAAAAGTTAGATTTTTATTCCAAATGTTAGAGAAAGAAGGAATCCTGCCTAAATCATTCTATTAAGCTAGTATCACCCTAATACTGAAGCCAGGAAAGTACATAACAACAATAATGAAAACCAGAGATCAATACCCTTGATGAACATAGATGCAAACATTCTCAACAAAATAGTGGCTAACCAAATCCAATAGCATATTAAAAAAATACATCATGCTCAAGTGGATTTCATACCAGGGATGCAGAGATGATTTAACATATGAAAGTCAATAAATGTGATACATTACACACACAGAATTCAAAATAAAAATACACTCATCTCAATAGACACAGAAAAAGCATTTGACAAAACTCAGCATTCTTTTTGATAAAAACCCTCAACAAAATTAGCAGAGAAGGGCTATACCTTAAAGTAATAAAAGCCATCTTTGACAAACCCACAGCCAACATAATACCGAATGGGGAAAAGTGGAAAGCATCCTCCCTGAATACTGGAACAAGACAAGGATGCCCACTTTCACCACTTCTATTCAACATAATATTGGAAGTCCTACCCAGAGCAATTAGACAAGAGAAATATATAAAGGGCATCCAAATAGGAAAAGAGGAAGTCAATCTGTTGTTGTTTTCTGATGATGTGATAATACACCTGGAAAACACTAAAGACTCATCCCAAAAGCTCCTAGATCTGATAAATGAATTCACTAAAGTTTCAGGATACAAAATCAATATACATAAATCAATAGCACTACTGTACACCAACAGCAACCAAGCTCACAATCAAATTAAGACCTCAAGCCCTTTTACAATAGCTGCAAAAATGAAAAAATACTTGCAAATATACTTAATCAAGGAGTTGAAAAATCTCTACAAGGAAAATGACAAAAGACTGCTGAAAGTAATTATAGATGATACAAACAAATAGAAACACATTTCATGCTCATAAATGGGAGGAATCAATATTGTGAAAATGACCGTAGTGCTAAAAGTAATCCACAGATTCAATGGAATTCCCACAAAAATATCATTATTATTCTTCACAAAAATAGAAAAAACAATCCTAAAATTCATGTGGAACTGCAGAAAGAGTCCCTAGAGCCAAAGCAATACTAAGCAAAAAGAAGAAATCTGGAGGCATCACATTACCCAACTTCAAATTATACTAAAAGGCTATAGTTACCAAAACAGCATGGTACTGGTATAAAAATAGGCATGTACACAAATAGAACAGAATAGAGGACCCAAAGAAAAGCCAAATACTTACAACCATCTGATCTTTGGCAAACTTGCAGCCAACTGACCTTTCATGAAGAACACAAAAACATAAACTGGGGGAAAGGACACCTCATTCAATAAATGGTGCTGGGATAACTGGCAAGCCACATACAGAAGAATGAAACTGGATCCTCATCTCTCAACTTAAAAATCAACTAAAGATGAATCAAAGACTTAAATCTAAGACCTGGAACAGTAAAAATTCGAGAAGATAACATCAGAAAAGCTCTTCTAGACATTAGCTTAGGCAAAAAATTCATGACTAAGAATCCAAAAGCAAATGAAACAAAAACAAAAATTATAAGTGGGACCTAATTAAACTAAAAAGCTTCTGCACAGTAAAAGAAATAATCCGTTGAGTAATCAGACAACCCACAGAGTGGGAGAAAATATTTGCAAACTATACATCCAACAAAAGACTAATATCCAAAATCTATAAGGAACTCAAACAATGAATCAGCAAGAAATAAACAATTCCATTAAAAAGTGATCAAAGGACATAAATAGACAATTCTCAAAAGAAGATATGCAAACAGTCAATAAACATGAAAAAATGTTCAACATTACTAGTTATCAGTGAAATGCAAATGGAAATCACAATGGGATTCCACCTTACTCCTGCAAGAATGACCATAATTTAAACATTAAAAAAATAGACGTTGGTGTGGATGTGGTGAAAAAGGAACACTTTTATGCTGATGATGGGAATGTAAACCAGTATAACCACTGTGGAAAACAGTATGGAGATCCCTTAAAGAACGAAAAGGAGATCTACCATTTGAGCCAGCAATCCCACTACTCTGTATCTACCCTGTATTAGTCCATTCTTACACTACTATAAAGAATTGCCCAAGACTGGGTAATTTATAAAGGAAAGAGACTTAATTGATTCACAGTTCTGCAGGGCTGGGGGGGCTTCAGGAAACTTATAATCATAGTGGAAGGGGAAGCAAACACATCCTTCTTCACATGGTGGCAGGAAGAAGTGCTGAGTAAAAGAGGGAAAAGCCCCTTATAAAACCATCAGGTCTCATGAGAACTCACTATCACAAGAACAGCATGAGGGTAACCACCCCCATGATTAAATTACCTCCTACCAGGTCCCTTCTATGACATATGGGGATTATGGGAACTACAATTTAAGGTGAGATTTGGGTGGGGACACAGAGCCAAACCATACTATTCCACCCTTGGCCCCTCCCAAATATCATGTCCTCACATTTCAAAACACAGTCATGCCCTTCCAACAGTACCCCAAAATCTTAACTCATTTCAGCATAACCCATAAGTCCAAGTCCAAAGTCTCATCTTAGACAAGGCAAGTTCCTGCTACATATGAGCCTGTAAAATCAAAAGCAAGTTAGTTACTTCCTAAATACAGTGGGAGTACAGGTATTGGTTAGATATACCCATTCCAAATGGGAGAAACCAGCCAAAGGACAGGACTACAGGCCCCATGCAACTCCGAAATCCCACAGGGCAGCTAAACCCTAAAGCTCAAGAATTATCTCATTTGATTCCATGTCCCACATCTGGGGCACACTGATGTAAGAAGTGGACTCCCACAGCCTTGGGCAGCTCAACCCCTGTGGCTTTGCAGAAAACAGCACTCCTCCTAGCTGCTTTCATGGGCTAGTGTTGAGTATCTGCAGTTTTTCCAGGTGCCTGGTGAAAGCTGTTGGTGGATCTACCATTCTGTGGCCTAGAAGATGGTGGCCCTGTTCTCACAGCTCCACTAGGCAGTGCCACAGTGGGAATACTGCATGTGGACTCCAACCCCACATTTCCCTTCCACACTACACTAATAGAGGTTCTCCATAAGGGCTCCACCACTGCAGCAAACTTCTGCCTGGATATCAAGGTTTCTCCATACATCCTCTGAAATCTAGGTGGAGGTTTTCAAACCTCAATTGTTGACCTTTGTGCATCTGCAGATTCAACACCACATGTAAGCCACCAAGGCTTGGGGTTGGCACCCTCTGAGGCAATGGCAGAAGCTGTACCTTGGCCCTTTTTGTCAAAGCTGAAGCTAAAGCAGCTGCAACACAGGACACCATGTCCCAAAGCTGCATACTGCAGGAGGGCCCTGGGCCCAGCCCACAAAACCATTTTTCCTTCCAAGGCCTCCAGGCCTGTGATAACAGAGGCTGCTGTGAAGGTCTCTGACATACCCTGGAGGCATTTTCCCCATCGTCTTGGTTATTAACATTCAGCTCCTCATTATTTATGCAAATTTTTGCATCAGGCCTAAATTTCTCCCCAGAAAACGGGTTTTTCTTTTTTATTGCATCATCATGCTGTAATTTTCCAAATTTTTATGCTCTGCTTCTTCTTTAACACTTTGCCACTTAGAAATTTCCTCAACCAGATATCCTAAATCATCTCCTTCAAGTTAAAAGTTCCACAGATTTCTAGGGCAGTGGCAAAATGCCTCCAGTCCTTTTGCTAAAGCATAAAAAGTGTCACCTTTGCTCTAGTTCCCAATAAGTTCCTCATCTCCAGCTGAGACCACCTCAACCTGAGCTTCATTGTCCATATCACTATTAGCATTTTTGTCAAAGCCATTCAACAAGTCTCTAGGAATTTTCATACTTTCCCACGCCTTCCTATATTCTGAGCCCTTCAAGTCTCCAGGAAGTTCCAAACTTTCCCATTTTCCTGTCTTCTTCTGAGCCCTCCAAAGTGCTTCAATCTGCCTGTTACCCAGTTCCAAGGTTGCTTCCACATTTTCTAGTATCTTTACAGCAGCACCACACTCTTTGCAGTACCAATTTACTGTATTAGTCAATTCTCATGCTGCTATGAAGAACTGCCCAAGAGTGGGTAATTTATAAAGGTAAGAGGTTTAATTGACTCACAGTTCTGCAGGGCTGAGGAGGCCTTGGGAAACTGAGAATCATGGCAGAAGGGGAAGCAAACATGTCCTTCTTCACATGGCATCAGGAAGGAGAAGTACTGAGCAAAAGGTTAAAAGGCCTCTTATAAATCCATCAGGTCCCATGAGAACTCACTCACTATCATGAGAACAGCATGAGGGTAATGTCCCCACGATTAAATTACTTCCCACTGGATCTCTCCCACAACACATGGAGATTATGGAAACTACAATTCAAAATGAGATTTGGGTGTGGACTCCAACCCCACAGTTTCCTTCCACACTGCCCTAGCAGAGGTTCTCCATGAGGGCTCCACTACTGCAGCAAACTTCTGCCTAGACATCCAGGTGTTTCCATACATCCTCTGAAGTCTAGGCAGAGGTTCCCAAACTTCAATTCTTATTTTTGTGCACCCATAGATGCAACACCATGTATCGGTGTTGGACACAGAGTCAAACCATATCATATCCAAAGGAAAAAAAGTCATTATATGAAAAAGACACATGCACATGCCTGTTTATAGCAGCACAGTTTGCAATTGCAAATGTATGGAAATTAGGTCTGACCTAAGTGCCCATCAACCAACAAGTGGATAAAGAGAATGCTATATGTACTTGATGAAATATTACTCAGCCACAAAACAAAGTGAAACAATGGCTTTTGCAGCAACTTTGATGGAGTTGGAGACCATTATTCTAAGTGAAGTAACTCAGAAATGGAAAACCAAATATTGTATATTCTTCTTATAAGTGGGAGCTAAGCCATGAGGATGCAAAGGCATAAGAATGATAGAATGTACTTTGGTGACACGGGGAGAAAAATGGTTGGGAGAGGATGAATGATAAAAGACTATATATTGAGCATAGTAGACATTGCTTGGTTGGCAGGTGCACCAAAATCTCAGAAATCACTGCTAAAGAACTTATCTATGTAACCAAAAATTACCTGTTCCCCCTAAACTGTTGAAATTAATAGTTTTTTAAACTAAGTGCTTTATTCTGTGTCCACTTTTTCTCAACAAAAAGGTATATTTTTATTCATTATTTCATAATCTTCCAGCAGTATAATAAAGAATTTGTCTAGTCTTTGTCCTGGGTTCCTAGCATGGAACTTCTAAAATCCTTGACATTTCCTAAGTGATAGAATCTTTGTTATGCTAATGAGGTTACTCATGGTAGACCCCTAGATAGCTTCTGGGTGAGTGGAGCTGATCACCAGAAAGACCTACCATGTGATTAGGGAGTTGGCATTTTAGACCATCTTAATTTGGGGGGAAAGGAGGGGAACAAGAGATTGAGTTAAGTCACATGGTATGTTAGTCTGTTTGCATTGCTATAAAGAAATACCTGAGACTGGGTAATTTATAAAGAAAAGAGGACTATTTGGTTCATGGTTCCGCAGGCTGTACGGGAAGCATGGTGCTGGCATCATCTTCTGGTGAGGGCATCAGGAAGCTAACAATTAGAGTAGAAGGCAAAAAGGGAAACAAGACAGGGGGTTCCAGGCTATTTTAAATCACCAGCTTTCACATAAACCAGAGTGAGAACTCATGCATTACCATGGGGATGGCACCAAGCCATTCATGAGGAATCCACGCCCATAAAACTGTAATCATAAGTATTACTTTTCTGAGTTCAGTAAGTCATTCTAGCAAATTATCAAACATGAGGGGCAGAGTAGAAAACTCTTGGATTGGTAGTTTGTTGGTCAGAATGCAAGTGGCTTATGGATCCACATAATTTATAATTCATGTCTAATATACAGTCTTGTTATGAACCATGCTGATCTGATGGTAACTTCAGGTGGTTAGCATTAAATTGAATTATATTACAGTATATTTAGCTGTGGTAAAGGCAGGAATACTTCCCAACATTCAGATGTAGGAATCATATTTTCAAGTTTATGGGGAACATGTTAATGTTTAAATACACTAAGTAATTCCCATCAGGTAATACAGTTAGTAAGTGGCTGACTTAGAATTCAAACTGAGGCTTGTGTGATTCCAAGGTCTGAGATCTTTTTGCTTTTTGCTAGCCTGCTCTAACTCTCACAAAGGTCAGATATTACAAATGCTTATCCCAATCCCATTTCAGGAATGAAACTGAAAGGAAAACTGCTAAGGGAGACATTTCTGGCCCCAAGTCTTCAGTCTCCTTAGTGTGAGAAGTGTTTAGAGCAATGTAATTTTGCAGAATAAGCCTGCAAGTATGCAGCCAAAGATGACTGTCCTGAAATGTGAACTGTACAAACGGCCTTCTCCTGTGGTACAACGGTTTTCTGATTTCCTTTAAGAAATGAGAGCTCCACAATCTTGAATGATGTTCAAGGCCACTGTGTTAGGCTCTGAGGATACACGAAGATAGAAGCTAAGGTCTCCTTTAAGCAGCTAACAACCCAGTGGGAAGACAAGACAAGGAAGAGCAAGATAAATAATTGAGACAGAAAAGATCACCTAAAGAAAATATTTATGAGGGTCAGGGTGATTGTGGAAGAATTTCTAAGGGAAGATCAGAACAGGGCCTTGAAACATGCATAGGATTAGAAAAAGGATTACTTCCAAGATTGGAGTAGAGCACTATGTGCAATGTGTCTCCTACAGTGTCTGCAGTGAAAGTGATGATGAGAATGATGATGGTGAAGATGATGGTAATTCAAGCAATTCTGCAGCTTTCAGATGAGTGCACTTCTGGTTAGAGTGCCCAGGAATAAAATAGCTGTTTATGCTTTGAAATGAAACTTGCACTGTTTAATTTTGTTCCTAGAGATTTTTGAATTAGAAGCACTCATCCCAGCCAGGAGCGTTGGCTCGTGCCTGTAATCCCAGCACTTTGGGAGGTTGAGGTGGGCGGATCACCAGAGGTCGGGAGTTTGAGATCAGCCTGGCTAACATGGTGAAACCCCGTCTCTACTAGATACACAAAATTGACTGGGCTTGGTGGCACATGTCTGTAATCCCAGCTACTCAGGAGGCTGAGGCAGGAGAATTGCTTGAACCTGGGAGCTGGAGGTTGCAGTGATCCGGGATCGAGCCACTGCACTCCAGCCCTAGCGACAGAGTGAGATTTGGTCTCAAAAAAAGAAGAAGGAGAAGGAGAAGAAGAACTCATCCCTAGAAGGAAAACTTGCCCAAACAAGAAGGAAATGCCCCTTTTAAGGGTACGATATACCTGTAGGTGCCCTGAATGGGAGCATTAGTTTTGATAGAGAAAATTCCAAAGCCTGGGGTTTGCACAAGGAAAGGATTGAATGCAATGAAACTTTAAGCTATGTCACCATCCCCAGAGAGTAAAATGCTAATCCTCTGTCAGGCCAGTGTACCCAGGAAGCGGTGGGAACCAACCCATCCTCCCTCCCTCTGACACTATATGGTTCTAGTGCAACTGACCCATTCTATGTTTGAAGACCAGGCCCTGACTGATTTAAGCTTATTATGGTCTCCTCTCCCAATGTCAACCGTAATTGGTTTGAGATGGACATATCAGCAAATTTGAGCCAATAAGAGAAAGAGCATTTAAGGATTTGTGCAGGAGCAACTAGAAGTGACCCTCTTCCTTCCTTGGAGAATGGTTTAAGGCTATGAGTTTGCAACTAGCAGTAGCTGTTCATAAATAAGAAAAGAGGGTTTGGAATGGGGAAGACGGCAATGAGTGAAGCCTGAGGATAAAGCCAGCACTATGAAAGAGAGATCAAAAAAAAAACCAAGTTCTGGTTATAATATATGTGTTATTGAATCAAGTATAACCTAAATGTGGAAATGTTCCTAAATCTTTCAGATTTGTGAGCCAAGAACTGCCTTCCTCACCCCCATTTTCTGCTTAATTTGGCTTTTTTTTTTCTTTTTTCTTTCTTACGACAAAAAGTCCCTAACTGATGATAATGAACAAGCAGTCTCTCGCATTACATAATTTGCCTCAATTTACTGCCTGTGAATGTTCACTCCAAGTGTTAACTGCTTGTGTAAAACAAATATCTATAACAATATTTTCTAAGCATAATTCACTACGTATATTCATAATATCAGCCTATACTTGGAAATATGATATGTGACTATCTGCCAAATCTATCAGACCATAATGACTACTGCATATTTTAATGAGATTTAATATTCAAAATCGAAGATCATCAGTTAAGATAATTGCATTCAGAATATCACTGATTGATAATATTTTTGCACATGACAAATCTTAAAGCACCATGATTTAGATAAAGCACTTACCCCAACTTAATCCCATTTTAAATTTAGTAATCCACTTTATATTCAGGCATTTGGATACTGTGAAATAGTTTAGCCCTGAGGGTCTTCTCAAAAGAAATCTCAGATCAGAATGCATGCAGCCACTACTGGGATAATACCAGGGAGTAGGTGAAGCAAAGACAGATAATGTGCTTGCAAAGCACTGCCCATGCTAATGCGCAGATGCCCACACATTGCAGATTACATCTTCATTCTCATTTCTACCTTCAAAACCCTAAGGTTGTGTCATGAGCTGAATGAGTGTGCTTGGTGGGACAAAGAGGATCTTCAAAATCATTCAATCCTCACATGTATGCTCCAAAACTACATGCCAAAACATTTCTCCAACCTTCACCAGAGTCACTCCTATAAACCAGAATATTCTTATCTTTTAGAAGACCTTGTTTCCTCTTTGTCTTCTCCTTTTCCATTTTCTTTTGTGCTTTGCAAAGGACAAACAGAAAGGGGAGTACAGAGTCCATCAGTGATTTTCTGTACAGACTCACTTGATGTTAAAAATTTGTACATGGATCTCTCATCCAGGGTGAAGAAGCCCCTCTGAGCCTTGACAAAGAGCATACTATGGTGATGGTAAGAGGAGGAATACAGCATGCCCGTGTCTGGGTGGGGGGTGGTATTTTCGAAGTCCAATGTTACATGGAAGACAAAGTTCTTTCCTTCATGGAAACTTTTTCTTGGCCTATTCGTCTCTATGGCCACAGCAGCTAAGGTTAGAAATTGCTGTTTTAAAGGAGGCCAGAAACAAGAGAACAGCATCGTTAACCTGATGAATGAAAATAAAATGTTATATAGATTGTTAAAAATTAACACATCAATATATGTAGGAATAAATATGTGTGTGCATTTTTGTATATATTTAAAATACTATTTAATATTTACCAGTTGATATCATATATATAGTTTAATTTATTAAATACTACTTTTTCTCCCTTTAAAAATTTCAATGAAAGTTGATTGACTTTTAAAGTAAAACTAATAAAAATATATTCTGGGCTTTATAACAGATGTAGAAGTAAAATAAAATATATGGAAAAAGTGCACAAAGGTCAGGGTGGAGTGTATAGATGCCAATTTTTTGTCCTTCTCCTATATGGAAACAACCTTGGGTGATTTCTTTCTTTCTTCCAGGAGCTGGCTGTGAAAATAAAATGATAGTGGGGTGTATGGAATTACAATGTTGAAACACCCTTCATGTGTTTATGAATAGTATAATATTATTTGAAGGTAGCTGTGAAAAGTTAAAGTTGCAGATGGTAATCACTAGAGCAATCACTAAAAATTAACACAAAGAAGTATAACAAAGATATCAATAAATAATATAAAATGGAATACCAATATCTTAACATTAATTAATATTTGAATGCCTGATTTGTCCAAAAGAAGGCAGGAAAGGAGGAAAAAGGGAACAAAGAACCAAAGAATTTATGGGACATTGTTGTGGGCTAAATTTAGCACCCTACCCAAATTTATATGTTGGAGTTCTAAGTCCCAAGACCTCAGAATGTGATCATACCTGAAGACAGGGTCTTTGAAGTGGTAATTACATTAAAATGAGGTCACTGGGGTGAGCTCAAATCTCATATGAAGAGTGTCCCTATAAGAATAGGAAATTTGGACACAGACATGAAGAGAAGACTATATGAAGACAAAGGGAGAAGATGGCCATATCTAATCCAAAGAGAGATGCCTGAAGCAGATTCTTTTTTCATGACCATCAGAAAGAAGTGACTCTGATAACACCCTGACCTCATTCAGTACCTAGAACTGTGAAGATGTAAATTTCTGTTGTTCAAGTCACCCAATCGGTTAACACTTTGTTATGGCAGTCCTAGCAAGCTAATACAGCTAATACAAACATACAAAAAACAAATAACACGAAGCTAAACATAAAATCCAACCATACTGATACTTAAGATGCAAATTGGTTAGCACTATATGTAAAAAGCAGACATGTAAGACTGGCTAAAAAAAAGCAACATACGGCCTGGCGTGGTGGCTCACGTCTGTAATCCCAGCACTTTGGGAGACCGAGGCAGACAGATCACAAGATCAGGAAATTGAGACCATCCTGGCTAACACGGTGACACCCGTCTCTACTGAAAATACCAAAAAAAAAAAAAAAAATTAGCCGGGCATGGTGGCAGGCACCTGTAGTCCCAGCTACTCGGGAGGCTGAGGCAGAAGAATGGCGTGAACCCAGGAGGCAGAGCTTGCAGTGAGCCGAGATCGTGCCACTGCACTCCAGCCTGGGCGACAGAGCGAGACTCTGTCTCAAAAAAAAAAAAAAAAAAAAAAAAAAAGCAAACAGTAAAACCCAACTACATGCTTTTTACAAGAAACATCTTTTAAACCTAAAAGATAGAGTTGGATTGAAAATAAAAAGGCCACAAGGATACTGGTATGTACATATTATATCAGAACAAGCAGACTTTAGAACAAAGAGAATTAGCAGAGAAAAACAAAGACATTTCATAATGATCAGAAGGGCAATTTACTGACAACATAACCATCATAATATGCATGCAACATACATAGATCAATTGTACTTGTAGTATTCTGATAATAAAGATTTGAAACATTACATTTATAATAGCAACCAAAATATAAGACACCTTAGAATAAACCTAATAAAAGATGTACAAGACTTCTACACTGAAAAATACAAAACAGAAAGGAAATAAGATCCAAATAAATGGAGAGGTATATAATTTTCATGGATCAGATGCCTCAAAATTATCAAGGTGCTTATTCTCTCCAAATATTAAAATCCCAGCAGAGCACATTGAAGAAAATGGAAAACTAATAGGTATTTAAAATCTGAAATTTAACTATTTTTCTATTCCTCTAGGTGTGATGTTACATTATTCATTTGAGATCTTTCTAAGTTTTTATGGTAGGTCTTTAGTACTATAAACTTTACTTTTAATACTGCTTTTGCTGCATTCCAGAGATTTTTGTATATTGTGTCTCCATTTTCATTTATTTCAACTTTTTAAATTTCTGCCTTAATTTTGCTATTTACCCAAAAGCAATTCAGGAACAAGTTGTTTAGTAATTGTGTGGTTTTGGGAGGTCTTTATGGCAGTGATTTCTATTTTTATTTCACTGTGGTTCAAGAGTATGGTTGGTATGATTTCACTTTTAAAAAAAAATTGAGAGTTATTTTATGGCCAAGCATGTTATCAATCTTGGAGTATGTTCCATATGAGGATAAGAAGAATGTATATTCTTTGGTTGATCAGTGGAGTACTCTGTAAATGTCTGTTAGGTCCAACTGACCAAATGTCAAATTTAAGTCCAGAATTTCTTTGTTAGTTTTCTGCCTCTATGATCTGTCTATCAATGTCAGCAGGATGTTGAAGTCCTCCACTATTATTTTGTGGCTATCTAAGTCTTTTCCTAGGTCTAGAAGTACTTATTATATGGATTTGTATGCTCCAATGGATGGGTGCATGTATATTTATGATAGTTAAGTCTTCTTGTTGAATTGAGCCCTTTTATCACTATCTAGTGCCCTCCTTTGTCTTTTTTTCACTATTGTTGGTTTAAAGTCTGCTTTATCTCATATAAGAATAGTGCCCCTGCTCTTTTTTGTTTTCCACTTGCATAATGTTTCTTTCTCCAACCCTTTACTTTGAGCCTATGAGTGTCTTTGCATGTTAGATGGGTCTTTTGAGGACAGAAAATGGATGGTCCTATTTTTTTATCCAACTTTCCACTCTGTGCCTTTTAAGTGGGGAATTTAGATCATTTGCATTCAAGATTAAAATTGATATGTAGATTTTAATCCTATCATGAAGTTGTTAGCTGATTGCTTTGTAGTTTCTATTGTGTGGTTGCTTTATAGGGTCTGTGAGCTATGTACTTTAGTGTATTTTTATGGTAGTGGGTATCTCTTTAATTTCCATGTTGAGAACTCACTTAAGAATCTCTTGTAAGACTGGTCTAGTGGTAATACATTTCCCTGACTGGAAAAGATCTTACTTCTCCTTTGCTTATGAAGCTTAGTTTGGCAGGATATGAAATTCTTGGTTAGCTTCCAGTCTCTCCTGGCTTGTAAGGTTTCTGCTGAGAAGTCCACTGTAAGCCTCAAGGGGTGTCCTTTGTACATGGTCTGACCTTTTCTCTAGCTGCCTTTAAGATTTTTTCTTTAGTATTGACATTGAACAGTCTGGTGATTATATGTCAGGGTAATGTTAGTTTTATGTAGTATCTTACAAGTGTTCTCTGAATTTCTTGTATCTGAATGCTTACCTCACTTGCAAGATTAGGGAAATTTTCTTGAATTATTAGGGAAAAACAAGAACAAACTCACCCCAAAATAGCAAAAGAAAAGAAACAACTAAAATCAAAGCAGAATTGAATGAAATTGAGACCTAAAAATCCATAAAAGGATAAATGAAAACAAAAATGGGTTTTTTGAAAGAATGAAGAAAAGCGATAGCTACCTAGTGGGGCTGACAAAGAATCAAAGGAGAAGGGCCAAATAAGCACAGTTAGAAATGACAAAGGTGACATTACAATTGATCCCACAGAAATACAAAAGACTCTCAGAGACCATTATGAACACCTCTATGCATACAAACTATAAAATCTAGAGGTAATGGATAAATTCCTGAAATATACAATCTCCCAAGATTGATCTAGGAAGAAAATGAAAACTTGAACACAGCAATAATGAGTTCTAAAATTGAATCAGTAATAATAAAAGAAACCTACCACCCCCAAAACCCATGGACTATCAATTACAAACTGGCAGCCAACATCATACTGAACAGTCAAAAACTAGACTCATTCCATCATGTGTGATGGCTCATGCCTGTAATCCCACACTTTAGAGGCCAAGATGGGAGAATTACTAGAGCCCAGAAGTTCAAGGCCAACCTTGTCAGCATAGCAAGACCCCCCTGCCCAAAAAACAAACCAAAAAAACTAACAAACAAAAAAAACACCTAGACTTGTTCCCTTTGAGAACTCTCACCATTCCTATTCAATATAGTACTGGAAGTCCTAGCCAGAGCAATCAGGCAAGAGAAAGAAACAAAAGGCACCCGTAATATAGAAAAATAGGAAGTCAAATTATTTCTCTTCACAGACAATATGATTTTATACCCAAAGACTCAGCCAAAAACCCCCTGGAACTGAAAAATGACTTCAGTAAAGTTTCAAGATACAAAATCAATGTATAAAATCATTAGCATTTCCATACAGCAATAATATTCAAGCTGAGAGTCAAATCAAAAATGCAATCTCATTACAATAGCCACCAAAAATAAAATGTCTAGGGATATATCTTTAAAAGAAGGTGAAAGATCTCTACAAAGATAACTACAAAACGCTGCTGAAAGAAATCAGAGACAGTACAAACAAAAAGAAAAACATTCCATACTCATGGATTGGAAGAATCAGTATTGTTAAAATAGCCATACTGCCTAAAGCAATCTGCAGAGTCAATGTTATTTCTACCAAGCCACCAATGTTATTTTTCACAGAACTAGAAAAAACTATTCTAAAATTCATATGGAACCAATAAAGAGCCTGAATATTCAAAGCAATCCTAAGCAAAATAACAAAATCAGAGACATTACATTACCCAACTTCAAACTATACTATAAAGCTACAATAACCAAAATAGCTGCATACTGGTACAAAAACAGGCACATAGGACAATGGAACAGAATAGAGAACCCAGAAATAAAGCCACACATCTACAGTCATCTGATCTTTGATAAAAGTTGACAAAAATAGGAAATGGGGAAAGGACACCTTATTCAACAAATGATGCTGGGATTGTTGGCTAGCCATATGCAGAAGAATGGAACTGGACGCTACATACAAAATTTAACTCAAGATGCATTGAAGATTTAAATGTAAGATCTCAAACTATTAGAATCCTAGAAGGAAAACATCTCTAGATAACAGTTTTGCAAAGAATTTATGACTAAGTCCTCAAAAGCAATTGCAACAAAACAAAAAAGTGACAATTGGTATTTAATCGAAAGAACTTCTTTATAGCAAAAGAAACTATCAACAGAGTAGACAGCCTACAGAATGGGAGAAAATATTCACAAACTATGCATCCAAAAAAGGCCTGATATTCAGAATGTATAAAGAACTTAAACTACTGAACAAGCACGAAACAAATAACACCATTGAAAAGTGGGCAAAAGACATGAACAGGCACTTCTCAAAAGATGACATGCAAGTAGCTAACACACATATGAAAAAATGCTCCACATCACTAATAAGAGTAACGCAAATCAAAACCACAATAAGATACCATCTCACATCAGTCAGAATAGCTATTATTAACAAGTCAAAAAACAACAGATGTTGGCAATGCTGCAGAGAAAAGGGAATGCTTATACGCTACTGGCAGGAATGTGAATTAGCTCAGTCACTGTGTAAAGCAGTTTGGAGATTTCTCAAAGAGCTTAGAAGAGAATTACCATTTGATCCAACAATCCCATTACTGGGTACATATCCCAGAGAAAATAAACATTTCTACCGAAAAGATACCTGCACTCATATGCTCATTGCAGTACTATTAAGAATAGCAGACATGGAATCAAGGTAGGTGCTCACCAATGGTGGATTGAATAAAGAAAATGTGGTACATTTATACTATGGAATACTATGCAGCAATAAAAAGGAATGAGATTATGTCCTTTGCAGAAATATGGATGGAGCTGGAGGCCATTATCCTAAGCAAAATATCTCAGGAACAGAAAACCAAATACCACATGTTCTCACTTATAAGTGTGAGTTAACATTGGAGGAATGGAAGGGAAAAGGACCGAAAAACTAACTATTGGATATTATTCTCAGTACCTACGTAATGGGATCAATCATACTCCAAACACTTCAGCATCGTGCAATATACCCAAGTAACAAAACTGTACTTGTACTCCCTGAATCTAGAATAAAAGTTGAACTTATGAAAGTAAATATATAATAAAGTAAAAATTTTATGGAAATTCAAAGGGTCTATAATAAGAAAAACAGCCTGAAAAGAGGAATGAGGTTGGATAATTTATATTTTATGATTTCAAAATAAATATATAGTAATAAAGATAGTGTTAGATCAATTGATTGATGGAAAAGATTGTGAATCTAAATACATATGCACACTTATACGGACAACTGAATTTTAATGCACAAAGTCAGTGGAGAAAACTGTTTTAACAAATGGTGCTAGAATAATTGGGTGTTTGTATGAATAAATAGAAGCCTCAGCCCCTATTTCATGCCATACACAATTCACTTAATATCATATATCTAAATATAAAAGCTTAAAAATATAGAGCTTTCTAGAAGAAAAAGTTAGAGGAAATCAGAAAGTTGATTAAAAAGAGAATGGATAAACAAATTTTACAAAAAGACTGTGTACTATATTATCTCATTTATATTCAGTATAAGAACACAAAAAATTGATACATTGTAGCAGAATTCAGAAAGTCATTGCCTCTAGCATGGAGTGAGGCAGTTAAAAAATGGCTGGAAAAGTTAATGAAGAAATTTCCCCCAGTGATCAACAAACAAGAAGAAAGATAAATATTACTACTAGCTGAGGAGGATAAAAACTCGCATGGAGTAACAAGAAATGGTTTTGTGAAAGAATGGGCATTTGAGCTGGGTCTTGGAGGATAAGGAGGGAGTACACCTTAGACATGGGATAAAATAAATGATAAACAGTCAAATTTCTGCACCTCAAAAACCAGCAGGTATCACATCATCTTTCTTTCCATGCCACAAATATCAGTGGATTCTTCCCCACACAATCCCAAGGCTAATAAACAAGTGTATGCTTCAGTGCTCCAAACAGGCTAGCTGTCTTTCTATAATATTCTGATTGAAATGTTTGTTGTAGGTAACATTTTGTTACTTCTTGGCATCATAGATGGAGGGAAAATCCACCCAGCGGGTCTTAAATTGCCTCTCAATATGCAGTCCTCTTCCCCAAGGCTTTTCCTTTGATGGACCACTGCCTGCTGTGCTGATTCTGTTGACTGATCTGCAGTGTTGAAGAGTACTCAGAGGGAGATCCCTTTGTCCAGCAGCCTGCCCCACTCTGTTCCAATAGGCGTCCCAATTAGGGGACATTCAATTTCTGCATGTTAACTTCTGCTTAATTATATCAAAGCCAGTCCACTTCCTCATGCAGTTTCTGTACCATATCTGAAATTCATGTAAGTTTTGGACATGAGTATGATACCATCTCTGGTTTCCCATACTGATGCATATTTCTTCTTCCTATTCTTTTTTGCTTTTTTTTTGTTTGTGAAAAATTATGGAGTCCATGAAAAATTTTGTTACAAAATAATGTGTAATGTATATAATGTGGTTCCATCAAGACAGAGTATTCAGTGTCCATCACCCAAGTACAATATATTTACAGTGTTAAGTATGATTTTAAGTACAATGTTAAGTATGGTCATCCTACTCTGCTATCAAAACATGAATTTATTCATCTTATCTTACCATATGTTTGTACCCTTTAGCCCACTTCTCTTCATCCTTCCCCCTCCCACCCACTCACATCCCCAGCCTTGTTATCTAGTTTCCACTCCTAAATATAAGTGAGTACATGCGATATTTGTCTTTTTGTGCCTGGCTTATTTCACTTAAGATAATGATTTCCAGTTCCATCCATGTTGCCGCAGATGACATGATTTTATTGGTAGTATTTTATTGTGTATATACATCACATTTTCTTTATTCATACATTCCTTGATAGACACTAAGGTTGATTTCCATATGTTAGCTATTGTGAATAGGGCTGCAATAAATATGTGAATGCAGGTATCATTTTCATACATTGATTTCTTTTCCTTTGGGTAGATACACAGTAGTGGGATTGCTGGATCAAATGGGAATTCCATTTTTAGTTTTCTGAGAAATCACCATACTGTTTTCCATAGTGGCTGTACTAGCTTAAATTCCTGCCAGCAGAATTTAAGGGAAATCTTTTCCCTTTTCTTCACATTCTCTCCAAATTGTTTGTGTGTGTGTGTGTGTCTTTTTAATAATACCAATTCTAGCTGAGATAAGATGATACCTCTCTGTGGTTTTGATGTGCATTTCTCTGATGATTAGTGATAATGAGCATTTTTTTCATATTCCTATTGGCCATTTGTATGTTTTATTTTAATAAATGTCTATTCATGTCCTTTGCCTACTTTTTAATGGTATTATTTGATTTTTTTCTTATTAAGATTTTTAGTTTATTGTATATTCTGGATATTAATCCCTTGTAAGATAAATAGTTTGCAAATATTTTTCCCATTCAATAGGATGTCTCTTCACCCTGTTGATGATTTCTTTTGCTGTGAAGAAGTTTTTTAGCTTAATAAAGTCCCATTTATCTATTTTTTGGTTTTGTTGCCTGTTCTTTTGAGCTCTTAGTCATATATTCATTGCCTAAATCAAGAACTAGGAAATTTTTCCCTAGGTTTTATTCTAGTAATTTTATAATTTTGTGTCTCGCATTTAAGTCTCTAATCCATTTTAACTTGATCTTTGCATATGATGAGAGATAGGGATCCAATCTCATTCCTCTGGATGTGGATCTCCAATTTTCCTGGCATCATTTACTGAAGAGCCTACCTTTTCCCCATTCTAAGTTCTTTGTGGTTTTGTCAAAGATCAGTTGGCTGCAAATGTGTGACTTTATTGTTTAGTTCTCTATTCTGTTCTATTGGTCTGTGTGTCTATTTTTATACCAGCACCCTGCTTTTTTGGTTACTATAGTCTTGAAATGTATTTTGAAGTCAGGAAATATGATGCCTCTAGCTTCTTTCCTTTTTGGGTAGGATTGCTTTGGCTATTCAAGCTCTTTTTTGATTCTATATGAATTTTAGGGTTGGTTTTTCTAATTCTGTAAAAAAAATGACATTGTTATTTTGATAGGAATTGCATTAAATCTGTAGAATTATTTGGGCAATATAATCATTTTAATGAGATCGACTCTTCTGACTCGTGAGCATTTGATGTTTTTCTCTTTGTTGGGATCATCTTCAATTTCTTTCAAGTATGTTTTGTAGTTTTCCTTGTAGAGACCTTCTACCTCCTTGGTTAAATTTATTCCTAGGTATTTTATTTTTTTGTAGCTATTGCGAGACTGCCTTCTTCATTTCTTTCCTGGTTTGATCGTTATTGCTGTATAGAAATGCTACTAATTTTTGTACATTAATTTTGTAAACTTCAACTTTACTCCTGAATTTATTTTCCAAATCTAGGACTTTTTATTATAAAAACTTTTAACCATACACAAAAGTAAAGAGAATACCATAAAGAATTCTCCTGCCACTCAATTTTGCAATACCCACATTTTGCCATTCTGATTGATTTCTCTCTTTTTTTATTGCTCTCTTTTAGCTCTTAAGTGGAAAGGATAATTTTTTTTCAGTATGAAAATGCTTTAATGGTGGTGTCTGTACCACATGTGATGTCAAGAAAGAACAGTGAGTGCCCTCCCTGGTGCCCTCCCCTGGCCTCTAGCAACCACTGCCCTACTCTCTACTTCTTTGTGAACAACTTTTTCAGCTTTCACATATGAGCGAGAAGATGTGGTGTTTATATTTCTTTGCCTGGCTTATTTCACTTAACATAATGTCCTCCAAGCTTATCCATGCATCCATGTTGCCACTAATGACAGAATTGTGTTCCTTTTTATTTTTTGGATTCTTTTGGGTTTTTTTTAATCACTTTATAGGAGAGGAAGGGTGGGACTCTATTTCTGAGCTCAAGTCATTGTGTTTCCTAGATGCTAGCCTATGTTAATAACTTTACAATATTGGACAATGCTAGGAACCTGTAAAAAAAGAGTCTTGTATTTACACATGATAGGTTATTAATCTAATTGTGTTAGATATTATGCTGGAATTAAAGAGGGAGTGTTTGAGTTGTATAAACAGGGTTCAGATCCCAGCCCTACCACATTCTCAAGCAGCAAATTAACATTTCCAAGCTTCATTTTCCTCATCTGTAAAATGAAGACATTAGTAGTATCTATTTCCTGGAATAGTTATGAGGGTAAAATGAGATAATGCATCCAAAGCTTCCACATGTGCCTGGCACACAGTAACTGCTTAATCAATATTTAAAAGAATTATTGTAATCTTCCATCATTGCTGGATCTGGTACCAAACTTAAATACTTTCATGTAGATTCAGATTTCTCAAACCTAGACTTTTCAAGAATAGGTTTTCTTTTTTTTTTTTTTTTCATTAAACCATTTATTGAAGGTATAAAAAAGCTAAAAAACCAAAACCAATGAACCTCATAACATTAGGTAGTACAGATAATTGACATTAATTTACTTGGTAATGAGTTGGTATCATTTCAATCAAAATATTGGTCAGCAAAGATCATGTCCCATATCCAATCAATACAGTTTTGTGTAATACAAGCATAGCAAATAGGCAAGGACATTCACAAATAAAATAGAAATGTATGTATAAATGTATGTATGTATGTACAAATGCCGTATATATGTATATGGCACATTTTCTTTATCCACTCACTGATTGATGGGCATTTGGGCTGCTTCCACATTTTTGCAATTGCAAATTGTGCTGCTACAAACATGCACGTGCATGTATCTTTTTCATATAATCACCACTTTTCTTCTGGGTAGATATCTAATAGTGGGACTGCTGGATCAAACGGTAGATCTACTTTTAATTCTTTAAGGAATTCCCAAATTGTTTTCCATAGTGATTGTACTAGTTTACATTCCCACCAACAGTGTAAAAGTGTTCCCTTTTCACCATATTCACACTAACGTCTATTATTTTTTGATTATGGCCATTCTTGCAAGAGTGAATAGGTTTTCTAAAAAAAAAATCATAGTTTATGGTACAATTTAATTTTATCTAACCCTAAAAGCAGTACTAAAAAACAAAACAAAACAAAACAAAAAACCTCCTAGATGGATAAACATCCTCTCTGTCTAGATAGAGCTCTTTGGAAAGCCAGGAATCCCAAAGCCTCTGTCTCTTGTTTTCCTTGTCTAGAAAGTAAAATTCCATTTTCATCAAAATTTCATAAAGATATGCACACTTCTACATAGAAGGAATTACATTCTCAGGTTATGGTGCTGTGGGCTTTTCTTATTGAATGAAGAAATCTATTTCTTCCCAAGCTTGATATGTAAGGAAGGAGCTAAAGATTTAAAGGGAGACACAATGAGGATTTAAACAGATTTATTGAAAATCATATTTGGAATGCATGAGTTGCAGACCCAAGATTAAGGCAAGTCTCTCTCTCCAGAACATTTTCTTCAGTAGTAATAGACAAGCAAAGCTTTTTTCTTTTTAAATCATTCTCTAATGAGAAATGGTTTAAACTGGAAAACTTCTTTATACAGTAATTTGGACAGATCCAGGGATAAAATGAAAAGATCATTCAGTAACAGAACTAAAGCTGTCCTAACACAACTGTATCAGTCAGAATGAGAATGAGATGGCCATGACAATTGACAGCCATCATGCTGGTACCCTTCACAGAACAGACCTAAGCCAGATAACTCACGTTAATTCCTGTCCCTGAGCGGCCTCAACACCACCCCTCTGAACTCTGTTCAAACCCCTTGAGTGACTTCTCATTAATCTCAGAATAAAGTTTCCAAAACTTAACATGCCCTAAAAGTCCATGCATGGTCCAGACCCTACTGACTTCCTTAGTGATTCTGCCCTCACTCATGTATTCTAGCCACACCATCCTCAAATGAAACATACTCCCACTGCCACGGACCCTTGTAAATACTGTCCTCTCTGCTTGGAATGCCCCAGTGGGCTCTTCTTCATGCTTTAGACCATAGCTCAAGCGTTTATGGTACCATTGAACACCTCCTTCATAACTCTTAAAATTACAGTCAATAACTAATTATGCAATTAATTTGTTAATATTATAGTTGTTTAAATTTCTCATTAGAATAGAAATGTCATGAGGATAAGGACTGTGTCTACTATGCGGACCATTCTATTCCTAACGTTTGTATAGGACAAATGTTCAATAAATATTTATTGACTAAGTAAATGAATGGATTTTCATTCTCTACCAATATCAGAGCTTGGGCTATAAATCTCTAAGTGCAACACATCTTTGAATCGAAACTTATGAGTCACTCAGCAACATTAGCACTGGCTTACCTTGACTTGTATATCTGTGATATCTTGTGTGTGCATGTGGATGAGTATCTATTGATCTATGTTCTCACCAGTTTTCTCTTTCCCTGGGTTGCTTTTACTCCCAGATACCCTGCCAGGTAACATATAATTTCTTTATTTTTGCCATCATTTCCCTATTACTGGTCTTTTTTGCTTTTCCCAATTCCCTCAGAGGCCAAAACCATCCTGAAATCTGGTGGTCTCATTGGCATTCACCATTCATGGCTCCCAGTCTTTTGATTTAATGGCTCTTTTACTTTCAAGGCTTGCTTTCTTCCCTGACAAGATATTTGGTTATTGTTATTCATAGAAAATTATTCAAAAAATAGATCATTCTCTCTCTCCATCTCTCAGCTGATGGGAGTACTATTCTTGGTTTTAGGGCTATGAACTTTAGGGCAAAGATGATTTTTTAAATCCTTGGTTGAGTTTTAGGAGCTTCATGATATTTTTCACTGAATAGCATGAATCCCTTTATAAAATAATGATGATATGCCGGGCTCTTCAACAGGATGCAAACTGTACAACTAAGACTTTGGAATTGAGAGCTTTTGGAAAATAGTTGAAACTTTCGTATAGTTTACACAGCTATAGTTGTGATTTCTTTATTCACGTGTTCATCAGTATAACCAGCATTTACTCAGTTTCTAATATGAGTTAGGCACCATATTTATACCTAGTTCATGATAGAATGATGTAGAAGGCAGATGAAAGTCCTGCCCTCAATGAAGCATAGATTCATGCTGCAAGAAATAAAGAGTAAACAATAAAATATCTATTTACAGCAAGTACAATACCAGGATATTATGAGTTAGCTATAATCACTGAAAACCTATTTTCTCCTCCATGGTAAGAAGAGCATTGCTGGTCTGCCTTGGCCATGCTATGTGCATTGTTCAGTTATAGCATTTTTTTTTCTTTTTTAACTTTTCTTTTAGGTTCAGGGTACACATGCAGGTTTATTATCTAGGTAAACTGCATGCCATGGGGGTTTGGTATATAGATTGCTTCATCACTGAGGTAATAAGCATAGTACCCAATAAGCAATTTTTTAACAGTCACCCTTCTCCCACCATTTACCCTCAAGTAGGCCCCAGTGTCTGTTGTTCCCTTCTTTGTGTCCACGTGTAGTCAATGTTTAGCTCCCACTTATAAGTGAGAACCTGAGGTATTTGTTTTCTGTTCCTGCATTAGTTTGCTTGGGATAATGCCCTCTAGCTTCAGCCATGTTGCTGCAAAGGATATGATCTTGTTATTTTATATGGCTGCATAGTATTCCATGGTGTATATGTACCACATTTTCTTTATCCAGTCTACCATTGATGGGCATTTAGGTTGATTCCATGACTTTGCTATTGTGAATAGCGCTGTGATGAATATATGTGTGAATAAGTCTTCATGGTAGAGCAGTTTGCATTTCTTTGGGTATTTACCCAATAGTGGGATTTCTGGGTCAAATTGTAGTTCTGTTTTAAATTCTTTGAGAAATCACCACACTGCTTTCAATAATGATTGAACTAATTTACATTACCACCAGCAGTGTATAAGTATTCGCTTTCCTCCACAACCTCACTAGCGTCTTTTCTTTTTTGACTTTTTAAATAATATCCATTCTGATCGATGTGAGATGGTATCTTGTGTGGTTTTGATTTACATTTCTCTAACAATTAGTGATGCTGAGCATTTTTTCATATGGTTGTTGGCCATATGTATGTCTTCTTCTGAAAAGTGTCTTTTCATGTCCTTTGCCCACTTTTTAGTGGGGTTGGTTGTTGTTTTTCTTACGAATTTGTTTAAGTTCCTTGTAGATGCTGGATATTAGACCTTTGTTGAATGCATAGTTTGTGAATATTTTCTCCCATTCTGTAGACTGTCTGTTTACTCTCTTGATAGTTTCTTCTGCCGTGCAGAAGCTCTTTAGTTTAATTAGGTCCCATTTGTCAATTTTTCTTTTTGTTGCAACTGCTTTTTGTTTGCAGATGATATGATTCTATAGATAGAAAACCCCATAATCTCTGTCCAAAAGCTCCTAGATCTTATAAAGAACTTCAACAAAGTTTCAGAATACAAAATCAATGTACAAAAATCAGTAGTATACATTAGCAGTGTTTTTCAAAGTTTTTTAAAAATTCCCTAGTGGTCATGAAATTAATTGAGATTTTACTAACATTTTTAGTGAATTAAATAGAATAGAACACATCAGAGATTATTTCACATATTAAAGGTTAGTATTGATATTTGTTTCAGATTTAAATTTATGGATATCCTGGTTATGATGTAAAATATATGTGACAGCAGGTCACCATAAAAAATGTATGAAGGCATGGCTCCTCAGGCCACAACCTCAGCACTGTGTCACCACATATGAGGTGCTTAGGGGCACCCACCACCTATGAGGTGCTTGTTATTATGGTAACAAGATAGGCAGCTGGTTCTTTTAGGACAAGAAGTAGGCACATTAAAATTCAGCTTCATTTCAAAATATATTTCATTTCTTTAGATTTTGGATTTGAAAATATTATTTGAGTGTATAATCAAGAAGAACTAAAAATAAGTTATCACTCAGCAGGGGCAACTTTAAAAATGATATAATGGGAATAGGAAGCATTGATAGGCTTTCCTAATTATAGATATGCCACACAGTTATTAAATTACTCCATTCACTCCATCTTTATTGAGCATTTATTGTGCCCCAAGCACTGTGTTGAATAAATCACACATCGTTCTTACTCTCATCATGTTTACAATTTTCTCTTCACTGTCTAAATTAATGGTCCTGAACCCTGACAGCACAATACGATCATCTGGGAGACTTTTGAAAAAGCTGATGCCCAACCCTATTCCCAGAGATTCTAATTTAATCAGTCTGGAATAAGATGCAGAATTAATATTTTTAAAGTTGTCTAGATGATTCTAATGTGCAACCGTGATTGAGAATCAATGGCCTTTAGCGTTCAATAAAAATCTTGCAAATTTGAGTATTATTTAACTTTTCCTAAAATACCCAGAACACTTTTTTGTGTCAGGGTGATAAAATAAACTGTTATTACAAAAGTGAGAATTTTAAAATTTCTCTAAAAATATCAACTTCTATAAAATCCCTGAGTTGTTTTTTTTATCATTTTGGAATAGTGATCTTTACCACTTTAAAATCACTCTTCCCTGGCTAAATGTTCATTAATAATCAGTTTTTATTATTTTTATTTGGAATTTTTACCTTAGTTACTAGTTTTGAGTTATTTGTGAATTTATGAAATGACCTCAATTTCCATTTCCCCTAAATGGTTAAAATTAAGGACAAAAATCACCCTTTACGTTTCATTTTTCAGTGCTTGTTATCAAATTAAAATTGTCTATATGTTTGTAGAAAAAATTTTCAAATTGATAACCATTTGGATATTTGTTTTGTTTTGCTATTAATTATATTAAATATTATTAAAAGTATGAGTAATACTTCTACTCCCATTAATACATTTATTAATAGCTCATTCCTCTTCAATTTCCAATAATTAATCTCCTTGTGATGAAAGTTTATCAAGAATCTGAAAAAAAAAATTCTGCCTGATTCAAGGCCCCATTTTTCTCATCAGCTTTTGTGTTTTATCTGTTTAAGAGTTTTTAATTGGTTAAAAAAGACAACTCTCATCTTTAACACAATGATTTTTGCCTTCCCTGAAGGTAGGATTAAACCATCTGATTGAAGGACTCCATTCTGCCTTATTTCCTTTTCAAGTGAAGCTGAGGAAATCAGCTGAAACATTTGTTAGCTGTTTGAGTTTCCCTCCAAGTTGGGCTCATTGCCTGTTGATGATATTCTTATTTATTCCATTGTTTGGAGATATTGATGACACCTAGAGGTATCTTTCATCTTCTCTCATCTCATGATTAGATCCTTAAAAGTGTTTGTGGTCTATGAAAACAATCACCTTGACTTGGCAGCCCACAACTATGTGGACTTGGCCTCATCCCTTAAATTCTCTAAGCCTCAGTTTTCAGAGTGGCAAAATAGAGAGGAAGAGAGAGACAGAGAGGACATGCTATAAGTATTAGACATAATGCATATGAACTACTCAGCGTATTGTCTATACTTTATAGAGTATAATAAATGACATATAGTATTAATATTAAACTGGTAGCCTTTCCATATATTGATAATAATCCATCATGTTGGTGTAAGGTAAAAGCATAACTTGGAGATATTTAAGACAACAGCAGTAAACCAAATGTGATAATAAAGTGAATGGCACAATTTTTTTGTTTGTTTGTTTTCCAGTGCATATAAAACAGATGTGCTGTCATTCAGGTTTTGTTTTTACATTTTTAAAGCACATAAAAATTATGCTGACCCTATGTTGTAGTCTATTAAGTGAGCATTTATTATGTCTAAAAAATGTATATAACTTAAAAATACTTCATTGCTCTAAAATGCTAAAGATCATCTGAGCCTTCAGTGAGTCACAATCTTTCAGCTGACAGAGGGCTTTGCCTCAATGTTCATGGCTGCTAGCTGATCAAGGTGGTGGTTGCTGAAGGTTGGAGTGGCTGTGGCAATTTCTGAAAGTAAGACAACAATGACATTTGCCACATTGATTGACTCTTCTTTTCACAACAGATTTCTTTGTAGCGTATGATGCTGTTTGATAGCGTTGTACCCACAGAACTTTTTTCAGAATTGGAGTCAATCATCTCCAACTCTGACACTGCTTTATCAATTAAGGTATGAAATATGCTAAATCCTTTGTCATCATTTCAACAATGTTCACAGCATCCTCAGCAGGAGCAGATTCCATGTCAATAAACCACTTTTTTTGGCTCATTGGTAAGAAGCAGCTTGTTATTCTTTAAAGTTTTATTATTAGATTTTACAACAATTTGGTTACATCTTTAGGTGCTGTTACTAATTCTAGTTCTCTTGCTATTTCTATTACATCAACAGTGACTTCTGCCACTGAAATCTTAAACTCCTCAAAGTCATCCATTTGGGTTGGAATCAACTTCTTCTAAACTCCTATTAATGTTGACCTCCTCCCATGAATCACAAATGTTCTTAATGGCATCTAGAATGGTGAATTCTTTCCAGAAGGTTTTCAATGTACTTCATCTAGATCTATCAGAGGAATCACTATCTATGGTAGCTATAGCCATATGAATTGTATTTCCTAAATAATAAGACCTGAAATTCAAAATTACTTCTCCATCCATGGGCTGCAGAATGGATGTTGTGTTAGCAGGCATGAAAACACCATTCATCCCCTTGTACATCTCCACCAGAACTCTTGGGTGGCCAGGTGTGTTATCCGTTAGTAGTAATATTTTGAAAGCAATCTTTTTTCTAAGCAGTAAGTATTAATAGTGAGTTTAAAATGTTCATTAAACCATGCTGTAAACAAACATGCTGTCCTCTGGCTTTGTTGTATCATGTATACAGCACAGGCAGAGTAGATTTAGCGTAATTTTTAAGGGTTCTAGGATTTTCAGAATGGTAACTGAACATTGGCTTCAACCTAAAGTTTCTAACTGCATTAGTCTCTAACGAAAGAATCGGCCTATCCTTTAAAGCTCTGAAGCCAGGCAGTGATGTTTACTCTGTAGCTATGAAAATTCTAAATGGCACCTTTTTCCAAGATAAGGCTGTTTCATCTGCATTGAAAATTAGCCACCTTTAACAATTATCTTAGCTAAGTTTTCAGATAACCTGCTGTAGACATAAAATGTTTAGTTTTTCTTTGCTTTACGATGTTGGCAGACTTTGATGCTGAATGACTAGATTCATTTTTTAATTGGGGTTACAAAATGGAAATAGAATTCTAAGTCTATCCTTTGATTTTTGTCCATGGTATGATCATTCTACAGAGCAGAATGGATCCCTACTCAAAATTATTTGGTCATCAGGGCTGATGATGCCATTCACATTAAGAGGGCATGAGAAGGTTCACTACATGAGGCCTTTGGAGATGAGCAGGGCTGGCTTTGCAAGCCAACCCATGAATGGCTGGAGAGAGCAGGAAAAGTAGACTGGCTAGGGGGTTATATTGGGATTAGAGTGTGGCACTGAAGTGAGGGTTTCTCAGGTTTCCCACAAGTTTGTACAGGCAAGCCTGCGTGGTTTGAAACTTCGATAGGAGCCAAAGGAGAGAGACCAAGCTTTCTTAGTAGCCTAGATATGGAGCAGAAGGAAAGGAGAGAGATATGAGGTTAAAAGTTGTCAGCAGTCAACATAAAAGAGTCAATTTGTTGCAGGTTATTTGTTGGAACATTTTATAAGGAGACTCTTGTCCTCTTCCATTATTTCCTAACTAGCTTGCGGTATAGTTAATAAAGAAAAGGTAGGAAAATGCTTGATCCTTTCATTTATTTACTGGTTTTCAAGATAATACATTGGTTTGCTGCCATCCTTGAAGGCAATGAATTTTGTTAATGTTATAAGCTCATGAATTTAAACATATTTGATGAGTTTCAATTCATTGTGTTTTTTATCATTATTGGACAACAATTTGTATTAATTTTAGCAAGTGAGAGGGGTCGTTAAGTTGGCTCCTGAAGTCCTTTTGTCATGACTCAAGTAGGATTTGACCACTCTGGGTGTGTGACAAGGTTTGTCATGCTCCTATTAGCTTTCAGGCCCCAGACCTGGAATCAGCTGTTGTGTGTTAGGGGTGGTGGGGGAGGCGGGGGACAGAGTTTCACTCTTGTTGCCCAGGCTGGAGTGCAATGGCACGATCTTGGCTCACTGTAACCTCCACCTCCTGGGTTCAAGTGATTCTCCTGCCTCAGCCTCCTGAGTAGCTGGGATTACAGGCATGCACCACCACGCCCAGCTAATTTTGTATTTTTAGTAGAGATGGGATTTCTCCATGTTGGTCAGGCTGGTCTCGAACTCCTGACCACATGATCTGCCTGCCTCCGCTCCCAAAATGCTGGGATTACAGGCATGAGCCACCGCTCCCAGCCACTAGCTATTTCTTTACAGAGCCCAGGTTTCTTTTAAAGACAAATTTTATTTCAATATCACAATCTGGGTACTAGCTCATTGCTATCAGGAGGATCATTGTCTCTAGGTTTCTCCTTTCATTAGTGTCCAGAGCTAGGAAATACACACATGCACACGTACATATATAAAGATAAAAGATCTCATAAGTTTATTTTGCTGCCCCTAATTCAAATGTAAGCCCACAGAACTTTTACTCAACTTTTCCTCTATTATATATGCATCTCCTTTCTTTCACACTGAGAATCTTGGTTCTCAAGAACAGCAGGGGTGATAGAATGAAAATATTCCATAACTACTCATTTGTTTATTCATGTATTGTACATACAATAGTATCCAAATAATATTAATACTAATACTAATATTTATGAATATGATTCCTGAAAATATTCCAATTATTTTTGCATATGATCTACACATTCTCCTCCCGTATTTCTTGGAGTTCTACTGTATCTGCATTGTCGTAATACATAGTACTTATGAATTCTATCCTCCCCTTCTTAGCTCTCACTTAGTTTTAGTTTTATAGATTCCTATAAGCTGATAACTGATGCTCATGTCTACATCTCTCTTGTTATTAGGTAAAAAACATTATAGGGCGATCACTATTTTTAATTATTTTTAGTTCTTTCTCAAATTTTGTCATCACATTTTTCTGTTTTTCTAATTTTGATTTGTATTGTTCTTTAATGTCATATCATTTTCTTAATCTCTTTTGGTTTTAAAATTGTAGGGTACAGTTTTGTTGTTTGGCAGCATACCTTTCATTGTCTGCAGAGATGTTACTCTGCCCCTTATTCTCTTTTTTCTTATAATAACTGAGTACGCGTTTGGCCTTCATACTTTTCTGTTGCCCATTTTTATGTGTAATTGGTTCTCTGCACTTTTAGAATGGGCGTGGTTCAGGAAAGCTTTTATAACTTCACAGAGCTCCCTCGTCTGTTTCATAATGCTCCAAAATAGGCAGCCTGCTTCCTGAGGTCTGCCAGCTCTGTTCTCCTCCCCAGTGTTGTCTTTCCTTATCCCTGGTGTCCATCTCCTGCTCAACTTTGATTCGACTCCCCGCAGTTATTCCTGAGGGCAGGCCCATCCTAGCAGGAGCTCTGGCTATTTTGAGAATTCATCTCAAGCTTTGGCTGACAGCTGCAGCTCCCTCACATCTCTCTAGCGCCAGATTTCTTGTACTCATCCAATAGGGGAGAGAGTAAACCCCACCCTCATTTCGGCTGCTGTTCTCTAGTTAGCCTGTGGTACTTTTCGGTGAATACCTATTAAGTTTTTGGGGTTCTCTGTTCTCAGCTCTGCAAAATGCTGGCCTATAGTTTCTGTTGTGTTCTCCACAAAAATGCCAATACCCCGTAGATCTTGTGGCTGTTGATGGCTTATATTTTAGGGTTTGTGGGGACACCTTCTCACTTAGTTTTGTTGTCAGTGTTGTCCATGTTTTGCCAAAAAGTCCCTCGAATTTTATGGGGGGATTTGGAGATTGAAAAACTTTATAGCCATTGGCACCATCTGCTCAGAATTCTCCTGAATATGTGTATTTTTCACTTTGCTAGTATAACAGGCAAAAAGGTTTTAAATTTTTAATCTTGATACCATTACATTACAAAATAATATATGCCCATTGAGGATATTCAGAACACTCATAAAGTATACAGAAAACAATAAAAATTGCCTATGATTTTGTACTAAGAATTAGGTGTGTTTTTTAACCTTTTTTAATGTATAAATAAAACATTTTATATATATGAATGTGTAGTGTATAACACTATATATGAATCAAATTGATTCAGTTTTGTATCTGATGTTTTATAGTTAATGTAGCATAATAAGCCTTTTCCCCTTGTCCTCAATTATTTGAAAGTTTGGTTTTTATGTGCTCAAGGGGGTTCATGTGTTCACAAACTTGAGAAATTCTGGAATGAATAGTATTAGGTGAATTGCTTTACTAACCGGAGAAAAGTAAATTTAGATATTCTCCATAGAACATATACGAAAAGAAATTCTAGAAGAATAAAAGAGTTCAGTATATTTTAAATGAGAAATCAAAACTAAAAATAATATAGGTAAACAGGAAAAAACTTTCTAAGCATAAAAGCAAATAGTCACAAAGTAAAGTATTAATACAGCTGACCATCTGAAAAGTAGCATTCTTCTTAGGCATTCAGCTATCGTGTCACCATAGCCTTCAGCGATAACTAAAGATTCTAACTAATCCTCTGTTATCGAGGTTAATAGAGATCATCTTCTTTGGCAAGGTACTAAATCAGAATCCTAGAATGAAATAATCCACTTTTCCAGGGGGTTAATAGTACATTCCCAATTAATTCATCCCAGAGAATCCAGCAGCCAGCAGTTTAAGACATTGCAATATAACATACAGTGTTGAAGGAGATCTTATGCAGGATCAGTTGACAGTAAAGAAAGCAATGGCTGCTCTTATTTTGTTTAGCCTCCTGGTTGGCCTATGGGACAGTGAATTTCAGGAATCCAAATGTATAGAAAGTTTCAAACTTGTAGAAAATTAAAACAAGAAAATATACTTATAAAACAGATGAATTTCAGAGGTGATCATGAACACCCCAAGATTATTTTACTTTCTCAAATTCACTTAATGTCGGTTTCCTGCAATGCCTCTAAGATTCTCTGCAGGAAGCAATAAGGAAAATACAAAGTTAATGCGCTTGGGGCCATTGCCAGTGAAAGAAACAGATGAAACAACTTGAAAGACTTTTGGATATTGTGAATAACATTCAGGTATGTATCTCCTGAAGAAACGGTGAACTAATTGCATAAAATATCAAGGCGACCTGGGTGTTTATGAATGGAACACTGGGGCTCTGGGCAGAGACTACGGTGAGGCAAGTGAGACACCCAGGGATTAAAATTGAAGGAGGTGCCCGCTCCCAGGGACAACCCTGCACTGTGTGACCTGGAGGGGGAGTGACTTCTTTAATTGTGTGCCTTACTTACCTTATTCACCTCATCTGAATGTTGGTCCTGCTTTTTCAATGCCTAGTTTTGTTTCCGAATCTTTTTCCAAGCAAATTTACTTCTCATAGCTCCCTAAAGACTAAAGCGAAGTAAGCTAGTTATGTGTTAGCCTAAGGGGAAGTTTCGCTCAGCCAGAGGAATAGAATGGGCTTGGGTGAGGAGCATCTTCTCTATATTCATCCTCATCTCCTACGTAAAGAGCTATGAATAGGAACTTGAAAATTAAAAATGAGAGAGAGAGAATAATCTGTTAAGCAATGTGTCTTCATTTCTAAGACCTGAAACTAAGTACATCAAGTGTCAGACAGCAGGGGACATTTTGCTTCCGGTTGCATCAAAAGGTAACTTCTACCTCTTAAGCCTTGCTTAGTCTGTAAAACAAATAACTGTATCTAGTTTGGGGCTGAAATTCGTAAGTGTGATCCACCCTCATGAGGTTCCATCACTGTCCTGGGGGGAATGTGACTCCGAAAGAAGATAATTTTGTGTGACTTCTTTCATATTTCCCTCCTGAAAACATTTGTGAGCAAATAGCGCTGACTTAAGAAATGCTTTCATTTGCTCTATTTTCCATTACTCCCATGTTGCTGATGCTCCTCAACACCTGTTGGGAGTTCACACTATGGCTGGCTGGCAGCGTTAAGATCTGGAAGGAAGAACATATTCCACCCTTTCCAACAATGCCTCAGTAGGAAGTGCTTCAGGGAAAATAAGAGGAATTTACTGATCTGAGAATGTAGAACAAAAGTTCAGGTTGGCTCTGCCTTTGAGCCCAGAATGGATACACAATAGTCAGGGAATCGATTTCTATCGCTTGCGTACTTTATTTCATCTTGGGCCACTTTTTTATCATTACCCATCTCAGCATTTCTTTTCCTGTTACATTTGAGAGGAGAAAACAGTTATTTTATCTGCTTCTACATTTCTTTCTTTAAGTAGTAATTATCTTTTTATTCTTTCCACTCACTACCTCTCTTCTCATTATTCTCAGTGGGTTCAACATCAAAACCTGGCTGAATCTGTCCCAGGAACGCATTCTTTTGCCGAAGAATCTGCTTCTTTGTATACTGTTCAGCTTTTGCAGCAAGTTTTGGAGCATATTTCTTGTTTAAAATAGTAGCCCAGTTTACCTACAGGGCCAACCAGGACTTAAAAATTATAATAACAGGCCGGGCGCGGTGGCTCAAGCCTGTAATCCCAGCACTTTGGGAGGCCGAGACGGGCGGATCACGAGGTCAGGAGATCGAGACCATCCTGGCCGACACGGTGAAACCCGGTCTCTACTAAAAAATACAGAAAACTAGCCGGGCGAGGTGGCGGGCGCCTGTAGTCCCAGCTACTTGGGAGGCTGAGGCAGGAGAATGGCGTGAACCCGGGAGGCGGAGCTTGCAGTGAGCTGAGATCCGGCCACTGCACTCCAGCCTGGGCGGCAAAGCGAGACTCCGTCTCAAAAAAATAAAATAAAATAAAAATTATAATAACATAATAATTATGATTCCCTGTATGTGCATATCATTTCAAAGACTTTCACATTACTTACATTAGGGCTCCCACAACCTGGCCCCATCCTCTCCAGACTATGTGTCCCAGTTTTTCTTTCCTATAGCTAGCTGCTCCCTGTTTTTCCCCAAATATGCTTTCCACTTGTGGCCTTTCCAATGCTACACTTTCCCATTCCTATACCTCCACCAGGAATGTCTTAACCCCGAGTCCACCTTTCCTACAATATCACCATTCACTGAAATCTTAATCATTCTGATGAGCTTGATCAAGATGTGCCATCCTCCCCCATGAAGACTTCCCTAATCCCTAACTACTCCCTGTATATACAAACTTCTGACTTTTGACCCAAGGCCCTTTTCAAATTTATCTTGAAAGATGACTATTTATACTCTTTAAAGAACAGGATCAGAGAAGGTATCCTATTGTTCCCTGGGACCAGCCTGATTAAATGCACTTCAGTGCTAGACACTTAGAAACTGGAATTTATCACACAAGTTATGGTGCTGTGGCCCCTAGCTTTGCAGGGGGCATATAAAAATACATACAGAACTCAACCTCAAGAGACTATGTTCACCTCAGTCTGTTGTAAAGGACAGATGAAGACTGATTTAAATTCAACAAATATTTATTGCTTACCCTCCATGCAGGCCCTGTGTTAATCACTGGGGATACAAGGCAGATGTCTACACTGGAAGATTGGTAAATGGGCTAATCAATTTGAATTTATTTTTTTCCCTTGTGATGAGTTAATGCAGTGATTCTCAAACCTGGCTGTACAGCAGAATCACCAAGGGAAAATGCTTTTATGTATTTGTTTATTTATGCATTCATTGTGTTCATTGTGAATTCTGTTCGTTTTGTAGAAATAACTAATACATTCACTGGGTACAAATCTAAAATACTGAAAAACGTATACAGTGAAAAGGATCCCCTGCACCACTACGCCATTGTACCAGGCACCAAGATTCCCTCCCAGGACACCTTACCAATGTATTTGATATTGTGGGGCAATATTCTTAAAATATTCTCTAGCTCCACCACAGAGTTATTGAATAAGAATCTCTTTGATTCCCAGGTGAGGGCCTGGGATCAGTAGATCTACAAAGCTACTCAATTGATTATGATGAGTTGGTCTGTAAAATGGCCTTTTGGAAATTGGGTCGATGGATGGGCAAAGTTAGGGGAAGGAGTACTTCAAAGATAACGGTGAGAATTTTGAGTGTAGGCAAGGAAGACAATGATTGTGAATGGAGCACAGTGAATTACAACAGTTTTAGATCTTTGTGGAATCAAAAATTTAAAAATTAACAAATAAGCAGTGTGGCCAAAGGAGCACTATTTCCTAGTCTGAGCTGAGTTTCTGCAGTCCACGTAAGGTGATCCAAAGACAGTTTCCACTCTTATTTTACTTGAAAAGGCCCTAGGAAGCATCCTTGTTATGAGATGGGCAGGGAGGCCTCCTTTTGCATTTGGGGTGACTCTTCCCAGCACTGGAGCTGTGAATCTCTAGCATCCACAGAAGCCATACTTTGATGCCTGGATGCCAATTTTCTGTCCTTCTCCTGTACTGAAACAACCTCGGGTGATTTATTTCTTTCTTCCAGAAGCTGGCTGTGAAAATAAAATGATAGTGGGGGTTCTACAAAACCAACTTTAATTGAAGCAGAGTCTTTTATCAGAGGGTTGATGGGAGTATCACATTGCATATAAATATGAATTTATATGGATATAAATATGACCTCATGGATGAGGTCAATAATGAGGAAAAATTTGGTTTAACTCCAGCAGGTCCACCGAGAAGCAGTCAATACTTCCTTGAAGGTCACCTGCAGTGTTGTGACGATATTTGATGGAACCAAATGAATTGGCACAGTTATACTAACAGGCTCCAAGCCTTCTAGTACAGGATGGCTGGTTAATTCAGTAAAGGGCATTCTTTACTCTGCTGGGAAGTAGCTATAAACTGTCAATTGTGTTCTGAAAGAGACTATCTTGTCTGTCGCCCAGTAGCTCATTTTATTAGGTGTAGGAATCAGGAAGTTGAGGAAGGAAAGATAGCAAATTCACAAGGCACTAAGGGTCTACCATGGATAGGGACTAGCCATGCCATCGCCTGAGCCTCCCCTACAGGGCAGTCACACTGCCAGTCTGGAGCTCAAAGCTGATGGAAGCTCTCCTTTGTGTGTCTCACCATCTCTGCTCTCCTGTGGTACAAAGCACCTGGGCATCCTTGAGAAGGTTAACTTCCCTATCTTAATTTATTTATTTACAAAATAATGCTTACATCAAAAAAGTTGCCATGAAGATTAAATAGACTGAGTTGGAAACAGTTAATACGGAGTTTGGTGCAGAGAAATTCGAAGTAACTTTCAGCTATGAATAGTTTACTGCTTTGTGCTATGTCAAGAAATTAGAGGCCCAGCATGGTGGCTCACACCTGTAATCCCAGCAATGTGGGATGCCAAGGCAGGCGGATCATTTGAGGTCAGGAGTTTGAGACCAGCCTGACCAACATGGCTAAACCCTGTATCCACTAAAAGTATAATAAAGTTAGCTGAGAAAGGTGGGGCACACCTGTAGTTCCAGCTACTTGGGAGGCTGAGGTAGGACAATCGCTTGAATTTGGGAGGCAGAAGTTGCAGTGAGCTGAGATTACACCACTGCACCCCAGTCTGGGCAACAGAGCAAGACTCTGTCTCAAAAAAAAAAAAAAGAAAGAAAGAAAGAAAAGAAAAGAAATTAGAAAGATCTCAAATTAACAATCTAACAAGGCACCTAGAGAAATTAGAAAGAAAAACCAACCCCAAAGCTAGCAGAATAAAAATGTTAAAAATGTAAAATCAGAGATAAACTGAACAAAATCGAGAGACAAAAATTCATACAAACAATCAATGAAACAAAAAGGTGGTTCTTCAAAAGAATGAACAACATTGACAGACTGCTAGCTAGATAACAAAGGAAAAAGGAGAGAAGATCCGAATAAGCACAATCAGAATGAAAAGGATGACATTACGATTGAACCCACAGAAATACAAAAGATCATCAGAGATTATTATGAACACCAATAGGCAAACAAACTAGAAAATCTAGAGAAAATGGATAAATTCTGGGAAACACAAAACCACTCAAGATTGAACCAGGAAAAAGTGAAAATTTTAACAGACCAATAATGAGTTCCAAAACTGAATCAGTGATAAAAACCTACCAACCAAAAAAAGCCCTGGACCAGATGGATTCACAGCTTAATTCTACCAGTTGTACAAAGAAGAATTGATACCAATACTGCTGAAACTATTCCAAAAAATAAAAGAGGGATTCCTCCCTAACTAAATCATCATTCTGATACCAAAATCTGGCAGAGACACAATGAAAAAAGAAAACTTCAGGCCAACATAATTGATGAACATAGACATAAAAAACCTCAACAAAATACAAACAACCTGTATTGAGCAGCACGTCAAAAAGTTGATTCGCCATGATCAAGTAGGATTTATTCCTGGGATGCAAGGTTGGTTCCACATATGCAAGTCAAAAATGTGATTCACCATATAATCAGAATTAAAAACAAAAAATATATGATCATCTCAATAGATGCAGAAAAAACTTTTCATAAAATCTAATGCTCCTTCATGATAAAAATGCTCAAAAAACTAGGCATTGAAGGTACAGACATCAAAATAATAAGAGCCATCTATAGCAAACTCACAGCCAACATTATACTGAATGGGTAAAAGCTGGAAACATTCCCCTTAAGAACTGGAACAAGACAAGGATGCCCACTCTCACCACTCCTATTGAACATAGTACTGGAAGTCCCAGCAAGAACAATCAGGCAAGAGAAAGAAATAAAAGGGACCCAAATAGAAAAAGAAGACGTCAAACTGTCTCTCTTCACTGGTAAAATTATTCCATACCTAGGAAATCCTAAAGATTGCCATAAGGCACCTAAAACTGATAAACGACTTCAGTAAAGTTTCAGGATACTAAGTCAGAGCAGAAAAAATCAGTAGCATTTTTATACACCCATGGCATTCTAGTTGAGAGCCAAATCAAGAAGACAATCTCATTTATGATAGCCACAAAACATAGTGAAATACTTAGGTATATATCTAACCAAGGAGGTAAAGGATAACTATGAGAACTATAAAACACTGCTAAAAGAAATCAGAGATGACACAAATAAATGAAAAACATTACAAACTCACATATTGGAAGAATCAATATAACTAAAATGACCATGCTGCCCAAAGCAAGTTAGAGATTCAATGCTATTCCCATCAAATCACCAACATCATTTTTTATAGAATTAGAAAAAGACTGCTCTAAAATACATATGAAACCAAAAAAGAATAGCCAAAACAATCTTAAGCAAAAATAACAAAGTCAGAGGCATCATACTACTGAACTTTAAACTATACTAGAAAGCCACAGTGACTAAAACACATACATAGATCAATGGAACAGTTGTAGACCCCATAAATAAAGCCACAAACCTACAACTATCTGATCTTTGACAAACTCAACAACAATAAGCAATGGGGAAAAGCCCCCCCACTCAATGAATGAAGCTGAGATAACTGGCTAACCATATGCAGAAGAATGAAACTGGACTCCTACTTATCACCATATGCAAAAATTACAGTCAAGATAGATTAAAGACTTAAATGTAAGACCTCAAACAATAAAATTTCTAGAAGCAATCCTAGGAAATACCCATCTGGACATCGGCCTTGGTTAAGAATTTAAGGCCAAGTCCTCAGAAGCAATTGCAACAACAACAACAAACAAAAATTGACAAGTGGGACATAAGAAAACTAAAGAGCTTCCACGCAGAAGAGGAACTATCAAGGAATTAAACAGACAACCTACAGAATAGGAGAAAAAATTCACAAACTATGCATCTGAGAAAGGTTTAACTCCAGAATCTATAAGGAACTTAAACAATGGAGCAAGCACAAAACAAATAACCACATTAAAAAGTGGGCAAAGGACATGAAAAGACACTTCTCAAAAGAAGACATACATGCGGCCAACAAACATGAAAAAATGCTCATCATCACCAATCATCAGTAAATGCAAATCAAAACCACAATGAGATACCATCTCACACCAGTCAGAATGGCTTTTGCTAAAAAGTCCAAAAAATAACAGATGCTGGTGTGGCTGTGGAGAAGAGGGGACAATGGTGGGAATGTAAATTAGCTCAGCCACTGTGGAGAGCAGTTTGGAGATTTCTCAAAGAACTTAAGACAGAACTACCATTTGACCCATCTATGCTATTAAAGGGCATATACCCAAAGGAAAATCCTATTAATGGGTATATAACCAAAAGGGCACATACACCCATATGTTAATTACAGCACTATTCACAATACTAAAAAGATGGTGTGTCCAGAGTTGGTTCCTTAAAGTGGGTTCGTGGTCTCGTTGACTTGACTTCAAGAATGGAGCTGCGGACCTTTGCAGTGAGTGTTACACCTCTTAAAGACGGCACAGACCCAAAGAGTAAGCAGCAGCAAGATTTATTGTGAAGAATGAAAGAACAAAGCTTCCACAGCATGGAAGGGGACCTGAGTGGGTTGCCGCTGCTGGCTGGGGTGGCCTGCTTTTATTCCCTTATTTGTCCCCTCTCATGGCCTGTTTCTGTCCTATCAGAATGGTCTTTTTTCAATCCTCTCCACGATTGGCTACTCTTAGACTCCTGCTGATTGGTCCATTTTACAAACCTCTTGCTAGCTACAGAGCACTGATTGGTGCGTTTTTACAGAGTGCTGATTGGTGCATTTTACAAACCTCTTGCTAGCTACAGAGCACTGATTGGTGCACTTTACAATCCTCTTGTAAGACAGAAAAGTTCTCCAAGTCCCCAGTTGACCCAGGAAGTCCAGTTGGCTTCACCTCTCAATGGGATCAACTCAGGTGTCCATCAGTGGAGGCTGGATAAAGACAATGTGATAGATATATACCATGAAATGCTATACAGCCATAAAAAATGAAACCATGTATTTTCCAGCAACATGGATGCAGTTGAAGGCCATTATTCTAAATAAACTAATGCAATGCAGAAACAGAAAACAAAATACCAGATATTCTCACTTGTAAGTGGGAGCTAAACATTGGATGTACATGGACATAAAGATAGAAACAATAGACACTGGGGTCTAATAAAAGAGAGAGAGAGAGAACAAGGCAAGGCCTGAAAAACTACCTATTGTGTTCTATGCCCACTACCTGAGTGACAGGTTCAATCACACCCCAAACCTCAGCATCATACAATATACCTTTGTAACAAACCTGCCCATGCACCCCATGATTCTAAAATAAAATTTGTTGGGATTTGATCAGGCTGGTGCGAAAAATATTCATTATGATAGCCACAAAACCCTTTTGGGGTTTTCATATGACTTCCGTAATAGACCCCGCAGAAGGCAGCCTGGTCCCATTACCTTTAGTTAAAAAGATTAGAGTAGTAAACAACAGGATGTGGGGAAGTCTCTAGTTAGCTTGTTTACTCATGTGGTCTTAAGCCTTAAGCCTTTGATGTATGCTTTTTACTCAGGAAGTCCACAGTGTCAATTACCCTCTAATGATGTTAACGCAAGCTTTTGTTAGCTAATCTTAATGAATAAATGCAAGCCTCCTGAGCTGATGGGGCTGGCTGTAGTGACAAACCTCTCTTGGTGTGTAGGCCGTCAGACATTCAGCAGGACTGGTAAAAAAGAGTATCTGTGTGTCAGTGTACATTTTATTCATCCGTCGTTTGGGTCAGGGTCTGTGGGCAGACCCTCACAGCTAATGCCCTCTTGTGAGGAGCGATACCTCAAAAAGTTGAAAGAAAATAGTTTACTGTTTTGCATATTAGCATCAGACTTCTCTCTACCTAGCTAGCTATCCTTCAACCTACTGATAAATGTTGGTGGATGTTTATTGATCCAAGTGTCCATTCTTTCAACAAACATTTATTGATCATCCACTGTTAGACTTGATGAATCAAGAATGTTTTCCAAAGTGTTCTGAGTTTTATTAAGGGATCCCCAAATAATCATCTTGCCCATTTCTTTCCTAGGGTCCTGGAATTATAAGGGTTTAAGGTTTTGAATTTATAGCATCAGAAACCCAGAAGGAACCTCAGAGATGAGTGATCAGTTCAAGGCATTTGTCTTACAGGAGGCAACTCCCAGTCCCAAGAATAGGAGACAGACTTACCCAGGCCTCAGAGTGAAGGAATGTCATAAGCCACACTGACCTCCTTCCCCATCTTCAAACAGAACATGTAACAAACAGGGCAGCCAGAACAAAATACCATGACAGGGTGGCTTAAGCAACAGGAATTTAATTTTCACAGTTTTGGAGGCTGGCAAGTCTGAGATCAAGTTGTCAGCAGGTTTGCATTATTCTTGGGCCTGTGTCCTTGGCTTGCAGATGGCTCTCTTCTTGCTGTTTCTTCACATGGCCTTTCCTCTATGCACATGTATCCCTGGTCACTCTTCGAACATCCACATTGTCTCTTGTAGGGACACCAATTAGATGGGATTAGGCCCACCCTAATGGCCTCATTTTAACCCACCCACCACGTTTAAGGCCCTATCTCCAAATGCAGTCACATTCTGAGGTACTGGGCTTAGGGCTTCAACATATACATTTTGGGGGGACAAAATTCAGGGCATGACACCTCTCTGTGTCAGGATGTGTTTCTTCTTCCATTTAACTAATTCCTAATCATCTTCTGGATCTCAACACAAGTGTCACTTCCTTGAGGAAATGCATCCTGACTGCATTCCCATCCTTGAAAGACAAGATCAGGCCCTTTTCTAGGTACATTTGTGGCACCATTTTACTTTTATTTATCATGACTGTTAACAAAGAAATAAGTGTGTAAATGGCATATTCTCTTCTGTCTCCCTCCACGAGACTTTCCCCTCCATGGACATGGAGCTGGTCAGTCTTGCTCAATGCTGTGTACTCAGTAACTACCTAGTCCTTGGCACAAGTTATTCAGCAAATAATTTCCTGAAAAAAGAAATAAATGGATCATGCTTTAAGTATTAAAATCACAGAACCCTCTTTGACATTATTATTTTCAGACTATTCCTGTTTTCTCACCGTTATCTATAATGCTCCTGCTGTAGAATTCTACTAATACCACTCCAAGCCCAACACAAACAGCTTCCCCCAATTCTTCTCCTTACCCAATGCATAATCGATTCTTTTTTCTTCAGCAGTGCTGCAGCATATTATTGACACGGTTGATTTTGCCCTTCATCATAGCCATCAGGGGCACGTTGTTACCATGCTTATTTCCCCACACACTTCGCCTGAATTATGTTTTATTTAACTCCAAATCCCAGGCACACAGCCTAGCTCCTGGCAGAGTGGGCACCCAATAAAGAGTCAGTGCTTTTTAGGATAAGACCATAGCCCAACTCTAGTGGATAAAGCCAGCTGTGGGCATGCAGCAATTCTTAGTGGAGCCAGACACTCTGGGGGTCTTTGCTGCTCTGCCCATGTCAGGGTGTTCAACTTAGCTGGATGAGCCACTGCTCTCTGTGTCTCTCAGAAACAGTTCATGGATCTGGCTCTAGAAAGACTCTAATGACCAAGGGCATTGAATCTTTCAGATAATTTTCCTTAAAAGGAAAAATAAAATCAATAATAAAAGAAGAAGGAGCAGAAGGAGGGGAAAGAGAGGAAGAGAAAGAGGAAAGCAAGCCTGTGAACCTTCTGGAATCTAATTTAAATTCTGACCAAAATTTACACTGGTTCTTTGTTCTATGCTTACATAGATGGAATCACAAATAACTGTGCCAGCCTGAGGAAGGGGACGGGCAGGAACCCGTCTAGTCCAGATTCCACGTAGGCTCCTGTGGCTCAGTCTCCACTGTGAAAGGGGAATAATAACAGCAGCATGATGAGATGCAGCCAAGGTGTCAGGAGCAAGATAGCTCCCTGGAAGGTTAGCAAGCTGCTCCATTAAAGAGGTTCTTGCTTAGCTTCAGAGTGGTTGAGGAACAGAGATGAGAAAACCAGGGTTCCTTAGAAGGATGTATCCAAGTTCTGATTGGCAGCAACATCCACAAGTAGAGCGGCCCGACATACTGGGTATTCTGAGGTTTTCAGAGAACATTGGTTTTTATAAAAGCCAAAGACTCATCCTTCCATTCTCTACCTCTAGACATGCAGGTACCCCTTTCCCTGACCACCTTCACTTTCCAGTGAAAATCACCCTGTCCTGTATATCTTCCCTTATCTCAATAAAGAGATAACATGGAGATGGCATGGCATATGGCTAAAACCGTGGGTTCTGGGGTCTCTCAGGCCTGAGTTTGAGTTGCAGCTTTGCTGCTTACCAGCTCTGTGATCTACAGAAAGCATCTGACCTTCAGTCTCTTCACCTTTGATATGACAAAAATAATGGTAACTGCCCCTATAGGGTTGTTGGGAAGCTTATACTACATGCTCTGGGAATGACACAGGGTTTGACACATAAGTGCTCAACAAATGGGGCACACATGTAACATTGTAACTTCAACTACAGTCTGATGCTTTCTCTCTGTTTTCAAGATCAGTTCTCTTGGTCCATTCTGTCTTCTCCATTCCTCCTCCTAGAACCTTCTTTCTCAAGTCAGAATGAACCAAATTGAGCTCCAGAATGACATCTTCTTGACTTTCCTGTCCTGAGCACTGTGCAATTTGCATAGTAGGCAAAGTTTCTCAAACCATCTACAGCTAATTAATGAAGGAAATTGTTCCTCTCTTATCATAGGGGACTTTAAAAGTCCAGGGCCTTCATTACAAGGACTTCGTATTTTAGGCAGATGCCTCCTTTTCCTTCTTCCCACACCCCAGCAATTCCCCAAAGCTTCTCCTTTGCAAACTGTGCTCAGAAAACGCAGAGTCAGGGAATAGGAGCTGTTGGCTTATATTTCTCAAAGCATTCCAACTTGAGACTCCTTGTAACTTTTTAAATAAGCAGCATAGTTATTAGCTGCAGGATATGGAGAGTTACTGAAGCATTGAGTTGAGAAGTGCAAATGTCAAAGGCAAAAAGAAAACTGTAAATATAGTTACAGACTTGAAAGTGCAGGCAGCAAAAACAGCTTTGGGGGAAAAAAAATGTCCTTGGAAAATAAAGATGCAGATTCAGGGTAGCTACCTTTGACAAAGGGCATTGCTACCTACAAGACTCTTTCACTATTCCATATTCACTATATGGAAGATGCTCAATAAAACTAGCAATGAACAAATTAGTAAGTCATACACACAATTAAGTATTTATTTTATTAATAAAATTGAAATGGCAGAGCTAAAGTAGTTTAAAAATTCTGCTCTCTCCTCAAGTTCATCCTTTCATTATATATGAATCTTATAACATCCTCCTTTTTTTTTTCTCTTTCATCAATGTTCCTCTGCTTCTAGTTATCATAAATATTTGGATGATTGGCTTTCACTATGACAATGCACTAGTAAGTCTGGACTTCCATGCACTTTATGGTAGGCTGAAACCAAAATGTTTCAACCTCCTACAAGATTGTAAAAACAAGCCTTAAGTGTTAAGAGATATTCTAGGCTCTGATTTCTCTGTTGATCTCCACCCCTGTGTTTCTATATGTGTCCAGATACATAACACTATTGTATTTCTATGTAAAATCTGCTTTAGTAAAAGGTTTCACTTCTTAAAGCTCATTATCCATCTTATTTTGTTCTGCTCCTTTGTGTCTGCGGTGAGCATTGTCTGTGGAGCCTCTCTCTCTTTATGGTCCTCATACATTCTACCTGGGTCTCTGCACTGAGCATCAGTGTGACTCAGGCCTGAGTACTATTAATGCTTAACTTAAGTGAACTGCTCCTAGCAACTATCTCCTTTTCAAACTGCTGGTGATATTTATATCGCTAAACATGATTTACTGATTATGAATCAAACAGGCAATATTTTCTTCCATGCTTGTCAATTAACAATACCACCTTCTTATCAGGGATCCCTGGATATTGCAAAGCATCACAGAGGCAGTTGTTTGACAAGTAAAATTGCCCTGACCCAATAAAGGACTGACTTGTCTGCCTATGTGAGATGAAATTTTTCTAGGTAGATGATGGCGGTTCTTTCCTCTCTGTAGGAGGAGATAAGATGATAGCATTTTTTTAAATTTAATTTATCCTTTGCAGGCAGTGATGGAGAAGTTCACCCCACATTGAGTGAGTCTGTGATTAGCTTGGCTACGTTTTTGTTTGTTTGTTTGAGACAGAGTCTTGCTCTGTTGCCCAGGCTGGAGTGCAGTGGTGGGATCTTGGCTCACTGCAAGCTCCGCCTCTGGGAGTCAAGTGATTCTTGTGCCTTAGCCTCCCTGAGTAGCTGGGATTACAGGCACTTGCCACAAGGCCCTGTTAATTTTTGTACTTTTGGTAGGAACAGAGTTTCGCCATGTTGGCCAGGCTGGTTTTGAACTCCCGACCTCAGGTGATCCACCTACCTCGGCCTCCCAAAGTGCTGGGATTACAGGCATGAGCCACCGCTCCTGGCCAGCTATGATTCTTAAAAGGAAACGTGGTATAATGGGATACTACACAGAAGAAAAATGAACTACTGACACATGCACCATGAATGAATCTCACAAGAACAGTATTATGGAAAAGAAACCAGAAGCAAAAAGGGTACTGCTATGAAGCTCAAAAGCAAACAAAACAAATATGTAATGATAGAAGGAAAAATATGGTGACCTCTGAAGAGGTGTTGACTGAAAAGGGACACAAATGACCTTTCTGGGGTGCTGAAAATGTTCTATATCTTGACCTGAGTGGTAGCTACACAGATGTATACATATGCAAACACTTATTAAGTTGTTCATTGAAGATTTATATACCTGTCTGTGCATGTTGTGCCTCAATTTTGGAAGTTTAAAACAAAACAAAACTTTGCAACCCAGACACTTGGTATTACATCACAGGGAAACACAAAATGAGACACCAACTATGATAAAAATCCGGAAAGCAGATAAAATTTCAAATTTGCTATTATGTGGAAGTGTTGATTGCAATCTGAACATGCTTACTTCAGATGGCTATTGCACATTGTGGTCATTAGCTGGAATGGCTCTAATCACTTTTCCTTATGGAAGTAACTCCAGGAACATTGTTAAGCCATATAAGGTAACTCCTTTTCTTATTTAACAGAATCACAGTACGTTGCTGACAACATTCTTGTGAAAAATTTAATTAGGGACAAGTGACATTAGAGACAATTTTATTCACATTTTCATTCACAGAACATTATGTAGTTTTTTAATAACAAGAGTTTTTTTTGCTAATGTCATCCATTTTGAAAAATAATCCATCTGGAAAAACTGCATAGCTGTGAAAATGACATTTCAATATTTAGAGTGCAGTTGGCTCACGAGGAAGATTCTCTCTGTGGCCACATGTAAGTTGTGCATTTCTCAAACAGTTCAGCATTTTAGAACTTCTGAAATCCATTTAGTCTGGAAATTACTAGGGTCTAGTTCAATCAAAAAATAAGCCTGGCTTGCTAAAGGGTACAAAAGCCATTATAGAGGGGAAAATCAATTTTGGGAGGCCTTACATGGGTGTCAGCATTGAGATCTGAAAGTTAGCTGTCCACGACAGGCAGCAGTCACTGTTAGAGTGCTTGCCACAGGCATCCCTCACGGAGAGGTGTGCCCGCCTGGACAGTTGCTCTCAGAGGTCACTTATTTGAGCACACTGGGACAAGGATTCCTTTACTGTCTTGTTTGTACCCAATAATCTGTCCAATTGCAAGCAAGGCTTTACTTTAATACTTAGCATGATATGGTGGGAATAGTACTACAGGCTTTGGTTTAAAACTCATCTTTAACACACTTATTACTATGTGTCCTTGACCTAGAACTCAAACTTCAGTCATCTCATTTATAAAAAGGCCAGTAAACTAGAGGTGATGTCAGCAAGATGACTGGCTATAAGCTTCTAGTGTTCTTCCCTCACAACCAAGATGGCCAAAACAATGAATAAACCACATTTTGATGCAAATAACTAAAGGAGAGCACTAGAGTACATCAAAAGAGTCTAAAAATCTTTGTAGAGCACAGAAACCCAGGATGGCCACATTGAGAACCAAAGGGAACTTGGTTCCAATTGGAAATGGAACCAAAGGATGGAAATTGGAACCAAAGGGTGGCCTCTGCCACCCCATCCCCCAGTGAGGATCAGCTTAGAACCAGGAGGGATTTCTCCCTGTGGGTAAAAGATAAACAGTTCCCAGCAGCCCCTGTTAATACCTGGGACGCCTACAGTCCTTACCACTAGGGACCCCTGCAGTTCTCACAGTTGCTAAGGCCAGCTGAGGGAGCTGCCTGGATCCACACTGCTGTGTTTCCCCAAGGGAAGGAGCTGACACTGTGCCCAACCCTGTGACCCATGTGGCTACTGCACTATGCCATCTTGGAAGTGGAACTACTGCTGGAGTGTGTTCTCCTCCAGGAGTGAATGGCCACACTATTCCATTCCTGTGTTTTAGTCACCACTGAACCCCCCCTGTCTGGTGGCCCACCATCTCTCAGCCAAGCTGCTGCTACATCCTGGCCCATGGGGGCATGTGGCCTTGAAGCTGCCTCATCTACCCTTCCTAGTCACTGCTGTGCCTTGCCCCTCAGGGCCTGAGCTGAAGCTGTGCACTCTTTCTTGGAGAAACATGCCTTGGCTGAGTTGCTCCCTCTACCTGACCCCTGCCACCCAGTAACTTTTGCACCTATTTCTTGGAACTAGAGCTGAAGCTGTTCACTGTCTGCCAAGGAAACAGGTCCTTGGCAGAACTGCTCCTTCTACTTCTCCTAGTTGCTGTATGTCTTGTCCTTCTGTGTCTGAGCTGAAGTGGTGCCTGCCTCCTGGGAAAATAGTACCTTGGCTTCCCAGAGAATTCATGTGCCCAGGGACTGAGCTGAAGTGTCCCATTTCCTCTTGGGGATGAGGCCAAGAGGCTTGCTGAGCCAAGCAGTCAGGCATCCCAGGACTGAGATGATGTGGTACCCCGCATCCAGGGAAACAGAGAAGTGGCTGAACTGAGACACTGGTCCTGCAGGCCAAACAACTCTAGTGCCCTGCTTCTTTGAAATTGAATTAGTTTTCTAGAGTCTGAGCTGAGACACCCTCCTCCATGGGGAGTGAAGTCATCACTGTGCTCCCTGCCCCCTGTGACTCAAGGGATGGCTGTGTTCTGCCATTCTGGGATTCTTGTTGCTATTGTATCAATATGCCTGGGCGATGAGGTATTGTATAGGGTCCAGAGTGATCACTATACAATAACTTATCCCTCAGGATCTGAATTGCCACAGTGCCCTATTGGCTCTGGTTCCTGAATTGTAGCTGTAGCTTTCGGGGCCCAAACCTCCAAACCACTCATTTTTCCCCAAAGTTGGGCCAGTGCTGTTCCCCACTCCATATGGTCAGATTCACAGCTATAACCCAGCCCCAGTGCCCAGGCTGCTTTAAGGGGCCTCAGAGTCACAGCTAACTAGCACCATAGACAGTCTACATCCACTCCTGCCTCAGAGAGTGAACCTGAACCTTAAGTCCCAAGTACCACAATATGTTCATGAGGCCCTAAGCCTAAGACCCTTCAGTTAAATCTTCCCATTGCAAGGAAAACAAGAATAGGAGGGCCCCAAAAGCCCTTGCCACTGCAGACCCTAACAATCTGTGCTGCTGCCATTGTTGCCATAAACTCCTACAGCCTAGGCCACCAAGACACTCACAGTCCTCACTGACATTGGTTTCAGTTGAAGAAACTGCATGGCAGCTGTACCGCTGCATCTACTCAAAAATAGAATCACTACACGCTTCCTAACCAACATGCTAAGACCTTTCTCCATGTGAAAGTCTTTCTTGAAAAAATCCACGCTGTAAAATTTCGAAGAGATAATTGCTCCATTGGATGGGGAGACATCAATGCTGAAACATAAGAAACATCAAAAATCAAGGGAGTATAAGAACACCAAAGGTACATAATTATGCTCTAGGAATTTGACCTCAAAGAAAAAGAAATCTATGAAGTGCCTGAAGAGAAACTCAAAATAATGATTTCAAGGAAACTCAGCAAGATACAAGAGAAGACAGATAGACAGTTCAACAAAATCAGAAAAACAATTCATGATCTGAATGAAAAACTTAAAAGTTACATATCATAAAAAGGAATCAAACAGAAATCTTTTATTTAAACAATTTATTGAATGAAATAAAAAATTATGATAGAGAGCTTCAACAGCAGACTGGATCAAGCAGAAGAATCTCTGAAATTGAAGATAAATCTTTTGAAATTACCCAGTTAGAAGGAAAAAAAAGGAATGAAAAAGATTCAGGAGAGCCTACAGGATTTATGGGACACCGCTGAGCAAACAAACATTCATAGGAATTCAAGAAGGAGAAAAGACAAACAGGAAAAGAAAGCTTATTTAATGAATAATTGTTGAAAAGTTGCTACGTTTTGGAAGAGATATGGACAGCCAGATGCATAAAGCTCAAGGGTTCCCAAACACACTTAACAAAAAGAAGTCCTCACTGAGGCATATTATAATTAAATTGCCAAAAGTCAAAGACAAATAGACAATTTTAAAAGCAGCAAGAGAAAATTTTAAAAGCAGCAAGAGAAAAGCATCAAATCATGTATAAGGGAATCTCCATTAAACTATCAGCTGATTTCTCAGCAGAAATACTGCAGGCCAGGAAAGAATGGGATGATGCATTTAAATACCAAAAGAAAAAAATTGCTAGTGAAGAATACTATACCCAGCAAGGAGGTACTTCAGAAATAAAGGAAAAAAAAAAGTATTTTCCAGATAAGCAAAAGTTGAGAGACTATATAATTACTAAACCTGTCCTATAAGAAATGCGTAAGGGAGTTCTTAAAGTACAAGTGAAAAGACACTAATTACTAACATGAAAACATACGAAAGTAAAAATTTCACTGGTAAAGGTAAATATATAGTCAAATCCAAAATAGACCAATACTGTTGTGACGTTTTGTAATTCACATATATATCCACTGTGAAGGTTAAAAGTCAAAACAGTCAAAAATAATAATAGTTGCAATTAATTGTTAAGAAATATGTAATATAAAATATAAATTGTGACATCAAAATTATAAATTTTGGGTAGAAGGGTAAAAGCATAGAGTTTTTGTATGTGACTGAAGTTATCAATGTCAAATAGTCTATTATTAACTCTAAGATGTTCTATGATAACCTCATGATACTCACAAGGCAATAAAACTATAGTAAATACATATATAATAAAAAAAGAAAATCAAAATTAACATTAAAGAAAATCAGCAAATCACAAAGATAAATAAGAGAGGAAAAAAGGATCAAAGGATTTACAAAACAACCAGTAGGAAATTAACAATCTGACAGTAGTAAATCCTTACCTATCAATAATTACTTTGAACGTAAATTAACTAAATTCTCCAATCCAAAGATACAGAGGGGCTAAGTGGATTTTACAAAAAGAATATCCAAATATATTCTGTCTTTGAGAGATTCACACTTAAGCCTTAAGGACACACATAGGCTGAAAGTAAATGGGAGGAAGAAGATATTTCATGAAAATGGTAACCAAAATAGAGCAGAGATGACTATATTTATGTCATATAAAATAGACTTCAAGTAAAAAACTGCCACAAGAGACAAAGGTCGTCATTTAATGATAAAGCACCAATTTATCAAGAAGACATAACAATTGTAAATATATATGCACACAATATTGGAGCACCTAATAAAGCAAATATTAATGGACATGAAGGGAGAAACAGATAGCAAAACAATAATAGTTGTGGACTTCAATACCCTACTTCCAACAATGGACAGATTAAGCAGACAGAAAATTAAGAAAATACTGAAATTGAGCTATACTTAAGACAAAATGGACCTAAGGATACATACAGAACTTTCCATCCAACCTTAGTAGAATATACATTATTGTCTAGTGCACATGTAACATCATCCAAGATAAACCATTTAGTGGGTCACAAAATAAGTATCAACAAATTGTAAAAAATTGAAATCATATTAAGAATTGGTTCTTACTACAATGGTAGGGAAGCGGAAATCAATAACAAGAACTTTGCAAACCATATAGATACATGGAAATCTTAAAAAACACGCTCCTGAACAACGAATCAATTATTATAAAAATATTGAAAGGAAAATTTTAAAAATTTCTAGAAACAAAAGAGAATGGAAACACACATACCAAAACCTATGGGATACAGCAAAAGCAGTACTCAGAGGGAAAATTTATAGCAATGCATTTACATCAAAGAAGAAGAAAAATCTCAAATATAAAATCCAATATTGCACCTCAAGGAATAAGAAAAACAAGGACAAACCAAACCCTTACTTAGTATAAGGAAATAAGTCATAAAGATAAAAGAAATCAATGAAACTGAAAATTAAAAATACAAAAGTTAATGAAGAGTTGCTTTTATAAAAAATAAAAGAAACACATAAACTTTTAGACAGACTGAGAAAAAAAAGAGAAGACTCAGATAAATAAAATCAGAGACTAAAAGGAAACATTACAATTAATTCCACAGAAATACAAAGGATCATCTGAGGCTATCACTAGCAACTATATGCCAGAAAATTAGAGAACCTATCAGAAATGGATAAATTCTTGAGCAAATACAATTTACCAAGATTGAATCATGAAGAAACAGAAAATCTGAATAGACTAATAATAAGTTACAAGATTGAATTATTAATAAAAAAAAAATTTTCTATCAAAGAAAAGCCCAGGACCTGTTGCCTTTATTGCTGAATTCTAACAAACACTTGAAGAACTAATACCAGTTCTTCTCAATCTACTCCAGAAAGTTAAAGAGGGTCGAATTCTTCCAAAATCACTCTATACGGCTGGCGTTATCCTTATTCCAACTATACAAGAGCACAACAATGACAAAAAAGAAATCTGTAGGCCAATATCTCTGATAAATACAGAGGCAAAAGTCCCCAACAAAATAGCAAACTGAATTCTATAGCACATTAAAAAGATAATTCACCATGATTAAGTAGGACTCATCCTATGGAAGCAAGGATGGTTCAACATTTGCGAATCAATAAATATTATTCATCATATTAACAAAATGAAGAGCAAAAATTATACAACTATTTCAATAAATGCAACCAAAAAAATTGACAAAATTCAACGTCCCTTCACGATAAAAAGTCTCAACAAATTAGGCACAGAAGGTATGTACCTGAAAATGATAAAAGCCATATATGACATATCCATAGCTAATATCTCAGTGAATAATGAAAGGTTGAAAGTTTTTCTTCTAAGGTCTAGAACAAAATAAGGATGCCCACATTCATCATTTCTATTCAACACAGTACCAGAAGTCCTAGCCAGAGCAACAAGGCAAGAGAAAGAGATATAAGGCATCCAAATTGAAGAGGAAAAAGTCAAAACGTTCCTGTCTGCAGACAACATGATCTTAGAGATGGAAAACCCTAAAGACTCCACCAAAGCCTGTTATAATTAGTAAACAAATTTCGTAAAGTAGCAGGACACAAAATCAACTTACAATAATCAGTAGTATTTTTAGATGGCATTAGTAAACTATCTTTAAAAATCAAGAAAAAAAAACTCATTTACAATACAATAGCACAAAAAATAAGATTCCTAAGAATAAACCTAACCAAGAAGGTGAAAAATATCTACAGTGAAAACTATAAAACATTGATGAAAAAAATGGAAGAGGACACAAATAAATAGAAAGATACAGAAAAATATCCCATGTTCATTGATTTAAAGAATTTGAATTTTTAAAGTGTGCATACTACTCCAAACGATCTACAGATTCAATGTAATACCTATCAAAATATCCATGATATTCTTCATAGAAATAGAAAGAAAAATCCTAAAATGTGTATGGAACCACAAAAGACCCCAAATAGCCAAATCAATCTTAAGCAAAAAGAACCAAACTAGAGGGATCACATACCTGGCTTCACAATGTGCTACGAAGCTATAATAACCAAAATAGCATGGTAGTGGTGTAAAAACAGGCATATACACCAAGGGACCAGAATACAGTTAGAAACAAATCCATAGACTTAACAACCAACTGATTTTCAACATAGATGCCAAAAATACAAGTTGGGGAAAGGGCAATCTCTTCAATAAATAGTGTGGAGAAAACTGAGTATGTACATGCAGACATGGAACTAGACCCCTATCTCTCACCATATGCAAAAATTAACTCAAAATGGGTTAAAACTTAAATGTAAGACCTAAAATTACTAGAAAGAACACTGTTAGAAGAAAACATTGAGGAAACACTTCAGGATATTGATCTTAGCAAAGATATTTTGTATGAAACCTCAAAAGCACAGGAAACTAAAGCAAAAATAGGCAGTTGGGACTAAATCAATCTAAAAAGCTTTTGAACAGCAAAGAAAACAATCAACAGAGTGAAGAGATATCTCGCAGAATGGAAGAATATATTTGCAAACTATCCATCTGACAATAGATTAGTAATCAGAATATATAAAGAATGCAAACAATTCAATAGCAAAACACATAAACAAAGCAAATAATCAAATTTCAAAGATGGGCAAATGACCTAGACATTTCTTAATTACAACTAGACAAGAGGAATAAGTTCTGGTGTTCTATCACATAGTAGGGTGACTATAATTAAAAACAACATATTGTATGTTTCAAAATAGCTAGTAGAAGAATTGTTAAGGTTTTCACCACAAAAAAAAAAGATAAATATTTGTGGTGATATATTTGCAAATTACCTTAATTTGATCTTTCACAATGTGCACATGCATCAAAACATCACATGGTACCCGATAAATTATTATTTACCCAATTATTGTATGCGAATTAAAAGTAGAATAAACAAAAATACAATTTACTTTTATAAATTGAAAACAAGCCCTGATTACTCACACCTTTTTCCAGATTTCTGTGGACATCAGAGCTAAGGCAGTCTGCCACTTAGAAAGTATTCACTTATTTCTAGCTATTGATATTATTACCAAAAGAGTCATAACCGATTGTAGGTACATCTGAGTGTTGTTGATAAAAGTATACCATTCTGTGAGTACTAATTATTCAATCGGATGAGCCGCATTATACAAATACAAATATCATTAAATATTAGGTAAAAAGCACTACTGGAGACACAAAAACAATTCACTCAAACTTTTTCTTTACAAGAAGCCCATAGTCAAGTGGATAAGACAGACATAGTGATAACTATACCTAGTATAATGCCTGACACGTGAAAATGTTGAACTATATTTATTGAATGATTTTCTCTATCATTTTTCTATTCTTTATTTTATTTCTGCCTTATTCTTTATTTCCTTACTTCTTATTTGAGGTTTAATTTGCTTTTTATTTTCTAGTTTCTTAAGATGAAAGACTAGGTTATTTATTTGAGATCTCTTTTTTCAACTTTTATTTTAGGTTCAGGGTACATGTGCAGGTTTGTTATATAGGTAAATTGCATGTTGCGGAGGTTTGATGCACAGATTGTTTCATCACCCAGGTAATAAGCATAGTACCCCAATAAGTAGTTTTACAATCCTCATCCTCTTTTCACCCTTCCTCCCTCAAGTAGGTTCCAATGTCTGTTGTTCTCTTCTTTGTGTCTATGTGTGTTCAACGTTTAGCTCCCACTTATAAGTGAAAACATGTGGCATTTGCTTTTCTATTCCTGCTAATCACTTAGAATAATGGCCTCTAGCTCCATCCATGTTGCTGCAAAAGACATGATTTTGTTCTCTCTTATGTCTACATAGTATTCCGTGATGTATATGTACCATATTTTCCTTTATCTAGTCTACTGTTGACAGGCATTTAGATTGATTCCGTATCTTTGCTATAGTAAATAGTGCTGTGATGAACATACGCTTTCATGTGTCTTTATGGTAGAATGTTTTATATTCCTTTGGGTGTATACCTAATAATGGGATTGCTGGGTCGCATGGTAATCATGTTTTAAATTCTTTCAGAAATTGTCAAACTGCTTTCCACAATGGCTGAACTACATTCCCATCAGGAGTGTATAAACTTTCCCTTTTCTCCACAACCTTGCCAGCATCTGTTTTAGTTTCTTGTTTTTTTATTTTTTCTTTCTTTCTTTTTTTCTTTTGACTTTTTACCGGTAGCTATTCTGACTGGTGTGAGATGGTCTCATTTCAGCTTTGTTTTGCATTTTTCAAATGTTAGTAATGTTGGCCATTTTTTATATGCTTGTTAGCCGTGTGTATGCTTTCTTTTGAAAAGTGTCTGTTCAAGTTCTTTGCCCACTTTTTAATGGGGTTGCTTGTTTTCTTGCTTATGAATTTGTTTAAGTTCCTTATAGATGCTGAATAGTAGACCTTTGTCAGATGCATAGCTTGCAAATATTTTCTCTCATTCGGTAGGTTGTCTGTCTACACAAGCAAGTGAAAAAACATTCCATGCTCATAAACAGGAAAGACAAATGTTGTCAAAATGACCATACTGCCCAAAGCAATTTATAGATTTGCTGGTATTCCTATCAACCTACCAAAGACGTTCTTCACAGAATTAGAAAAAAACTATTTTAAAATTCATATGGAACCAAGAAAGAGCCTGAATAGCCAAGGCAATCCTAAGTAAAAATAACAGAGCTGGAGGCATCACATTACTTGACTTCAAACTATGCTACAAGACTACAGTAACCAAACAGCATGGTACTGGTAAAACAGACACATAGACCAAATAGGGAGCCCAGAAATGATGACACACACTTAAAACCATCTGATCTTTGACAAAGTCAACAAAAACAAGCAATGGGAAAAAGACACCCTATTCAATAAACGGTGTTAGAGTAACTGGCTAGCCATATACAAATGACTGAAACCGGATTAAATTCTTAAACCATGCACAAAAAATCAATTCAAGATGGATTAAAGACTTAAATGTAAAACCTGAAAATGTAAAAATCCTGGATGATAACCTAGGAAATACCACTCTAGACCTAGGACCAGGCAAAGATTTCATGAAAGAGACATAAAAACCAAATGCAACAAAAACAAAAATTGACAATGGGATCTAATTAAACAAAAAGCTTCTGCGCAGCAAAAGAAACTATCAACAGCAATCTTTCTCTTTTTTAAAAATTATAAGCACTGATAGTAGTATATTTCTCTCTGAGCACAGCTTTAGCTGTATTCCATAAATTTTGGTATGTTGTGTTTAGATTTTTATCAATCTCAAAGTATTTTCTAATTTTATCTTTGACCCATTGATTATTTAGGAGTGTATTGTTTAATTTTACATATTTATAACTTCTCCAAATCTCATCATGTTACTGATTTCTAATTTAATTTATAGTAGCACCAAAGCTGTATGATTTCAATTGTTTCAAATCTAGTGAGGTTTGTTTTATGGACTAATACATGGCCAATCTAGACAATGTAACATGAGAAGAAAGCGTTCCTGCTGTTGTTGTGTAGAGTGTTCTATAGTTACCTGTTATGTTTAGTTGCTTAATACACTTATGTAAGTTTTCTATTTCCTTGTTTGTCTCTGTCTCGTTGTTCTATCCATTACTGAAAATGGGTCATTGAAGTATCCAACCGTTACTATTGAATTGTCTGTTTCCCCCTTTAATTCAAAGTCAATTTTTGCTTCATGCAGCTCTGTTGTTAGGTGAATATGGATTTACAAATGTCTTTGTCTCTAGTACAAATTTTTGTATTAAAGTTTATTTTTTTCTGATTTTAGCATAGCCATCCAGCTCTGTTTTGATTACTGTTTTCATGATATATCTTTTTCCTTTTTTTTTTGCTTTCAACTTGTTTGTGTCTTTGAATCAAAAGTACGTCTCCAGTAGACAGTTCATGGTTCTATGTTTTCTTTTGTTGACTCTGCCACATATCTCTGAGGCCTGTTCACTTTTCTTTGTTATTTTTTCTTTCTTTACCTAAGAACATAAAACTCAATTAGCCCATAGTTATTCGGAATATGTGATATTGTGACCTTGATCATAATTTCTGCTTAATTTTAGAGATTTTTAAGAAAGCCATAAATAAGTTACCTCCGAAATCTTCAACCCAAGTTTTTTAAGTTCTTTTCCTAGCAATGTTTTGGTTTGAGGTCTATTTTCAGAGGCAATTTGCTATACAAGAAAAAAAAATTACCTAGCACTCAGCTTTATAAAGACTAACATAGTATCCATTAGTTGCAAAGAATAGAGCATTTGAAGGTTTGCAAGAAAGTATTTGCCAACTCTCACTCCCATTTTCTTTGTTATTTCTCCCTCCAGAAAATCTATGTCTATCTTTGCACATCTTAGTGGTGTCATTACTGTCTCTGCAACTGTGCTCAGAGTGGCTGATAGGTTTTCACAAGCCTTTTAATCTAACAGGCTGCTTACTCCCTCTCATTTCTTAGTAATCAGATTTCCAGACAAGGCTTGATTCTAACCCAGTGATCTTCAGCTTCCTTCTCACAAACCTTCTTTCATTTCAGCAACAATCAAATGCTGTTTCTATGTGTTCTGTTATTTTGTTATTCTCATTTGATAGTGGGTTTTTGGACCATGGAATTTTGGCCACTCTCATCCAACATCCTTTGAATTATTTTTTTTTTCATAAACCATTTTCTCAGATGACTCTATTCACACCTGTATGATGATAAATATCTCCAGCAGAGATGACCTGAAGGGGTCCTATCTTTGTACCAACCCATTGTGTGAAGTTCTCAAGCACTATGCTTGCTATTATTGAGCAGTTACAAAATATAATTGCAGGGCTATTTTGTCCTGCAAATTCTATGGGAGGATAGTAATCAAAGAAAATAGTAGAAAGGAGGAGGCAGGGTGTAAGTTAGGGGAAAAATCAAAAGAAGTACTCAAAGAACTGTATAAAAAATAACACAAATGAATTTTTTGAAAAGGTAGTTTATAAGAATTTAAAATAAAATTTTCCTTATACTTTAGGGAAAAAAATGCACATTTATACTAACCAGACACTGACCAAATCTAGAAGGAATCCTCCCACAACTACCACAACATGCTTAAAGAAAAAGAAAATCCTAACATAAGATTATAAATATGTGTATATATAGTCATATTCAGAGATTATATAAGAAATACACATATGTTTATGGGCATGCATATATACAGAGGGAAAGTATGCATACAGAGAGAGAGAGTAATAGAGATCGTCTATATAGATCATTGAATATAACCTCAGTTTTAGGGCCTCTCTCCTGTTTTTTGTGTTCTCAAATAACGTCTCACTAAGACATTTTTGCAATATTTTTTTTTCTCCTGATTGGGATAGAGCCCAGCTACCACTGATATATTAAAAGTTACCTTCTCTCAGCTTTATAAACCAATGGTAAATACTCTGACTTCTGCAGATCCCAGACAACTTTCTGACCAGGGCCTAGTTATAGTCACTTCCATCGTAAATTTAGTATTTCTGCTGAGTACAGTGTGAAGAGAAGATATATTTATCTGGGATACTTAAAGATAGATCTGAATCCTGTGCTTATCTCTTACAATACCAGTAATGCTGGACCATGACTACAGAAGATATAGTATCTTCAAAAGGGCCACCCTTTACTCCTCCCAAACTGTAGCAAAATTTATGGAACATTTAATTCAAATTTGGTACCATCTATATGTCCTAAAAATTACATCTGAGTGTTTTCTTCCAGCCAAGCATTTACAGGAGGAGAATGTAGATGTGCTTATCGACTCCACTGTTGTAGTAGTTGTCATTTAATGAAGAAATCTATCAGCAGCCGCATTAAATTGTTTGGGGGCTTTCTTCACCTTTTAACTCAATGGAGAGAAAAGTGTTAGGCCAACTTCTATTGGTTGGGCATTACTTCTATTTTTTTTAAACTTTATCTTGAGTTAATTGTAGATTCAGAGAGATCCCATGTACCCTTTATTAATTTTCCCTCAGTGGTAATATTTTGCTACACCTGGATATGGACAGTGATATAGTCAAGATAAGGGAACTCTTTTATCACTATAAGGATCCCTCATATGGCCCTTTTATAGCCATATTCATACTCCTCCCCCTACTTTTTCCTGACTTCTATTCTGATGCTTATGCAGAATTGTATTTATTCATCTATCCCCTTGTTCACTTATTCATCTCACAAATATTGTCCGGGTGCGGTGGCTCACACCTGTAATCCCAGCACTTTGGAAGGTCAAGGCAGGCAGATCACCTGAGGTCAGGAGTTTGAGATCAGCCTGGGCAACATGACCAAACCTCATTTCTACTAAAAATATCAAAATTAGCCGGGCATGGTGGCACATGCCTGTAATCTTGGCTACTCGGGAGGCTGAGGCAGGTGAATCACTTGAACCCAGGAGGCAGAGGTTGCAGTGAGCCAAGATTGAGCCACTGCACTCCAGCCTGGGAGACAGAACAAGACTCTGACTCAAAAATATATATGTGTGTGTGTGTGTGTATATATATGTGTGTGTGTGTTTGTGTGTGTGTATATATTTTTTTCAATTCATTCAATGAATTTTTTCAATTCATTCAAAGTTTTAATTTTATTGCCATAACTCTTTCATAATTTCCTTTATTTTTAAATATCTGCATAATATGAAGTCATATCTCCTTTTTATTGCTGACATCTTGGTTCATTTTGACAGAGGTTTGTCAGTTTTATTCAACTTTAAATAAATTTTTAACTTTGTGTATCCTAGCTATTACATATTTCTTTTCTTGTTCACTAATTTCTGATCCTTCTTCTGTGATTTCCTTCTTTTACTTCCTTTGGACTTAATTTAATTTGTTTTATATTTCTCTTCTATTCAAGAGGATATCAGCCCATTGCTATTCCATCTTCTTCATACATATACATTTAAAGCTACAAAATGGTCTTAGCTTCACTTTAGTTTCCTCTTATAGGTTTTTATAACTTTATGTGAAGTAAAACATATAAATATGTTCAACTTATATAGTTTAAATAATTATCACAAAGTCAACATACCCACAAAATAGGGTAGTATAATATATTACCAGTACCCCAGAAGCCACTTACATATCTCCTTTCAATCATCACTGCATGCCTTCTAAAAGGACTATTCAGACATTTAACTTAACAGACTACTTTTTCCTGTGTTTGAATTGGAATTATACAGTATGCATTGTTTTGTGCCTGTATTCTTTCACTCAATATTATGTTTGTCTGATTCATTCCTATTGCTGCAAGTAGGTTTAGTTCACTGATTTTTATTGCTGAATGGTATTTTGTTGCATGACTGTAGATTTATATATTGATGCACTCTAGAGATGGCGAATGTTTGGGTTATTTCTAGTTTGAAGCTTTTATAGGCATTGGAGGTGAGGGAATATATACTTAGGACTGGAATTATTGATCATAGAAAATGTATATACTCACCTTTGATGGAGAAATGGTATTGCAAGTGCTTTAACCAATAGCAGTTGAAAGAATTCCAGCTCCTTCACATCCTTGCTAAATATTTGGTGTATTGGTGTCTTTTCTCTAGAAAGACAGAAACCATGTGATGTATATAAAGAGAGATATATGAGAGGAGATTTACTAGGAGAATTGACTTACATGATTATGGAGACAACAGGCCAGGCCCGTCTACAAGCTGGAGACCCTGTGATACCAGCGGTGTGGCTCAGTCCAAGCCCAAAGGCCTCAAACTCAGGGAAGTCAGTGATAAAATTCTACGTCCAAGGTAGAAGTCCTGAGAACTTGAGGGGATGAGGCAGGGTCACTAGTATAAGTCCAGAGAACCTGGAGTTCTGATATCCATGAAGATGAGAAGAGTGTATCCCAGCTCCAGAAGAGGGAGAAAGTTGTCTTTTTGTTCTATCCAGGCTCCTGGCTGATTGGATGGTGCCCACACACATGGAGGGCAGATCTTCCCCACTAGGTCCCCTGACTTATATGCCAGTCTTCTCTAGAAACATGCTCATAGACATGCCTAGAAATAATCCTTTACCAGATCTGTAGATAATTCTTAATTCAGTAAAGTTGACATCTGAAATTCACCATCACATCTGGCATTGTCAGTCTTTGGAATTTTATCATTTTAATGGACAGGGAGTGTTAGCTCATTAAGGTTTTTATTTGTAGAATCAGCTTGTGGTCTTCCACAAATAGTATTCTGAAATATTGACTAGTATTCTATTGAAATATAAGATCAATTAAGGGTGATTACTTCTTTATAATATTGAGTTTTGCAGTCCATGAAAATAGTATATCCATCTATTTATTCAGATATTTTAAAATTTCTCTTCATGTAATTTTATGGTTTTCAAGCTAGGAAAGCATTAACATTCTACTATTAAGTATGATTATCCTTTCCCAGTTTAAGAAAATGTCCTTATATTTCAAATCTCCTGAGAATTTTTTTAATCATAAATGAAAATTTAAATTCCTCCTGGCTTGAAATTTTTCTTCCTACATGGCCATTTCACTTCCCTTTATCCACTTTGGTCTGGCTATTTTATTGTTACCTTTCAAGTTTCAACATAAATCTCACTTCTATGTGGAGGTCTTTGTAGGCCACTTGACTAGGTTCTGATCCTCCACTATGTCCAATTATTCACCCAACTTTGTTTTAATTAATTATCTCTCACCTTAACTAATTTGTAAACTCCCAGAGCATAAGCTCTGTTATTCACCTCTCTGTCTTCAGGGTCCAGAACACAACTTGACACACAGTGTTGACCTAACAAATAAATAACAACCTACTTTGAAAAGAGAAATGATAAAAGAGGAGAAGGGAAAGAGGAGTCATCTAAGGTTGCAAACTGTAGAGAAGACTTTATTATAAAGCGGTCTCTGTCTCTTCCCACCCTCACTGATCTCTTGCCTTTCTCCAATCTAGATAAAGTGAAGAATTTTTCCACTTTTGAAAACTAAGACCAGATGGCTGAAATCCCAGAGTGAACTATTATTAATAGTTATGTAGTTTTACCATAGAAAATATACAGACAATGTTATTTCTCAAAAACCAAAATTTTTATTAGTGTCTAACAGAGTAGTGAGCAAAGAAATGAATTATGGAATAGCAGAGAGAGTGTGTTTGGTATAACAATTATCTGCCTTAACAGAGTGTCATGAAGTCAACCAGGTAACAGCAAGATCCTAGAACAAGGACACTGAGAGGGGGTTATTTGGTCTGGATATTTGTCCCCTCCAAATCTCATTTAAAATGTGATCTCCAGTGTTGGAGGTGGGGCCTGGTGGGAAGTGCTTGGGTCATGGGGACAGATCCCTCATGAATAGCTTGGTGCCCTCCTCATGGTAATGAGTGAGTCCTCACTCTATTAACTGACATGAGAGCTGGTTGTTTGAAAGAGCCTGGCATCTGTCTTGCTCTTTCTCTCTCCATGTGACAAACTTGCTTCCCCTTTGCCTTATGCCATGATTGTAAGCTTCCTGAGGCCTCAATAGGAGCAGATGCCAGTCCTATGTTTCTTGTATAGCCGGCAGAAGCATGGGCCAAAATAAACCTCTTTCCTTTATAAATTACCCACTCTCAGGTCTTCCTTTATAGTAATGCAAAATGAACTAACATAGACAGCAAAGCCCATTAAAGAAGCTATTACCAATCTTTACGGAGAGTCTATATGTGAGACCCTAGATTGCCACATTCATAGAATATGTGTCTAGTTCTCTTACAAGACAATTTCCAGAGGAAAGAACTCTGTTTTTGGTTGAGATATTGTCTTGCACAGCCTGCATTTCACTTGAACTTATTAGGGAGATTTAATATGTCAGCAATGTTAAGTGCCTTAACAATCTTAATGGCTTTTGACCCTGTAATCCCATAAGTCTATGTCCTAAGGAAAAACCCAAAAATATAAAAGATTTACATGTAAACATTTCCATCTCACTGTTATTTACTGGAGCAAAAAGTAAGACATTACCTAAGTGCCATACAATAGGTCATTGATTAAATAAATTATGGAATATGCATATGACATAATGTCATTGCAACATTTTATAGTTGTATGTTCAAAGATTCTGTAATAACATGAAAAAATACTCTTGATCTAAGGTTAATCAAAGCAACCAACCAACAAACAAAACATTGGATAAAAATCTGTATACACATATAATCCCACTAATACTGAAGACAAAGGAAATGGAGCCAATTGTTAACAGTCATCATTGCTGGGTGGTGGAATTTTAGAAAATTTTTACTTTCTTATTTAGACTTTTCTTTATATATGCATTATTTATTTTATTTCCTCTTTGCCTTATGCCATGATTGTAAACTTCCTAAAGCCTTCACCAGAAACAGATGCCAGCCCTATGCTTTTTGTATAGTCTGCAGAACCATGAGCCAAAATAAACCTCTTTCCTTTATAAATTACTCAGGTATTCCTTTATAGCAATGCAAAATGGACTAATACATATATATATATGTGTGTGTGTGTATGTGTGTGTGTATATATATGTGTGTGTGTGTATATATATATAAACAAACATATACCAGCAATATGATCAGTGGAATTAGTCATAATATGGGTTTAAGCCTCACTTTTGGCTTGACTAAATTTGTTATTTTAGAGTAGCCTATTAGCTTCTCAGAGTCCCTGTTTCCCCACTTGTACATTGGAGAAAATGCGCTGGCTGTCTCTGAGAGTTGAGAAGAAAAAGAGAAACTATTAGCAAGAAACTAACTTCACTTGATAAAAATGCAAAGCCTCAAAAGCCCCATTAATGACAGTATTAGGCTAAGCACCAAATGCTGCCCTCTGATTCTTTGACATCTAAGATGAAAAAAATGGAGGAAGCACAGAAATAACAGTAAGTAAATAAATAATGCACCGGCATAGTCATTTTAAGACTGACTCACATTCCTTTTTAGTTGGTGTTAATGATCTCTGATTTCTCCGCATATTCTTGAACTTTTATTCCAGTGTAGTTGCTCAGCTCCATGATTCAATTTATGTATATTTCATTTTAAAGCATCTTCTCAGTAAATTCTGAAGATTCTCAAAGAGTTTGGGGAAAGCTGTTCTCTCTTTCTTTTTAGATGAGTATTTGACAGCTTAAATATGTTTCCAGCTGAATACAAAACCTTAAGTTGTGCTAGACAAAACACAGCATGCATAACTCATTTAAAGGAAAAGCTAGATACTGTAGGTTTCTGAAGGGAAGGAGTTTGGAGAATTTCACTCTGTATGCTTAGAAGCCATAAAAATTCTCTATCTGCTGCTACCTTTTATTTGTGAGATTACTCTGTTTCCTTTCCTTTTGTGAGGAATAACAGACGTATATATTTTACTCCCAGTAAAGCCGGTCTAGTTACTGGTATAAACTAGCCTTTTGGGAAGCATGTCTGGAATCTGTTAAGTGTGGCTATGGGTTAGGCGCAAGAGCATCCCAGACAAGCAGCGTGCTCCTTTTCAATAGGTATCTCTGAGCTAGCAAGCCTAAGCCTTGGGGAAACATGGCTTCAATTCTGATCCCAACCTTGATGATAATTAAGCAGATCAGCCTTTCTTGAAATAAATGAAGTTATTTATAAGAAGAATGTAGAGGACATGGATAGGGTTTAAGGTCGTTTTATAGCTGGGACCCTGAGTAAGTCACTAAACTCTCTGGGCATCCAATCCCTTATCTGAAAACAGGAGGTGATATACTTCAAGAGCTTATCATGTGGATAAATAAAATAAATGTGAAAGCATTTTGTTAATTTGCAACTACTATTCAAATAATGAAAGGCTGGTTAGGGCCAGGGGAAGATGATTATTTTAGGATCAGAGGACTTTATGCTTAGTCTTTTATACAAAATAATTAATTTTTGGTTTCCTGATGTGGTAGATTGAAAATAGCCAAATTATTTGAAGCCTGTCCCATCAAGAGGTGGCATCTATTTCTCCACTCCTTGAGTCTGGACTGATCTTATGACTTGCTTTAACCAACGGAATATGGCAGGGATAAACAATGTGGGGTTTCTGAGCCTTGGTGTCAAGTGGCCTTATAGCTTCCGTTCTCTTGGAACCTTGTATCTATGGGAAGAAGGTTAAGCTGGCCTCCTGTAGAAAGAGAGACCATGAGGTGAGAGGACCAGACTGCCCTGCTATCCCAGGTGTCCCGGGTAAAATCCCCAACTGACACCAAGTGGAGCACAAATAAGCTACCCTTGCTGCATCTGGTCCTAATTTCTCACCCAGAAAACCCTAAACAAATAAACAAAGATTATTCTTTTAAACTTCTAGATTTTAGGATGGCTTGTTACATAACAAAAGCTAACCGATACATATTTCATGTGTCCTTTCTGAAAAGAATAGACTCTGATGTGCACGTCTAAGCAAAAACAGCCTGTTTACAACTCGGTGATTTCTTTTGAATGGTGTTGAGATGGTTAGCAGTTCACAGGAAGGGAGGAAAGCAGCTGCGGAAGTTAAGCAAGATACGAGAGAAGTAAAATTCATTTCTTACCATAGTGGGATCTCCTGTGTCGAGTTCAGCTTTAACAACCTCATCATTTTGGAATACAACAGAAAACTATTTTAGAAGGAAAGGATGCCACAAAGTCCATGCAGTGAGATTTATGTATTTTACCCAACAGGAAAGCCCTCTTCATGTTTGTTTTACACAGTTTTCACCAACTTAATATTTTGGTTTCTAAGCCAATAGAAAAGTAGGAGAGGGATAAAATATGCAGACATTAATTTGGTGATGAGAAATGAAAGATGACTACTGAAAAGGAGGAAAAAGGGGATCTCTAAAATGCACAGAGGCAATTAAGTAGCAGAGGAATTAGTAGAGAATTAAACATTTTTATTTGTCCCAAGACATAGGTGTTGAGGGGACCATCACATTACAGTTTGATGCAAAAGTTTAAAACATATCCATAAATTCTGGAAAAGCTTCCAACCCAGAAGCCTAATTACAGTTTGGATGCTTAGGTTGGTGAGACATCAGTGATCTGGTCAGCTCAGCCTAGACAACTCAGCGGCCAGCTTGAGCTGCTCCAGAGACCTCCAGGGAGTACAGATTGCTCCTCAAACTGCTCACAGCTGGTGCCCTGGCTGATTGTGCTCATGGGAGTCTTTTGTTTCTTTCTACTTATCTGGGCAATGCTCCTATGCCTGGAAGCTTTCTGGGGAAGGGGAATAGAAAGAATGGACATGGTGTATGTAGAAATGCCAAAGACAAATGACTCCTTTCGGATGTCCATCAGGTTGGAGAGAGTCTGAGTTTGGGTTCCTCAATTGAAAACCATAGCAACCTACTCTGGCAAACTTCTGCAGTAAGGGAATCTTCTGGAAGACTAAGGGAATGCATGCAGGATCAAAGTAAAGGGAAAAGGCTTGGTCTGAAATATTCAACAGTAAAATGGGAGAACACATGCCCTGGATTTGCCACCACATCTTGACTGCACATTGTGGGATGGATAATTCCCCTAGAAGAAATCGAGGTACTCTTAGGAATGGATTATGAATTGGGGGAGCCCACTGAAAGCCCCACACACTCAGGACTGTATATCTGGGCCTCCCTGTGTATGGTGCGGAATCCTGACTGGTGCTGGCTGTGCCCACCTACTTCCAGGACTGGAAATAAATGAAGCCTGCCTCCCTCTGCTCCATCTGTCATGCTGTTGAGTTCACATCACAGCTCAACTGTATGCCTAAAAACACTGTAATTGTAAAAAGTGTTTTTTTCCTTAAATCTGATAACTTGGATGATATGCAGTTTTTCTATGTTTTTGTTTCTGTTATGCCTCTGTCCTCATCTCCACTACTGGACCTCCCACAGCCACTGTAGGAGGTGGTCTGATCAGATACTGCAGGACTGTGGTAAAAGGATTCGTGGCAAAGGCATCCAATTCCAGTGAAATGAGAGGCCTTTATCTCCTCCACTTTGCTATGACAGGAATCCAGACACTTGGACAGGATGGGGTCCCCAACAGGTGTGCCTCGAGTCAGGTTGCTCACAACTGCCAGGGATGCTAATACTCCCTTGTGAATGCTCAGTCTTAGCAGCAGGTAAGAGAATCACACACCATGCACATGTGTTTCCCTGGGGTGGTCTACAAAAGGGGGCCTATTCACAATAAATCCTGTCCCAGCATTGCTTCCAGTAAGAAAGCCCTAACCACACCAGCACAGCTGTCAGGATGCCCTCAGTCACTGTGGCTCACTTTAACTCAGAGGAGAAGCTTTGAGATGAAGGGAAACATCTGCGACAGTGGCAGGATTAGCAGCAGAGCACCTCAGAAGGGACAAAGGTTTGCTAGATTACACAGTGCAATTATGCATACTTGCAGTTTTAGAGAGCTCAAAACAAATCCCTCTGTTATTGACCTAGTATCTGGGGCTTAACAGCTTTAATGAAGCTTCCCATTGCCTCTGCCAGATGGTCCTTCTCTCATACCCCAGACTGATTTATTCCTCATTTATTACTCGTACCACTATTCCTCAATGGCACTGATGGATACATACTTTTCCAAATTTTATTTAGGTTGAGCTATTCAAATAAATGGATATGTTGCCTTGTGACTTTTATGTATTTTAATAAAAATACTAAGGTTATATCTGTGAACCTAATCTTCTTACTTTGGATACACTTTTTAATTATTTTGAGTTTCCAAAACCTTTGCTCCAGCAGAGACTTGAGGCTACTTAAATATTGAGGTGGAGTACAACAGCATAAGAATTCCATTAGACAAATATTTATTACACCCATAGAGTGTGAGAGATTATGAAAAACAGTGTGGAAGATTTGAACAATGAACTTAAGCTGTTTCTTCCATTGAGGAGCTCATGGTATAATGTACAGAATAATAAGAATGATGAAAATGATCTCAGACATTTGTTGAACACTTACTGTAGCCCAGACACTCTGCTAAATGCAGCAAATCAGTGAGTGCTCTAAAAACCACCTGATGAGGGAGGTAATTTTGGTTCCGCCACTTTACAGATAAGGAAACTGAGGCTTATAAAGTGGCTGCCCATTAACAAATGTGAGAGGCAGAATTGGGATCCAGGCAGTGTGCCTGCACTCTTGACCATGATGCTACACAGCCTTCCTACAAATAGCCATGAGGAGAAGAGCTGGAATATAAGGGAAACAATAATTAAAGGACCTCAGAAGAGAAGAGGAACACTTCTTGCTGGAACAATCAAAGCAGTCTTCAAGAAAGAAAGCAATTTGTCTTCATCCTTGGAGGAAGAGTAAGAATCCAAAAGTGGAGATGGGTAAGGGTACTCTAGGCACAGTGCAAGATACATAGAAGCCCACAGAGATAGCTGCAGAGGCCTGTGACAGATAGTGAGTCCTTAGGTGTGGTGAAGTGGGGGGCAGACAAGGCTGGAAGGGGAAGTTGGGAGGAGGTTATAGGGGTGTTCATGTGCTGGCTGGCAAGGTAGGAGCCTCCTGAATACAACAGGGATTATTGAAGTTTAGAGGGTCATAATCTCAACAGCACAGTGGGGAGATCGACCTAGCAGCTTGTGTAAACCGGGCAGGCTGGGACCGCCAATTAGGAGGATAGTATCAATAAGTACAGTACGGTACTTATTGATAATGAGGGTCCCCATCAGTAAGTACAGACAATGTGAGAGGGACTTAGAGAACAGAAAGCGCCAGCAATAGGTCTGAGCACCCCTCAGGATTCCACACTGGATACAGTAACACCCAGGTATACAGTCTTGAGTGTGTGGGGCTTTCGATGGCTGGAGAGGTGAGATCCCAAGGTGAATGCAACCTGTGATGACATTCATCAAGAGGCGCAACAGGTCTGCTGGGGAAGAAGTGATGAGTCAGGTCAGAGGGGCCTGTAGGAAGTGTCAAAGAGTTGTCTTTCCTGCAACTGGTCATGTAGGGATGCATGAGTCTTGGAAGTGCTGATAAGGGATTCATTCCAGCGAGGAGATAGCTGAAGCTGGGAGTGGGATTGGATGCCCAGTGATATAGTTTGGTTCTGTGTCCCCAACCAAATCTCATCTCAAATTGTAATCCCCACAAGTTGAGGGAGGGACCTGGTGGGAGGTGATTGGATCATGGAGGTGGTTTCCCCCACAAGATCTGATGGTTTTAAAAGTGGCAGTTTCCCCTGAATGTTTGCTCTCTCTCTCTCTCTCTCTCTCTCTCTCTCTCTCTCTCTCTCTCTC